>NC_142591.1:18553587-18857650 GCF_965207765.1 Zootoca vivipara | reverse complement strand
GTCAGAGCAGCGCCAGCAGGATTGCTGGAGCCCTTAGCCACACCACACAGACCGTGGGAAGTGGTGTCCATGGACTTCATCACAGATCTGCCTTCTTCCAGAGGCAAGACCGCAGTGTTGGTGGTGGTGGACCTTATGTCCAAAATGTGCCACTTTATACCGTGTGCCAGAGCGGTCTCTGCAGAAGAGACAGCCAAACTGTTTGTTGACCACGTCTTCAGACTGCATGGATTACCTTTACGAGTTATTTCGGATAGAGGCCGCCAATTTGTTTCCAGGTTCTGGCGGCGGCTCATGAACCTCCTGCAGGTGGAGGTCAGCTTGTCGACGGCTAGACACCCGCAGACCAATGGACAGGCGGAGAGGGTCAACGCCATTCTGCAGCAGTACCTGAGATGCTACGTCAGCCAGAGGCAAACAGACTGGGTGGATCGCCTGCCACTGGCAGAATTTGCCTACAATAATGCAGTGCACGTCTCCACAGGGGTGTCGCCCTTTAAGGCCAATTATGGGCGGGACCTCCGATCTTTCCCAGAGAGGGAGGAGGGGAGGAGGAGGGGGGCCCGCAGGCTGAGGATTGGGCAGAGGAACTGGAGACGGTGCACCAGCAGCTCAGAGAACACTTGGAGAGAGCCAAGGAAGCGTACAAGAAGGGGGCAGATCGCCACAGGCGACAAGGGGAGGTCATCAGGGTGGGGGACAAGGTTTGGTTGTCCTCGGAGGGCCTTCCCATCAGAGGGAGGTGCAAAAAGCTGGCGCCCAGACGGTTGGGCCCCTTCACGGTCACGCAACAGGTCAACCCAGTGGCCTTCAGACTGGCACTGCCAGAGGAAATGAGGGTGCACCCAGTGTTTCATAGATCGCTGCTGTCGCCGTACAGGGAAAGCAGCAGGCTCAGAGGCAGCGAACAAACCCCCGAGGGAGGGGGGGAGAGGGGAGGCAGGGAGCAACTCAATGAGGCCACGGCCATCCTTGATTCACGGAGAGGGGTGGGGGGCCTGGAGTACCTCATGGCATGGGAGGACGCTCCACCGTCTCAGAATGAATGGGTCCCAGCCACTCAGATACAGGAGGAATTCTTGGTGGAAGAATTTCACGCCCTCTTTCCCCACAGACCCAAGCCCTGGCACATGGAAAGGGAGGGGGAGGAGGGGGAAGCACGGGAGAGCAGTTCACCATGGCGCTGGGAAGCGGAGTTTGAGGAACCAGAAGACGAGGTATGGGTGTCACCGAGATCCACCCAGTCAGAGGAAGAAGCCGATTGGCAGCACATTTTTACCCCCACTAGCTCGGACGCCACGGACTTTTTGGGATTCCAGTCCTCCCAGGCGGAAGGGGGGGCTCGCAGGACTGGGGGGAGGTGTTCACACCAACGGGTTCGGAAAGTACTGAGTTCTTAGGCTTCGAGTCGTCACCGACACCTGGAGGGGACTTGGGGAGGGGAGAAGGAGAGCTTGGGAGGGGGGTGGATGTGAGGGACAGGGGATATCGCGAAGTCCCTCCCCTCCTGAGTTCAAGCCCATCCCCGAGCACAGGGGAAAGCAGAGGGAGCTCCGATTCCAGTGAGGAAGCAGGAAGTCGTGTCCGAGGCTCAGGCAAGGTAGCGGAGCCAGGGTCCCAGGTGGGACAGGAAGGGGCAAATAAGGGGGGGGACCCATCCCCCCAACTCTGGAATTACGCAGAAAGAGGAGGGGAAAGAGGATGGGTCTTCCAAGGCTTTTGTGTTGGGGAAAGACGCGCCAAAAGCCATTCGGAGGTTCTGCAACATAATGACCCCATCGTTCCGTGTAAATAGCAATGACTTCAGCACTGTAAATACGCAGCACCAATAAAGTAATAAAATGCAGAGCTGCGTAGCGTCATTTCTCTGAAGTAGCCTGCTCCGGCCACTGTGACAGATCACATATTGGTCTTTTGCCTAAAGGTAAAGGTAAAGGACCAATCTGTGATCCAAAATGTGAATTGATTAAAAAAGGAAAAAATACATGGTCTTTTGCCTAAAGGTAAAGGTAAAGGAAGGGGGACCCAGGTGGCGCTGTGGGTTAAACCACAGAGCCTAGGGCTTGCTGATCAGAAGGTCAGCAGTTTGAATCCCTGTGACGGGGTGAGCGCCCGTTGCTCGGTCCCAGCTCCTGCCAACCTAGCAGTTCGACAGCATGTCAGAGTGCAAGTAGATAAATAGATACCACTCCGGCAGGAAGGTAAACAGTGTTTCCATGTGCTGCTCTGATTCGCCAGAAGTGGCTTTGTCATGCTGGCCACATGACCTGGAAGCTATACGCCGGCTCCCTCGGCCAATAATGCGAGATGAGCGCGCAATCCCAGAGTCGGTCACGACTGGACCCAATGGTCAGGGGTCCCTTTACCTTTACCTAAACTAGGTAAAGGAACCCCTGACAGTTAATTCCTGTCATGAACGACTCTGGGGTTGCGGCGCTCATCTCGCTTTCCTGACCAAGGGAGCCGCCATTTGTCTGCAGACAGTTTTTCCGGATCATGTGGCCAGCACGACTAAGCTGCTTCTGGCGAAGCCACAGCAGCACACGGAAACGCTGTTTACCTTCCCGCCGGAGCGGTACCTATTTTTCTACTTGCACTGTGTGCTTTTGAACAGCTAGGTTGACAGGAGCTGGGACCAAACAACGGGAGCTCACCCTATCATGGGGATTCGAACCACTGACCTTCCAATCGGCAAGCCCAAGGCTCAGTGGTTTACACCACAGCACCACCCTCGTCCCGGGTCTTTTGCCTATTTCACTCTATATAGAGGGACAGGGTGCTGGATGGTCTGTTGTTTAAATGGGCTAATCTTATTGATTTGGTCACTTTGGGCAGTTTAGGTGGGGGGGGGGGTTAGTTTGTTCTTTCCTGGTGACGCCATTTAGCCATCTTTCAGGAGATGGGTCAGCCTTGAGGCTCACGTATCACACTCTGTGGTTCAGGGGGTGAGATGTGACCTCCTTTGAGTCTAAGCTCCCTCATCCACCTGATGTTCTGGGGTCCCTGGAGAAGGGGAAAATGAGGCAAGGCCTCTCTTCTCACCTTCAGGGTGTGACTCAGGAATCAGGGCAGGCTAGGGAGCTGTGCCCTAATTCCTTAGGAAAGGGCAGATCACCCAATGGCTATAGTTATCCAGTTTAATTAGTTCCCACCCCTTAGTCATCCTCCTCTGCTGATTTTAATTTAAGGTCTAAATGAAAGTGGCTCAGTTCAACCCTAGTTTATGTCTCTGCCTCTTGATTTGCCTATTGGGATGCACATGTACACTGGGGCTTCTGCAACAAAACCTGTGAATGCCATTGGTTGATTTTAACTTGGGAATGGGCAATAAATATTTGTTCAGTTTGCATTTTAATGTGAACCCACCTAATTTGTACTTCCTGAACAATTAAGTGAACCAAAACACAACTATCCTTGGAATCAGCATTTTTCCAATGTTTGTGATGCCTCTCTCAAATAATAACAACAAAATCAAATGTTGTTGTTGTTGTTGCTGTTGTCCATCCTTCACTAGCAGGTCCCAGGGCAAGCTGGAACAATTTAGAATTTGGAACTAAAAATAGTTAAAACAAATTGCAGTCACAGGAATAGGATGAGTTCTGAAAGCACACATCTTGGGTGTCAAAAAGTGATGTGTCTTCAGCATTCACCCAAGAGGGAAAGTTCCCAAAAATGTGTATATTAAATAAAATTCTGTACAAAGATGCATATGGGTTTTCATGTAGAGTTCATACCGCTGTGGAACTGAGGAGAACTAAATTGAAGACTGGAAAAATGAGGAAAGGAAAGGAAAAGCAAATGGACAGATTCATCCATGCCTGTTTTAGCCCAATATTGCTTCAAAACCACAGACGTGATCGATCCATCTCTAGAGTTGCAGGCATGAGAGGAAAGGTATGAGTATATACTACCAGGTACATAGGCTAATCAATAAAATTATGCATGCAACCAACACCCTATATTATGCCAGCAGGGTGTTAAGCTTGGTCCAAGCCACATAATGTGCTCCCCCAGGCAATTGCACAGAGACCATAAACGTAAAGGGACCCCTGACCATTAGGTCCAGTCGTGACTGACTCTGGGGCTGCGCGCTCATCTCACATTATTGGCCGAGGGAGCCGGCGTATAGCTTCCAGGTCATGTGGCCAGCATGACAAAGCCGCTTCTGGCAAACCAGAGCAGCACATGGAAATGCCATTTACCTTCCCGCTGTAGCAGTTCCTATTTATCTACTTGCACTTTGGCGTGCTTTCGAACTGCTAGGTTGGCAGGAGCCGGGACTGAGCAACGGGAGCTCACCCCATCACGGGGATTCGAGCCATCGACCTTCTGGTTGGCAAGCCCTAGGCTCTGTGGTTTAACCCACAGCGCCACCCACGTCCCACACCATAACACTCACTTCCTAATAAATGTCCTCACATCTTGAGATATAAGATAGAATACAATTTCCTAATGCAGTCACTAAAGTGTGGCCATTTTGGTTGTTTGATCCATTCTAACAGTGCTTTATTGGTTGGTTTTGTACAAAATCTGATCCTTGCCAATATAATATAGGCAATTGCACAGAGACCATAAACGTAAAGGGACCCCTGAACATTAGGTCCAGTCGTGACTGACTCTGGGGCTGCGCGCTCATCTCACATTATTGGCCGAGGGAGCCGGCGTATAGCTTCCAGGTCATGTGGCCAGCATGACAAAGCCGCTTCTGGCAAACCAGAGCAGCACATGGAAATGCCATTTACCTTCCCGCTGTAGCAGTTCCTATTTATCTACTTGCACTTTGGCGTGCTTTCGAACTGCTAGGTTGGCAGGAGCCGGGACTGAGCAACGGGAGCTCACCCCATCACGGGGATTCGAGCCATCGACCTTCTGGGGCTGCGCGCTCATCTCACATTATTGGCCGAGGGAGCCGGCGTATAGCTTCCAGGTCATGTGGCCAGCATGACAAAGCCGCTTCTGGCAAACCTATTTATCTACTTGCATTTTGACGTGCTTTTGAACTGCTAGGTTGGCAGGAGCTGGGACCAAGCAACGGGAGCTCACCCCGTCACAGGGATTCGAACCACCGACCTTCTGATCAGCAAGTCCTAGGCTCAGTGGTTTAACCACAGCGCCACCTGGGTCCCTAAAAACCTGGGACCATAAAAAGCATCAAAACCTGGGACCATAAAAAGCATCAAAACTGGGCCTCAGCCTGAGAAAAGGTGATGTTATAATGTTTAGAATTCTTTTCCATGCTAATCAAAGACACATAACTCATCTGCAGTTACGACATTGGGCTTCAAGGTTATAAGCAATAAGTTCAAGGAAGGTCTGAGCTGCAGAAACTCTTGTTTTAGAATTTACGCTCTGGGACAATGTTTGATTAAAAAATTCATCAAATGAATTTAATATTCACTCCACGAGAGTGACTGTTGATTTGCACCAATCGAAACAAAACTGAAATATCATCCCAGTGGTTGTGTTTTCACTGGAGAAGAGAGATAAATTGTGTCTTGTGTCTGTGACAGATCACTTATTGCATATGCTTGGGGGTTACCCCTCATTTAATGAACTCCGACACGGTTCCTTCAATAGATGAAGACATTACTCTCTTTAGTGCAATCATTTATTCCTGATTTAAATTAAATATAAAGCAGGGGGTTCCTATCTGGCTTTTCCCTGAGGTTAATCAGATCTCAAAATGAAAACAACCCTACACCTTAAAACAATATATAATTGCCACAAAGAGAATCAAATAGCACGTGCTCCTGCAAACGAATCTGGAATTTTAATTGTGTTTGCAGCCAAAATTACAGTTTTGATTATGCAAACATAGAAAACAAGAAACAACATGTGTGCAATGCCCCATTTCCAATACAGAACACAAAGCTCCAGGGATGCAACCTCACAAAAGTTAGTTGCAACCAAGCCCCATCAAGAATCAAGATTGAGTCATATTCTGCTGTTATTAATGATACTTTGTCATGATGAACTTTTGCTATCTTGTTCCCAGGAGCTATATTATGTCAGGGTGAATTCTAGCAAACAGCCAAGGTGACAAGAAATGTAATGGCATAAGTATGGAGTGGTTATGACGGCATTCAGACACAGGGTTTATTGCATTAGTTTTACTGATTTATAATGGTAGTGCTTCTGTCCCAGTTTCTGGAATTGCTCTCATAGTACAGTGCCCACTGCATTATGGATCTGTGGCTTTTTAACTGGGATATTCCGGCAGGTCACATTAGATTTCATTCATAACAGTGGGAGTGGCATGACACAACAACACCAAACATAACTGGACATGCTGTTTTCTCCCCGCTTTCTGCACATTCTGCTTATGTTCCCCATGATTCACCATTGAAAATGGCAGGAAAGGGATAGTATGCTAGTATAGCACCACAAATTGTGTCACTTGAATCCCACAATTTTCTGGGTTAATGGGGTTGCAAATGGATTCTTTCTGGAAGTAATTGACAAGGAAATGAGCACTAAAACTTCCACTATAGTCTACTGGATTTCCAACAATGGCTTTTATGTTGTCTGAAAGATCAAATAAAATGAGGTCTGAATGCAGCCTAGCTCAGAGGGGAAACAAGACTTCAAACTGTTATATGCCAGGTTGCCTGGTCATGTGACCAAGCGGAATGGGTTTTGGATCCTGCCTAAGTCCCCCCACCCCCGGGTCTCCCACTGCCATATTCCTGGAACTCCCCTTTTGGGGGTCTTACACCAGCCTTGGTTCAGACAGCATTGACCTGCAGGTTAGCTCAGTCAGTAGAGCATAAGACTCATGATCTCAGGGTCATGGGTTCGAGCACCACGTTGGGCAAAAAGGTTCCTGTATTGCAGAGGGTTGGACTAGATGACCCTCATGTTCCCTTCCAATTATACAATTACATGATTCTATTAACTGAGCTGCAGATGAGTTGGATACAAATGCTGTAAATAAAAAATTCATATTAACGGACCTAGATTAGGAAGGAATCCTGTCACCAGAAGCTGACATAAAGTGAGACTGTGTCAGTTAAGCTAGTGTAAGATTCATGGATCACTGCCTTGTCGTGGTGAAAGGGCTATGAGCTATGCCGTGCAGGGTCATCCAAGACGGACAGGTCATAGCCAAGAGTTTAGACTAAATGTGATCCACCTGGAGAAGGAACTGGCAAACCACTCCAGTATTTTGCCAAGAAAACTCCATGGACCTAAAAAAGAAGAAAATTTGAGAAGCAAGTGAGAGTTTCCAAGCCATGCTCTGGTTCATGGGGTCACAGAGAGGTGAACACGACTAAGATGACTAAGCAACAAACAAAACAAAGATTATATTAGATGTAAGCCACGTTCAGCTGTGAAGCTGTTGCTGCACTGCCTAATTCTGGCAGAGGGAAATGCAGGCTTTAAAATAGAGTTCTATGACAGGATTCAGCCTAAGACCATAACCATAATCTGTTCCTATTTGAGCATCCCAGAATTACAAAAGCCTTCTGATTGGATTCCGGGATGTCCTGTCTTGGCTCCTGCAAGAGTGCGGCCCCAAAAGATGCATATTTGGGCGGGCTGTACTCTTGCATGAGTTATCTGGTTCCCACAAGAATGCAGCCCCCAGAGATGGATGTTTTGGGAGTCATGCTCTCACATAGTTGCTTCTGCAGGATGTTGGATGGTAAGGATCTTGGAAAATTCACCAGCGTCCTAGTGTGAATTTCTTCTAATATACATATTTTTATATACATATTAGACTATTGCACTTTTGCAAAACAATTTCCCTAATGTAAGGCGTTTTAATATGTTGTTTTCACCAATATATGCATTTATATGCACAGTTTACCCGATGTATTTGTATTTTCATACACATTGCTTGGTTGAAAAACCACATTGCAAAATTAAGAGAAGTGCAAATTTTGAAGGATGGCTGTTTTTCAGTCCGCATGTTGTTTCAGAAAGTGTGAATTAAGTAGGTTCATTTTTAAATGCACATTGAATCGAATTTTTCGCAACCCATAATTGCCGCTCAAGGGTGTTGGAAACGGTGTTCAAAAAAGTCATCTGTATATTTAAGGTTGGCAGTGGAATTGAAGTGAATTTTGATGAGATTATGTTTTTTCTTGTAGAATTCTCTATTTTCTTCACTTCTTTTCTTTTTGTTTTCTCTTTTCTTCTTTACTCCTTTTTTCTTTTCTTTTTTCTTAATTTTCGTCTTTTCTTTCATTATCTTCTGCGTTTTAGTTTATGTTCTGTGATATATATTCTTGTATATATGATCTGTTAGCTTTTTTTATATGTGATGTATGGGCAAACTGTTCATATGTACTTTTAATCGCAACATTCAATAAAGATTTAAAAACTTAAAAAAAAAAAGAGATTAGTAGCATTTCCCAGGGTAGCTTTGCACATTCCTTTTTTATTTTATATTCTTTATTGAATAATAAAAAGTACAAAATTGCAAGTGTACAGAGTAAGGTAAGACACAAAAAGAAGAAACAAGAAATAGCACCCATGTAGAAAACCAAACAGAACAAAAATGTATTGTGTACATTAAATTTGTCCATGACAAGTCTATGTTTATACACAACTAGTTCATGTGTAGCGCATTTGTACATACCTTCAATCCAATCATTAATGGAAGCTGTATTTTTTATTTTTCCAGTTCATCAATAATTGTCTTTTTGCTGTAGTAAGGGAGTGTAATGTCCATTCATATAACAAGTCCATTCATATTGTCCCTTTGTTCAATTCCATGTCTTGGGTATATAATTTAAAAGGATATTTTCCTCTGCAAATTTATTATTGTTCTGCACAGCCATGTTGCACATTCCTAATATACTTAAGGACACTGGCACATGGAAATGCTCACTAGTGGATACACCTGCTGTGAGAGAGTTTAGTAAAGGACTGATTGAAAGTGAGCATTTTGGCAGATGTTACAAATCCAGGGTTTCTTCTTCTCGTGGCTATGATTTGCTAAAATCCCTTGCAGTCCCAAAACTGCCAAGCACTTAATATTCATAGTGCAAATGCAACTAGTATAGAACAATCAACATAATGTTAATGAACAATTGGAATGCCAGATGTGTTGTATTTTAAACAATGAAGTGTACCAGAAGATGCTTGCTACGGGAACATAGCATAAATTCAGATAATAGGGCTGTAAAACAGAGTAGAGATACGAAGGTTTTCTTTGCTGAGATTATTCATGCTCCAGTGATAAATAAATAAATGCAATCTTACATGAATTGCATTAAATCGTTAACGTTTTTACACACATAATTAATTACAGGTGCAAACTTTAGAACTGAGTTGTCTAATTACCTGAGTCTCTGTACAAATCAGATAATTGGATAATTAGGCTCCTCTTTCCTACCATTTACAACCATAATTGTTATTAATTGTTATTTTAAATTTATTAAGCATCAGAGCGATATTGCTCTTGAAGCCGTGTCTCAAGATCCAGTCAAAAGTAGTCTCAAATGCATTTCCTGCCAGAGATTATTTATTTATATATGCATGGAGTGATGGCAAGGATTACGATAATGCAATTCAGTTCATGATCAAGGGATCTATCCAATGGTGGCTCTGTGCTAGCAGAAAGCATGTCTTCATCCGAAAGGTGAGGCATTTGATTTTTGCTCACCCACCCTCATTCTCTGCTGTCCTCCACTCCCCCATAAACTGGAGGGGAGGGACACTCTGGAACAAAAATCAGATGTCACAAGGGAAGGGGGGGGGAATCAATTCAATTTGCATTTAAAGGTGAACCTATCAAATCTGCATTTCCCAAAACAGTATGCAAACAAGCACAGCCATTCTTTGAAATTCACATTTCTCCAGGTTTGGCATTGCAGTTCTGCAGCCAGATAATGGGAACAGAAATGCACATACTGTACTAGGATAAAGATGCATATATTAGTGGAAATGTAAATATTAGTGGAAATATGGCATGTAAAAATGTGTGTATTAGGCAAAACTGCACATCAATTTCTGCATTTGCTCTCTTTCAGAAGTTTGTGTGCAGTTTTGCTCACTTTCACCTCCTGGGCTGGATCTAGACCAGGCATCCCCAAACTGCGGCCCTCCAGATGTTTTGGCCTACAACTCCCATGATCCCTAGCCAACAGGACCAGTGGCCGGGGAAGATGGGAATTGTAGTCCAAAACATCTGGAGGGCCGAAGTTTGGGGATGCCTGATCTAGACACATCAAAGAAGCGATTCAGTTAAGAATGCTCATATGGAGAACTTCATATGGGGAAATCCTGTTGGCGAAAGATGGGATTCCACAGCGCCATCTGGTGTCACAGTGTTATAACACATATAAAGCTCTTTATCTTTATGAATGTAGCTCAGGCATCCCCAAACTTCGGCCCTCCAGATGTTTTGGACTACAATTCCCATCTTCCCCAACCACTGGTCCTGTTAGCTAGGGATCATGGGAGTTGTAGGCCAAAACATCTGGAGGGCCACAGTTTGGGGATGCCTGATGTAGCTGAATCCCTGTTGTGCTGATCTCCACCCCCCCCCAGTTCCTTTAATTAGCTTCTTAATTATAAACATCAGCATGTAAGTTCCTTGCAGGCACTTATGACACTGTAAAGCTGTGGCATTCCATGGCACTAATCACTAGTGAAAAAGCCCACCTCTATGTTACTACAAGCTGATAATCATCTAATCATCGGGAAATGGCAAAATGAATTGGGTTCAATTAATTGTTTGTAGGGCCCTTGCCAGTGCAAACCATGCACAGACTCTACACTGGCCACATGGTCAATATCAATCTATTTAATGTAGCCTATTGATTTATTATAATTTATTACCTTTCCTTCACCCTAGAGTCCCAAGAGAGCTGTTTGCAACATGTGAATTGCCCCTAAATGTCTGGATATTGTATAGTTAATGTTTTCATTAATGGATGTCATGACAAGACACACGGTTGCTGAAGGCAAAAAAATAGTTATGGGGCTGACTTCTAATACAGCAAATGCTAGATTAACTTTCTGAAAACGCCACTGATAGTGCATAAAGTCTGGCATGTATCAGAAAGTAGTTCCTTCTAAATGTACTACGCTCCTCTATGGAAAGTAATTTTAACCACTCCAAAGAAGGGGTAATCAAACAGTGCCTACTGAAAACTTTCTTCATATGAATTTTATATTAATTTTTAATTAATGTCATATATTACTTGGGCTTTTATGCAATTACATGATAAATTATTCAATTTTGATGTTCGGTTTTAGACAGATGTTAAATCAAAGACGTGAATGATTAAACACATTTTAATAGATTTCCCACTATGGCTTTATTCGCTATATACAAATGAATTATGGTCTTCGTGGAAGTGTGGAGTTGAGGGCTGTATTTCTTTAAGAGAGGGGACCTTTATCTGGCTCCCTACTTTGCTTTTGTTGTAAAGCAGCCATGATGTGGTTCATATGCCTTAAACAAAAGATCCATTGCAAAGAGAGTATGGCTAATTATGCAGATTAGCTTCCAAAAATAAAGCTTTGAAAGTCAAAAAATGCCAAGTCACGGCACATTTCCGAAACTAGCCTGGCAACCTTGCTCTTCCAGCTAATGGTAGCTGCAAGTATTTCTAGCCTGCTTGTGCTCACTGAAGCCAGGTGAGAATATAGGATTAGATGAGGACAAATATAACATGGCAAACATTCCTTTCCATTCAATCCAGAAAGTGAACTGTAACAATATTGTATAGGGACACCTTGTAAAGTGCCTGAGTTCACCTTCAGCAAGCAATAGCAACATTTTATTGGATTAAACAGAACTCATCACAGTTTTATCAGGAGTCAAACTGCACATACAGAAATAAAGCCCATTTTAAAATAATTCTCTACACGGAGCTACAAAACGAGGAGCAGCAATTTCCGTCAAAGCCCAAGAGTTGCCACCCTCGTTTCCTGTACAGTGGAAGTGTTTTTTTAAAAAATATTTTTATTTATTTGAACAATAACATATGCCTCAATAACACACAAGAAAAAGGGGAAAAGGGGGGGGAGTGAACTGAATAAAAACTACAATTAAACATATCAAAATACAAATTTGGGTGTTTCATTCACATTCCCTAGAAAAAAAATAACCATTATTATTACTGATGTTGAGGACAGTAACATTTTTTAGAATATTCATTTTATTTATGAATATTAGTCTATTGTCCATGTATGGCAGAAGTTGAGGTGAATTTATGAATTGCTTCTCAGGTGAAACTTGTGAAGTATTTGTTACTGATTGCAGTAGGTTGGCTTCAAGTAAGACCTCTCTCATCCACAATCTGGTTACAGGTAGGTAGCCGTGTTGGTCTGGGTCGAAGTAAAATAAAAAAAATTCCTTCAGTAGCACCTTAAAGACCAACTAAGTTTTTATTTTGGTATGAGCTTTCGTGTGCATGCACACTTCTTCAGCAGGCTTTGATCTGCTCTGAAGAAGTGTGCATGCACACGAAAGCTCATACCAAAATAAAAACTTAGTTGGTCTTTAAGGTGCTACTGAAGGAATTTTTTTTCCCACAATCTGGTTATGGATGAGGAGGCCAAACTGGTCAGTATCACTGAGACCAGTGCCAGATTTACGTATAAGCTAAACAAGCTATGGTTTAGGGCCTCACTCTCTTGGGGCCCCCCAAAAAATTAAAGGAAAAGAAACCCTGGATGTACATTTCCAAAATAAATAAAACAAAATAAAACCTACATACAGCATAAGTGTTTGTGTGTTGTGTAGGTTCCTATGATGTAAATAATGGAGCTGAATTACACCTGCTAGCCTGCTCCCTAAAATATCACTGGTTTGTTCATTTCTATATCAATTACTTTGATAAAAAAACATATTTTGTTATGTGCAATTGACTTTAGATACTTATTAGGTCCCCAAATTACCATATAGCATATATTCAACACAAAAAACAGCGACAATTTGTTGTTGACAAAGGATAGCTGGACATATAAATGGCCCCATTACCTTCAGTAGCTTAGGGCCTCATCAAACCTAAATCCAGCCATGACTGAGACCTGGGTGGGTGAGCAGGTAGAGTTGGCCTCACTCAACTGTGTCCACCTGGGTACTCGGTGCATCATCAAGACAGACTGAGGGTCATGCAGAGGGATTTGCGGTAGTCTATACTGATTTCATCGCTCTCTCCAGCCTCTCTCTCCAGTTGGGTGAGGATCTAGAGCAGGCACCCCCAAACTTCGGCCCTTCAGATGTTTTGGACTACAATTCCCATCTTCCCCGACCACTGGTCCTGTTAGCTAGGGTTCATGGGAGCTGTAGGCCAAAACATCTGGAGGGCTGCAGTTTGGGGATGCCTGAACTAGAGCCATGGTTCCCAAAAGGGGGGCAATTTGATTTTTAAGAGGTGCAATGTGAGAATGTGTTATTAACAGTGAATGGCATTTTAGGCTTCCTCCACATGAATAGGAGTTCACTTTTTGAATAATAAGAATTATATGTCATGGGGGGGGGCATCAGGATTTTAGAGATGCTTAGGTGGGGCATGGCCAAAAAAGGGGGGGATTGGGAACCACTGATCTAGAATATGTGTTCCTGGCACTGGGCAATTGGGACAGATTAGGGATTCTGCTAGTTTACTGCCCACCTCGCTGCCCAGCAGTCTCCTTGGCTGAGCTGACAGAGCTGGTCGGAGGCAGTGTTGAGGACTTTGAGACTGTAGGTTCTGAGGGACCCTATCATTTTGTAGGGCCCCAATTAAGGTGATAATGTAAATCCTTATAAATCTTGGAATGTGCTTATATTAGAAGAGTTATGGTAACCTGTTGCTTTAAAGAAACTGATGATTCAGCAAGAAGCCATTCCTACTGAGATAGAAGGTCAGCTAATACGTCAATCACAAAGAAGCAATTCATAAACTATAACATAAATTATTACATCTACACGTAACACAGGTTCCCATGCATGCAAACTAACAAACTAACTAAAATCAAAGTTTAGTTAGCGATGCTTATTGTGCATGCATATTAAATATGAAACGAGTTAATGATATTAAATATACAATGATGTAATTATTTATATGATTGGTTAAATCAAAATCCTTTGTCTGAAATGTTATAAATTCATCTGCCCCACGTTGGGCGGGATTGCAGTTTTGCGAAAAGATTCAACCGTAAACTTATTGCTTTGCAATAAATAAAATGGACTCCTAACTCCTCTTGTCTCTGAGTTTCAGAACTCCTCTTGTCTCAGAAGATAAGCCATTTTTTGGCTCGCAACAATTTCATTCACTGGACTGCATTTGAATGTACTGGTTTTGATTTCATATTATTGCCAGCTGATGAAGATGTATCACTGAAACAGTTCATTATCCTGGAAGAACTGTTCTGTCCGCTGCTGTGCTCGGAGCACCCTATTGCCAAGTTTGGGGCACCCATCATCTCACGTTTGTAGTGTTGTGGCCCATAGCACCACTGCTGTGTACCTAGTCATATCAGAGCTGTTCTTCCTCTGCACAGGGTCCGCCTCCTGGCTGGTGTGACCCGACCAATCACCAAGCGGAGGTGAGCACTCCAATCAGAAGCCGACAGTTGGTCTAGTTCTGGCAGTTGGCCAGGGACTGTCAGTTGAACTTAGGCAGGCACACACTCCATATGGGGTTCTTCAGAGTGCTGTTCTACTCTGGAGATTGTTAATAAAAGGAATGTTGGAAATGGAACTGACTCAGCCTCTTTCTAGATGTGGATTTAACAACCACCTAGGGCCGTCTTAAGCATATCTGGCGCCCGGGTGCGAAGATCCCTCCGGCGCCCCCCCACCCCGTTTCGCAGCGCGGCTGTCTGGCAGGCACAGCAGCGCAGCACCCCCCTGGCAGCCCGGTGCCCTGGTGCCCTGGGCCACCCAGCCTTGCCGTAGGGCCGGCCCTGCAACCACCATTCTCCAACTCACTTCCAACTATTTTTGGGATAGGATATTGACTGTGGAAAGGCATTCTGCCTTTATTTCAGTGATCCTTGACAGTGACTTACTAATCCTACCATTCCTAGTTATGGAACATTTATCTGATTCTTATTACTTTGTGACTCCATGCACATATCATACGTCTTCTATTTATGAATTTTGATACAGTATAGTGTTATAAAAAGATTGTCAGTATATTATTAGCCGACGTGTTGCTTGTTGTTGTTCAGTGTTCTGTTCTGCAACACAGGGGATTTTCTTTGTTGTAGAATAAAAAGTGCAGCAGGGTGTCAAGATGACTATATACTGGACAGATTAAATAAACAAAGTTCTTTCACATGCTGGGTTTTGTGTGTTCGTGTGCGTGCAACTTGCCTTGCCTTACCTGTTCACAAGCACATTGATCATAACAATAATTTGCTGTTATCAGCCACCTCCTTTTGTGGCACCCAAGACGAAAGAGGGAGGAAATTAAGATACTTCATCTTCATGCAGCTCTGAACCAATCTAAGAAAGGATGAGCAGTTATGCTTGAATATTCATCTCAAATTGGCTGGCAGATACTCAGCATGGCTGAAATAAGAAGCCATTCTAGATAAATGGACTTTCATTGGGGTAACAGTTATTTTCTATATTTGAGCTTGTTTGTTTTGATAGGCTCGTAATTTGCTTCCGTACATTTTGCTCAGAGTGCATTTCAAGTGGTCAAAGTGCTTCATGTATATTATGGTTATTTTACGTCTTTATCTCTTTCTCCAAAGAGCTTAGAGAGGAATACATAATCCCTACTCCATTCTTATTTTCACAAAGGCCCTGTGAAGTGGGTTTTATGGCTTGCCAGCTCTAATTAGACAAGTTAACGGAGGACATGGCTATCAATGCCAACTAGCGACAATGGCTAGCTTCTACCGCCTCTGAAAAACAGTTGTTTAGAATTGCAGGAGGACAGAGGGATGTTGTGCTCACGTCCTGCTTGTGTGCTTCACATAGGAATCTGTTTGGCACAGTGAGAACAGGGTGATGCTGTAGAAGGGCCACCTGCCTGAATCAGCAGGCTCTTCCTATATCCCAGGCATAGGCAAACTCGGCCCTCCAGTTGTTTTGGGGCTACAATGCCCTTTATCCCTGACCACTGCTCCTGTTAGCTAGGGATCATGGGAGTTGTAGGCCAAAAACATCTGGTGGGCCTGAGTTTCCCTATGCCTGCTATATTTGATGGAGAGAAGTGTAACTGGAGCATGGTTAATACCCAGTGAGCTCCATGGCTGTTGCATTTGGATCCTTGCTCTTTCAAGACCTAGCAGGGACATCATCTTTGCAGGGAAGTGCTCCCCTCCAAATTTCAATGTAGGGGCTGCCCCCCAAAAGTTCTGTGTGGCCATGCATGCACGCTATGGAGCATGCTTACTTTGCACGCATGCTGCGGGGCATCAGGACATGTCAGCATGCCCTACAGCATGCACGAGTGATGTCAGCATGCATGGTGTCAGGGACTGGACTGAACAGGAGGAATGGGAAATGAGCCCTCAGTCTGATCAGCTCCTCTCAGAAGAAGAAGGGAAGGGGGATGCCCTCCCCCCGTCTTCAGCCGTTTCAGGAGGAGAGGAAGATAGGGATAATGTACAGCTGAGTGAGGAAATGCCTAGTTACAAGATAGTGGAGGAGGAGGGTGATATTAGAGAGCAGACAGCAGAGACCTCCCTGGAGAGTATGGGAGACTCTCCTAGTCCAAAGGCATGCTGGTCCCTCCGCATTCAAGAACAGAGAATGCGGAGGGATGTGACTCCTGTGACCTCCCGTAGGTTTCCAGGATGTTGTTGGAGATGGAAGAGGAGGGACTCAGAGTAGCCAACCTCTTCTATGTGTAGAGACATGGATCTTTTGTCTTGCAACCAGATGACTGAATAAAAAGCCATAAAATGCAAACCGTTTGTTCTTCTTGCCTCTGAGGCTACCGGGGGAGGAGAGGATACTCCACGCTTGACAAATGGCGTGGTGATGTCACATGGTCCTTTGCCCCCCTCAGCAAGGCATCACACCTGAGTCCTAGCTTGGTAGTCATACTCCAGTACCACACACTCTTGACTCAGCTATACAGCTGCAAATAAAACGTTTTAACACTAGATGGAAAATTCAATGTATTTTTAAAGACACTTTTTTAAAAAAAAGCATTTTCAGAACGGTTTTTACATGTGTGTAGATTCCACCTCTGGCTCTAAGCTCAGTAATTACCCTTCAAGAGTCTAGTTAGGTTAGGCAGCATTTTTATCCCACCGAACATATGAAGTGGGCTGGGCTTGCAAACAGAAGGACATGAATAAGAATACCTAGAATCCTACGTTGAATAAAATAATACATGGGATGGTGAACTTGCAGAACTAAAATCCTGCATTAAAATAGCCTGAGGATTTCTGTAGTTCTTCTTCCCACTTTTTTGAGGGGTGGTGGTGGTGGTGGAACTCACAGTAGTGCTGTCAGGAATTGAACCATCCATTTGAAAAAAAATTTGATGGAAATCCTAGTAAAGGTTACAGAAAGACTGAACATGACAGTGAAAGATTTAGTGAATTAATCAACAGGGAACTGTCCAGTGCTTCATTTCTGAAGAAAAGCCAAGATATAAGCCTGCTGTCTTGATTATCAAGCTTCCAGAATCTTTTACAGTGGCTGAAACTTTTGTTTACTTTTAAATCCAATCCACCTTTTCATGTTACTGCAAGATCTTGGCAGGAAGCCTGGACAGTGTTTAAAGCCGTCAGATCTCTGCCTGCAAATCAGTGGCAATTCAGGAGATATTTCTAAAATGATGTTTGATTAGCAATTCCCATTTTTAAAGAGAAGTGTTAATGAAGCAAAGGAGAAGGGAAATGGTACATTTCCTTTAATTGCATTTGGATTTATAAAAATAATAAAGCACTTGGAGATTTCATCCTGATGTGGATCTCAGAAGCTAAGGGGCATGAAGATCTGTCTCCCTGAACACCAAAGAGATATTCTCACAGCAATATTCTAAATCAAAACTGATGTATTCTGGTTCCTGAGTTGCTAGCACAATGGCTAGCACCAAACAGAAAATGTTTCCGAGCACAGACCTCATGGAAAGAGAACCTTCCATCTAGGTTCTAAATAAATGAGGACGTTTACTGAAGCTGCAGTCCTATAGATAATTATCTGGGAGTAAGTCCCACTGAACTCAATGGGGCCTACTTATGTACATTGCACTGCTAGAAGGTTCAAATGGGACAGTGGCTAAGAATGATGGGAGCGGGGATGAAGGGATGATGGGAGTCTGATGACAGCTGGCTGTGTGTGTGGCATCTAGTCTACATCAGAAGAATGGAATGTCCCTATTTCCATCTGAGGAATGTTGGAGGGTATGCTATGGACTACAAAAGGTAAATCTAGAATGTGAAATAAATCACAGAAACTAAATCTGAAATAATCAACTATTTAGTAACTTTTAGAAGACATCTGAAGGCAGGCCTGTTCAGGGAAGTTTTTAATGTTTGATTAATGGTAATACATGTCATACCATGTTTTAATTTGTTGGAAGCCACCCAGAGTGGCTAGGGTAACCCAGTCAGATAGGTGGCTTATTATTATTATTATTATTATTATTATTATTATTATTATTATTATTATTAAAGCTAGAGCTAGTTTGCGCCTTGTGCTATTCAATAGCCTGATTAATTGTGAAGAGGGATTTGATTATTAAAGCACTCTGGGATCTGTAACTCTGGGTGTGTTATAGGCGGTCTCCTAACAACCCTCAGAACTCTTAAAAAATACTACAGCTCCCATAATTCTTCGGGGGCAGCCATGACTGTTTAAAGTGGTATTGTAGTGCTTCTTGGCGGCCGCTTCCAGACTGTGGATCTCCCTCCCTAGAAAAGCTAGACTGGCTCTTTCCGGCAGTAAATGAATACTTTCTTGTTCCAGCAAGCTATAGGCAATTAATTTCTTTTAAATAAAGGGCTGGTGCCCTGCTGATATCATTGTAGTTGTTGGTATGTTTAAACAGATTTTATGTATCAATGTTTAATTGTATTTTAATGATGGAGTTTTCTGGTTTTAGTGGTTCTTGTTTTTAGCTGCCTCGAGTCCTGTCAGATAATAACAATAACAATAACAATATGTATGGTTTGAATATGGCCATAATTTAGCTGACTATACAGAACATAGCATTTCCCCCAGCAAAAAATATGGTGTTCTATCTACATGCAATATTCTTTAAGTACATGGTATAAATGAATAGGCTGTCAAATTCCATAATTCTGTCTTCAAAACAATAAATAACATATTATATTAATATGTTATATTAATTTTAAAAAGAGAGCTGAGCCGAGACCTTTTATAAATAGTCCCACCTCATAACTTTGTTTAGAATCACACATTTTTACTACAATTGAATATGAATGGTATTTTATAACTGCACATTTTAAAGTGAATGTTAATGTGCTTGAATTCTGGAACAAAATAGTTGTCCCCCACCTTACAGATCTAAAAATAAATAAATAAATCTGCATGACAATGCACCTAAATATAAAATTAAGCTTTTTGCAGAATTTGGATTAAAAATAAATAAATCATGAGCTGAATTCTAGCCTTGTGTGTCGAGGCTTACCAGAAATTACCTTAAATAACTCACAACTGACAACAGAATTATGGTTTGGTTTTTGGCAAATAATTTAGGGCCACAACTTTATTAAATACACCAATTTTAATCCGAGTGTTGGCTTAGGCTTTTGGTTATTCACTCATCCTTCCTTAAGAAGGACTATCCCCATCTGTCCATTTTAGGACAGGACTCAATCAGCTGTCCCCTTTGGACAGGACTCACCTCATCTGCCCAGTTGGGGCAGGACTCACATCAGCTGTCACCATAGGACAGGACTCACCACTGTCCGCTTGGACAGTTCCTGCTCCGACTTCCTGAAGGAAAGTCAAGTAAACATACCTGGGGGAGAGGAGGTGGCTGAGCCCAGTCATTCCCTCCTCTCTTTACCCAAGAATGTTCCCCAAGGCTCTTACTCTTACAATTGGGCCCACCATCCCCGCCAATGGCGGGATGGTAAGGACAAGAGCGTAAGCCCCGAGATTCCTTTAACAGAATACTTCTATATGGAGCAAACGGAGGTGAGGGTAGGCATCTGTGTGCCACACCCCTCTACCAACCGATTAACCAACCAAAAGCCTAACCGCCAACCTAACAAGTTGTGACAATTTGCTAGCGCAGTAGGCGAAAACCAAGAGGCAAAGCCAATCAGCCAATTGGAAAAATTCCTACTGACCCCTGAATACAGGCGGCCCCGAAGGCAGTAGCAATGTCGTGCTAACCTGCAAGAAAAAAGGGCGGGTGGGAGGGGATTCAAAAGCCAAGGCAAAATGTGACTCTAAAATGGCAGACGAGGCATTAAAAGGGGGCCCCCCAACCAATTAAATCCCTGGGATTTACATACACACGCCCCCATTACACAGCAAGACCTGTGGCCTAACACTGACCAAACCCTGAGCTAAATTTCCTAGCAGCCCTACCACAATCCGCTTTATATTGTATGATATAAAGCGCTTTATGGAGGCACTAAAAGATAGCAATAGCTTTATGGACAGAGTTGTCTTCAAAATACTTATTTATTTTGACCATTATATCCTTCTCTCTTTCCTAGAACTGTCTCAGGGTTCAAACAACATAAAAACCTTTAAAATCAACAATATATTTACAAAACCCCAATATATCGACAAAACCCACACTGTGTGTTCTCTCTCTCTCTCTCTCTCTCTCTCTCTCTCTCTCTATCTCTATCTCTATCTCTCTCTCTGTCTCTCTCTCTCTCAAAATAATCTATTGTTTACAGCCAATGCACTGGAACACCCTGGGATGCCTTGAATAATGGTTAGGGGCGCTGTGGGTGAAGGAAGCTGTGGGCAGCAATGGCCTCCCTCCCTCCCTCCCTCCCTCCCTCCCTCCCTCCCTCCTTCCTTCCTTCCTTCCTTCCTTCCTTCCTTCCTTCCCTCCCTCCCTCCCTCCCTCCCTCCCTCCCTCCCTCCCTCCCTCCTCTTAATAGATAGATGAAATCAGGCATCCCCAGACTTTAGCCCTCCAGATGTTTTGGACTACAATTCCCATCATCCCTGACCACTGGTTCTCTTAGCTAGGGATCATGGGAGTTGTGGTCCAAAACATCTGGAGGGCCGCAGTTTGTGGATGCCTGGATTAGATCATGTAAATTAGATTAATAGAAGCGGCCATGTGTGGAGGAAGTGAGGGCTGGTAGGAAATAGCATTCCTGAGCCCCACCTCCACCTCAAAGGAGGCTGTGTTGCCAGCAGATAGGGGAAGCCACACAAATAACATCATTGGTCACGGGAGCCATGGAATCAAAAGGTTGAATACCTCTGCAATAATCCATTCCTCCACCTGTAATGTTTAAATTGGTAGGGCAACACTTGGTTCAAAAAAGCATTGAGGAAAAAATGATAGGGAGCAAACATATAGCAAGATATGCTCGGATGAGCAGGTTAGAATTTGGTGGCTCAGCAAAGGATGTCCCTGGTATAGCTGGGATTTGCTGGCTTAACTTCCTCATCTTCATTTTAGCCTAATACAGGCATCCCCAACCTGCGGCCCTCCAGATGTTTTGGCCTACCACTCCCATGATCCCTAGCTAACAAGATCAGTGGTCAGGGATGATGGGAATTGTAGTCCAAAACTGAGGTGTTGCTGCCAAGTGTACAAGTTTTGGCAGCTCAACAGTTGTTTTGTTACAGAATAGCCAAAAAGATTTTCCCTTGCAGAACTTAAATCATGGACAGGACAGTACCAGGAGTGGTGCTGCTTATAAGGAAGCAATGGCAGCAGCATTTTATACTAGCTGGGAATTGTGACTTGTCTTCAAGAGCAGCACCACAAAGAGCACATTACAGTAGTCCAATCCTTAGATGACTAGGGCACGGTTTGCTCTGGTCAGGCTACAGTATTATTGCCTAATATGAAATCTGAAACAAATTTTGGGGTTCCACTTCAGGTAAAACATATTCTGTGGAATATCTGCCAATAAGGCATGGACTTGTGAGAGCATCAGTTTTCAGGAAAAGTTCCAGAAACGTTTCGTTTTTATGAGTTGGAGTTTGATAAATAGGAACAAGTCCACTTACCTCATCAAGTGTAGGGGTGGATCATGATAAGGAGCGGTGTGCTTAAGGTGGTAGCGAATAGATCAGAAATAATAATCTCATAAATAATGCAGAGGGGAAATTAATTCGGCTCCCTTCTGCATCAAAACAACTCTACAGAAATTGCTCTAAGATTAAAAACTACCAGGAAGAGACGGTTGGTTTTTGTGTGTGTTTTTTTCTTACCACAGTAGCACATGACTTATACAACAACCAATTAGTTTATCTGTATATGTACACAGAGATTTATTGTCAGGATTGCACAGCCATGGTGGGTTTTTTTTTGGGGGGGTGCTTATGTTTTTACCTCAGATGTTCATCTCTTCTCTCTAACCATCACACAGTTTCTTATCTCCATTGTTAATCCTCTCGTATGCACCATCCCAATGACTGTAGCATTCTTAACCCATGTCACATTAAAAGTTTTAGACTACATTGTTGTTGTTTAGTCATTTAGCCGTGTCTGACTCTTTGTGACCCCATGGACCAGAGCACACCAGGCACTCCTGTCTTCCACTGCCTCCCACAGTTTGGTCAAACTCAGGAATATGCAGGTAACCTTGGAAGGGACAGCACATGGAAGAATCCCAACCAAGCCTATGAAGAGGCGTGTAGTGGTGATTGGGGATTCCCTACTGAGGGGTACAGAAGCAGTAATCTGTGGGCCTGACAAGATGTCTCGAGAGGTGTGCTGTCTACCTGGGGCCAAGATCAAAGATGTAACAGAACGGCTGCAAGGAATCATAAAACCCACTGACAAATACCCCTTCCTTTTGGTGCATGTGGGAACCAATGACACTGCAAGCCATAGCTTACAGAAGATCAAAAATGATTATGAGGCTCTGGGCAGGAAGTTGAAGCAATTAGATGCACAAATTGTCATCTCTTCTGTCCTCCCAGTTGAACGACATGGCCCAGGGAGAGAGGGAAAAATAGGGGAAGTGAACAACTGGCTTCGCAAATGGTGCAAACAGGAACGGTTTGGATTCCTAGATCACGGTCTGCAGTTTCTTGAAGATGGACTTCTGGCAAGTGATGGGCTGCACCTCACAAAAGTTGGGAGGAATGTTTTTGCCACAAAACTCAAAAACCTCATCAGGAGGGCTTTAAACTGACTTATGTGGGGGAGGGAGACAGTGGTCCTGAAGGTAGGAGTCTATCAAATGCTGAAGATGATCATCCGAATGTCAAGGACCAAATGGAGCAAGCAGCATGCAGACCTAGTGGTGGGATGAAAATATCCTTAAATAAGAGACATGGGGGAATGATCAACGGTCTTCAATGTCTGTATACTAATGCACAGAGCATGGGAAATAAACAAGATGAACTTGAGCTCTTGGTACAGCAAACTAAATATGACATAATAGGCATCACTGAAACCTGGTGGGATGAGTCTCATGACTGGAATGTAGTAATAGAGGGATACAATCTATTTAAGAGAAATAGACCAAACAGGAAAGGAGGAGGAGTAGCTTTATATGTTAGGGATATGTATACCTGTGAAGAGATCCAGGATTTAAAACTTCAAAGCCAAATTGAGAGTATCTGGGTCAAAATTAAGGGAGAGAAAAACAACAGTGATCTCATTGTGGGAGTTTACTATAGATCCCCAAGCCAAACTGAGGACACAGATGATGCCTTCCTGGAACAGATGGCCAAGCATTCCAAAGGAAGTGAGATAGTAGTAATGGGGGATTTCAACTATCCTGATATTTGTTGGATGTCAAACTCAGCCAAGAGCATAAGGTCGAACAGATTCCTCACTGGCCTTGCAGACAACTTCATTGTCCAGAAAGTGGGAGAAGCAACAAGAGGATCAGCCATTTTAGATCTGGTCCTAACCAATAGTGATGACTTGGTTAGTGGGGTAGAAGTGGCAGGATCATTAGGTGGGAGTGACCATGCTCTTCTGGAGTTTATTATCCAGCGGAAAGGAGCAACCAAGCATACTAAGGTCCAAATTCTAGACTTTAAGAAAGCCGACTTCAGAAAACTTAGGGAAACGCTGGGTGAAATCCCATGGACAGTAATACTAAAAGGGAAGGGAGTTCATGATGGTTGGGAGTTTGTTAAAAGGGAGATATTAAAAGCACAACTTCAGGCAATACCAATGAGACGGAAACATGGAAGGTGCCTAAAGAAGCCAGGCTGGCTATCTAAAGAACTTTTGACTGAGTTAAGATTTAAAAGGGATATGTACAAAAAATGGAAAAGGGGGGAAATCTCCAGAGAGGAATTCAAACATATAGCCAGCACGTGTAGAGACAAAGTCAGAAAAGCTAAAGCACAGAATGAACTCAGGCTCGCCAGAGAGGTTAAAAGCAACAAAAAGGGCTTTTATGGGTATGTCCGTAGCAAAAGGAAAAACAAGGAAACAGTGGGGTCACTCAGAGGAGAAGATGGTGAAATGCAAACAGGGGACAGAGAAAGGGCAGAACTCCTCAATGCCTTCTTTGCCTCAGTCTTCTCCAAGAAAGAAAAAAACGCCCGACCTGAAGAATATGGAGCAGATGATTCAGCAGGGGAAACACAGCCCAGGATAAGTAAGGAGGTAGTACAAGAATACTTGGCTAGTTTAGATGTATTCAAGTCTCCAGGGCCAGATGAACTACATCCAAGAGTATTAAAAGAACTGGCAGAGGTGATTTCAGAACCACTGGCAATAATCTTTGAAAATTCCTGGAGAACAGGCGAAGTTCCAGCAGACTGGAGGAGGGCAAATGTTGTCCCTATTTTCAAAAAGGGGAAAAGAGAGGACCCAAACAATTACCGCCCAGTCAGCCTGACATCAATACCAGGAAAGATTCTAGAGCAGATCATTAAGCAAACAGTCTGTGAGCACCTAGAAAGAAACTCTGTGATCACTAAAAGTCAGCATGGGTTCCTGAAAAATAAGTCATGTCAGACTAATCTGATCTCATTTTTTGACAGAATTACAAGCCTGGTAGATGAAGGGAACGCTGTGGATGTAGCCTATCTTGATTTCAGCAAGGCCTTTGACAAGGTGCCCCATGATATTCTTGTAAAGAAGCTGGTAAAATGTGGGCTAGACAATGCTACCATTCAGTGGATTTGTAACTGGCTTACTGACCGAACCCAAAGGGTGCTCATCAATGGCTCCTCCTCATCCTGGAGAGTAGTGACTAGTGGGGTGCCACAGGGTTCTGTCTTGGGCCCAGTCTTGTTCAACATCTTTATCAATGACTTGGATGATGGGCTTGAGGGAATCCTGAGCAAGTTTGCAGATGACACCAAATTGGGAGGGGTGGCTAACACCCCAGAGGACAGGATCACACTTCAGAATGACCTTAACAGATTAGACAACTGGGCCAAAGCAAACAAGATGAATTTTAACAAGGAGAAATGTAAAGTACTACACTTGGGCAAAAAAAATGAAAGGCACAAATACAGGATGGGAGACACCTGGCTTGAGAGCAGTACATGTGAAAAGGATCTAGGAGTTTTGGTTGACCACAAACTTGACATGAGTCAGCAGTGTGATGCAGCAGCTAAAAAAGCCAATGCAATTCTGGGCTGCATCAATAGGAGTATAGCATCTAGATCAAGGGAAGTAATAGTACCACTGTATTCTGCTCTGGTCAGACCTCACCTGGAGTATTGTGTCCAGTTCTGGGCACCACAGTTCAAGAAGGATACTGATAAGCTGGAACGTGTCCAGAAGAGGGCAACCAAAATGGTCAAAGGCCTGGAAACGATGCCTTATGAGGAACGGCTTAGGGAGCTGGGTATGTTTAGCCTGGAGAAGAGAAGGTTAAGGGGTGATATGATAACCATGTTCAAATATATAAAAGGATGTCATATAGAGGAGGGAGAAAGGTTGTTTTCTGCTGCTCCAGAGAAGCGGACACGGAGCAACGGATTCAAACTACAAGAAAGAAAATTCCACCTAAACATTAGGAAGAACTTCCTGACAGTAAGAGCTGTTCGGCAGTGGAATTTGCTGCCAAGGAGTGTGGTGGAGTCTCCTTCTTTGGAGGTCTTTAAGCAGAGGCTTGACAGCCATCTGTCAGGAATGCTTTGATGGTGTTTCCTGCTTGGCAGGGGGTTGGACTGGATGGCCCTTGTGGTCTCTTCCAACTCTATGATTCTATGATTCTATGATTCTATGTTCATAGCTTCAAGAACACTGTCCAACTATCTCGTCCTCTGTCGTCCCCTTCTCCTTGTGCCCTCAATCTTTCCCAACACCAGGGTCTTTTCCAGGGAGTCTTCTCTTCTCATGAGGTGGCCAAAGTATTGGAGCCTCAGCTTCACAATCTGTCCTTCCAGTGAGCACTCAGGGCTGATTTCCTTAAGAATGGATAGGTTTGATCTTCTTGCAGCCCATGGGACTCTCAAGAGTCTCCTCCAGCACCATGATTCAAAAGCATCAATTCTTCGGCGATCAGCCTTCTTGATGGTCCAGTTCTCACTTCCATACATCACTACTGGGAAAACCATAGCTTTGACTATACGGACTACAGATGTTTCAAGCCCCTGTGAACTTCTCCAACCACTCCCTTCACTTTATTTATTTCCATCCAAACACTAGTTATCCTTCTAGCTCTTTGTAGCCTATTGGCTATACACTATTTTGCTGGCACCCATCTGTTATCAGAGACAATGGAATGCCATCTCTGGTGATGAAGTCAATCTGCTGTGTTAGCAGCACCAAAATGACCACCCCAGGGCACAAGCCTGGGCACTGCGTATATGGAAGTCTGGGTTACCCAAATGACCAGACCTCGCTGACGTGGTCCAAAGGAAAGCAGACCAACTCATTTGGCACATACCTGCCAAGTCCCGGACTGCAGAATCTGGGACCGGCAGCCACGTGACACGGGAAGTTGCATAGATGCAAAATCCAGAGTCGCTTTGCCCATCTATGGGCACCAAAAATGGCCAGCGCCGGCTTCGAAAGTAGCGTATACACATGTCCGGAAGTACGTAGACACAACTTCTGGTGTTGCTCTGCCCATCTATGGGCACCAAAAATGGCCACCACCGACACTGGAAGTCGCATCTACGCACTTCCGGACATGCATAGACGCGACTTTCGAAGCCGGTGCCGGCCATTTTCGGTGCCTATAGATGGGCAAATCAGAAAAAATGGCCGCCGGCAGGAGAAAATAATGGAGAAAAACGGGAGATGAAGTGATATGGGGGACCGCCGGGAAAAGGTAAGTAAAAACGGGGGTTTCCCGGGGAAAACGGGGTACATGGCAGCTATGATTTGGCACCACCTTGGCTGCAGGACTTGCTGGAAGGAGGTATACAAAACACCATCCAACCATCTTAAAGACTCGGCTCCAGATTTTTGTAGGGTTTACTCCTTAGCCCTTTTTTTCTCCCAAAGATATCTCACAAGCCAATAGAGGTTTAGGATCAGAGTTTTCCTTCTCCTAGATGGACTATCTTCCCATGTTGATGAGCCCCATCTGCCCCTCACTTCCCACTATAGCACATGCAGAAGCTGCTTTCTTTACTGTTAGACCCATTGCTGATCATCTGCTTAATCTGCAGGAGCCTGTCTTTGCATGTAAGAGAAGTCCCTAACTCACCAAGGGTTTGAGACCCATCAGCTACCCTCACCTGGTTTATACCCTATACAGCAAATGATAGAGTCTAGTTGTATATTCTACCCTTCATTATCTTGGTCCACAGCCATTAGGAAAAAGTATGAAATAACGGTACATAATATACAGTTGAAATATTTACAAGTGCAAAATACTTTGTTCAATCCATATTAATAGTTAAGGAGCAAGGAAGTGGATATATTTCAGAATGGTCGATTCAGCCATTTGCCTCTACCATGATTCATATAATATATGTGCAATCTCAAAAATGATTCTGTGCTAAGATCCAATTTGGCTTATAGATGCTAGATGCTGCCTCTTTGTAAAAATGAACTTCTGTGGGGTAGATACACATGATAACTGTTTGTGCCACGCTTCTTTAAAAGTATTCTCCTGTTATTGATCAAACTCAAACAAAATGGTCTTTTCAACTGACTGCTCCTCACAGATATTTAAGTTAAAATAGTCACGGGACGTAAAGGTTGCTCTTCATGGAACACAGCAAGGCCACCTGGTAGATTTTGAAACATGGAGTTGCAGCAACTACTTAAAGTGGTTCTCATTTAATTAAATGTGAAACTCCTGGGGCCTCTTACCCAATTTCACAGCTGCATCACAGCACCTTTCTGTGAACTGCTGTGCAACTGAATACCAAAGAGTTCTGAAGGTTTCTTGCGGGAAAGTCGCAAACTGAACCAAATCAACAATTCCTAAATCACATACTGAACCTTACAAGCACATTTAAAACTGGTGCTTAAGTACTTTGATATTTATAATAGAATTGTCCCCAGATTCATCCCTTTTAATTTTTTACTCCTGAAAATACTGACCTGGTATTGGTGAGAATTGTTTGTTAAATAAAAGTGCCCTGTGATGAGCTTGGCCTCTGCTCAGATTTTGCCAGACTGGAAGAGAGTCTGCTAAGCGGTCTCTTCTCTCGTCTCTCTTCTCTCTTCTCTCTCTTAAGCAGCAAAATCTAGCTTTCCCCTGATCCCATCCTGACTAGCTAAAGGATTGCTCATTCAGCCCAAAGAACCTGTCAATATTGTGGGGAAAATTAGTAAGATATAAGTTTGCTTAGGTGAGTGTGATAAAAAGGTTTTTCCCTAGGAATTTTGTGTCTGCATGTTTTAATCAATAAGTTTTAAATATTTTCTATAATAAAGAGTTTCACCAAAAAGAAAGAAAGAAAGAAAGAAAGATTGGGAATAATCTCGTTTGCCCCCCTGACCTCTCTTTTTGTTCTGATGTCCATGGGATACATAAAAACGAATAATGTTTACTATAAGTTCTGCTAGATCGTGTCCTCCCTCAAAGAGGGCACGTGTTGCGGTGAGACCTGAAGACCGATCCCCTGTGTTGCGGGTGGGTAAGATTGGTCAGCCACAACACCCAATGGGTAGGTGGGTAGGTCCCTCAATGTTGGGTTCAATCTGGCCAATGGGGCACAGTCCAAATGGATTGAGTGACCTATATATACCCATGCACATGACCCAGAGATTCCTCTTTCGGCTTGTGCATTCGGAACACCTGTCCACCTCTCTCTACTTTTGGGCTTTTGCGCTTGACCTTGCTATGCCGTCGTGTGTCGTCTGTCGTGGGGACAGGGGCACGGCAGGAATTTCCCCCACTTGGCTGATTGGCTGTTGTCATTTGGGTTTCGCCTTCTGCGTAGCAAATTGTTACAACTTGTAAGGTTGTGGATAGGCTCTGGTTCAGGTGATAGGGATGGGAGAACGCTCTAGCCATCCCTATGTGAAGGGTATTCCGTCAAAGGAATCCAGGGACTCAAATGGTTTGGTCAACCTCTGAGAGGGGGTTGTGCCCGTGCCTGAGTCCAGGGGGACATCTGGGTGGTGGACATAGCCTGTTCCTGGCTTTCCGCCTATCCAGGTGTTCACCCTTGGCTGACCTATGCTGGTGCCCTGGGTCAGCACTACCTGCAAGGGTACAGGGAGCTAGTCAAACCAGAGCCTATGCAACCACTCACCTTCTGTAATCAATAAAGTTGTGGCCTAAATTTTGCCAAAAACCAAAACTAAAATTTGAGTCAAGTGTGAATTTATTTAGGGGGGGGGTCTCTGGGTCTGAACACGCAACACAAGGACTTCGGGTTGCACAACAGAATGGCAGTTTTTCTCTGTGTGTAACCCCACACAAGGAGATGTGCAGAATGAGTGTGCTCCATTTTATTATAATTGTATTAATATGACTGTTTGGGTTTTTAGGTTGTATCTAGATAATGTAGATACATTTATGTCACATGCTGTAAAGCAGCATGCGGCCTTCTGATGAAGGACGGTATATAAATTTAATTTAAAAATAGGACTATAATGATTATTTATCTAAAAACAAGAATCCTTGCTAAATGCAGGCTCTCAGTTGGTGGCAGCATGCTCCTGAACCCTAAAGACCACATCCTACCTTCAGTACTTTATATAAAGACTTTACTAGCACAAGGATCAATGCCTACTGATTACAGCTGCCACACAACTCATCTTGAAATGTGAAACCGGGACTGCATTTTGCTTGGTGCCCTGGACATTAGGAATTCAGTGTTTCAGGAGATCACAGACACATTGATAGATTGCACCTGGTATGGCATTAAAATAAGAGCATTTTAAAGGCACCTTTGAAAGAAACTGTTATTGAACTAATGATGGGCAGCTCGCTCACTTCCCATCTATGATGTCATGTTGATGAAATACACTTTTTCTTTCTTTCTTTCTTTTTACAAAGAGGTTGTGGCACATGATGATTAACTAATGTAAACAGCATTTGGCTTCGTACCCATTTGGAAATATTTCCAGAATCCAAGTCATTCCCCCACCACGAAAAAGGAAAGAAAGAATAGCTGAGGGATATATTTTTTCTTCAAAACAACATTGTTAAAGAGCAGCAAGATTTTCTATGGAAGAAATGCCCTGATGCTTGCTTCCTGCTTTTCAGCTATATGAAAAAGCTTTTAGTGTTTTGTTCAATTTACTTGCATTGTGTTTGTGTGTGCATCTCTGTGTGTTTTAAGTTTTTAGAAAGTGAACTAGAACAAGGCAGGCAACAAGGGGGCAATTTAATGACCACTTAAACTGAACTGGATGTTGGTTTTGTGTGCCCTATGGAGTGGAGGGATTAAGGTGCAATTAGAATAGGATTTACAAATCTTTAACACAGCATTGCAAAGCTTTGAATAGGGTGTGAAGCAGGGACTAGAAAAGTTTGTGATTGCTCCCTCAGTGAGAGCATCACATCCCTAGGACACTGGAATTGTGATTCAAATACAGTGGTACCTCTACTTACGAATTTAATGCGCTCCGAACGCACATTCGTGAGTCGAAAAAAAATGTAAGTTGAATCCCATAGGAATGCATTGGGAGAAAAATTTCATAAATCAAAGCAACCCTATCTAAAAATTCGTAAGTAGAAAAAATCCTATCTAAACCGCATCCAAGATGGCGGACGGAGCTCCGTTCGTAAGTAGAAACATACGTAAGTAGAGTTATTCGTAAGTAGAGGTGCCACTGTATAAAACTAGACTATACAGTCTCAAAAAGTTGAAATGGCCTGGAATTATCCATTTAGAGCAGTGTTTCCCAAACCTGGGTCTCCAGTTGTTTTTTAACTGTAATCTCCACCCTCCCTGACCACTGGCCTTGCTAGCTAGGGATTGTAGGAGTTGTAGCCCAAAACCAGCTGGAGACCCAAGTTCAGGAAACACTGATTTAGAGGTTCACTGGAGGCGTTACCAGAATTTACAGCACAGTCCTAACCAGGTATATACTCAGGTGTAGGTCCTGTTCAATTCAATGGGGCTTAATTCCAGGGAAGTGAGATTAGGACTATAGCCTTAGTCCATTGTCTCATGGATGTCTGAAGGGCCCTTCAAGTTAAACCCATCAAATATTGAGTGTATGAGAGATGAAGTGAGGAAGAGAGCAGTGAGTGACAGGCTTGCTGGGAGGCCTCTCCAAGAAAACTATTGTCACATAAACTTTCTTCTCAATGATCCCACAGACCAGAACACAAGCAAGATTTTAAAACTGTTTTCTTTTAGCACAGAGAGAGCCCCATGGGGGGTCACAGAACTCTGTCTGCAGCAACTAGCAATAAAATCTCTATGGACACACAAGTCTCTACATAATAATGAATGACAGAGGTCCATCAAAATGTGATGCCATAAGACAAACCATAATTTCAGATCATGGTTAAGGAGGAGAGACCTTAACCAAGATTCTGGATTTGGAAGACACGCTGTGTCACGCTGAACAACAAAACACACACAGAGAGAGTACATCCACAGTAAGTTATGGTTTGGCTTGGTTTAGCATTCCATGCAGATGTGGCCAATGTCTCTGTGTAACTCTGAATATACCATAGCCTCTAACCTCAGAAAAGTTGAGGGAAATGATGCCTTTGCACCCACTCCATCCATCCCTCAATTTGCTTTTGCAATAAAGGAACCAAAGCTCCTGAGATTTGGGAGTGGAATTTCAGAAAGTTATTACATTATCAACCCTAAAGCAGCTTTCGGGCTGGGAAGGAAAGACACTTCCAAGGGAGGGAGAGTCAGTGTTTTGAAAGTGGCAACAAGTTATGTTGCTGGCTCTTTGTAACATTGTATTTTTGTTCTTGTTGTTGTTTAGTCGTTTAGTCGTGTCCGACTCTTCGTGACCCCATGGACCATAGGACGCCAGGCACTCCTGTCTTGCACTGCCTCCCGCAGTTTGGTCAAACTCATGTTGGTAGCTTCGAGTCTTCTCTTCTCATGATGTGGCCAAAGTATTGGAGCCTCAGCTTCACGATCTGTCCTTCCAGTGAGCACTCAGGGCTGATTTCCTTCAGAATTGATAGGTTTTATCTTCTTGTATATTAATTACTACTACTACTACTACTACTACTACTACTACTACTACTACTATTTATATTTTATATTATAAAATTATTATTAAATGCCACCCTTCATCCATAGATCACAACATAAAATGATAATATAAAAAACACACAAAATGCATAATAAAAATAAAAATAAGAACAAAAACAAACCAATTATGCCCCCTCGCACAACACATTGAAAAGGGCTTCGGATGTTAATCAGTTAAAGACCTGGTTGAAGAGGAACATTTTTGCCTGGCATCTAAAGGTGTGTAATGAAAGTGGCAGCCTAACCTTCCTGGGGGAAACAATTCAACAAATGGGGAGCCACTGCCGAAAAGGCCTGTCCTTGTGTTGCCACCCATCCATGTGCTAGAAGGGATGGAGGAAGACATTCAATTCCATTCACACTGAAAAGCAAGCCTAATCAAATTCACATTTCTCAAAACAATGCCTGAACCAGAATCCAGACTCAGAAGAACCTTTATTTGCATCAGCCACTAGCTATAGCAATGCACAGCCATCCCTTGAAATTTGCGCTTTAACAAATTTAGAAATGCAGTTCTCCAACCAGGTAATGTGCATTGCAGATGCATAGGCCAGGGTAAAGTGTGCATGAAAATGTGTGTGTGTTCATTTTAAAAATACAAAAAAGTGTATATTGGGTAAAATTGGATACATTTTTAATTCACCAAATGTGTGGTCTGTTTCTATGCTAGGGGAAGTGGGAAACTTTGGAAACAACTTAAATGGGGATATGTTAAAGGTCTAATAGCCTATATTTCCACACTCCTTTGCTGCACATTTTGTGATTTTAAATCTCTGCTGTGGTTCTCTCAACAAAGAGTATTTGCCCCAAACCTGGATGTTGGCACCCAAGGAATTCTGCTTTTATATTTATTCCAGCACGGCCTCATTTAAAATGGGTTGGCATGCGGAGGAGCAGATACACCTGGGGTTGCTACTGCCTGAGGTAAGAAGGGAAAGTCACAGGAGACCATGGTCATCGAGAAGTGAGATGGTTCTGAAAGGCCTTATTGCTTTCTCTGGACATGACTCCGTCAGCTTCTAATTGTATGTTCAGAAAACTGCTTCCAGTGGATTCTGTGCACTTCTGACCCATGTAATAGCTCTGGGTACACAGAGAAAACAGAGGAAGGGCTTGAAACAACTGTATTCTCCAAGACAAACTTGTGTTTCAGTTTCTAGGCCTTGATCTTGTGTGCTTTTATACATATGCATGGCCAAAACAGCCAGGATTTCTTGGTAATTGTATTAATTTAGCTTTCATTGAAGGCAGGTCAAGTCCACTGTATTCTGCTCTGGTCAGGCCTCACCTGGAGTACTGTGTCCAGTTCTGGGCACCACAGTTCAAGAAGGATACTGAGAAGCTGGAATGTGTCCAGAAGAGGGCAACCAAAATGGTCAAAGGCCTGGAAACGATGCCTTATGAGGAACGACTTAGGGAGCTGGGTATGTTTAGCCTGGAGAAGAGAAGGTTAAGGGGTGATATGATAGCCATGTTCAAATATATAAAAAGGATGTCATATAGAGGAGGGGGAAAGGTTGTTTTCTGCTGGTCCAGAGAAGTGGACACGGAACAATGGATTCAAACTACAAGAAAGAAGATTCCACCTAAACATTAGGAAGAACTTCGTGACAGTAAGAGCTGTTCGGCAGTGGAATTTGCTACCAAGGAGTGTGGTGGAGTCTCCTTCTTTGGAGGTCTTTAAGCAGAGGCTTGACAGGCGTATGTCAAGAATGCTTTGATGGTGTTTCCTGCTTGGCAGGGGGTTGGACTGGATGGCCTTGTGGTCTCTTCTAACTCTATGATTCTATGATTCCTCAGTGTACATCTACTGTAATTGGGCAGAATGAATATCTATCTGTTGTTCGATCAAAGCAGTTAGAAAGGAGACTCAGATCACTCACTATAACATTATTTAATTAATAGCCCATATATTTAGAAACCTACCTGGCTGAAGATCCTCCACCACACCCCCCCCCCCGGAATTTCTGCATTGATTATAATGAGCAAAATTTCTTATTGATTAGTAGATTGCACAAATGGAAGGCATTTTAATGCCAACAGAGTTAGAAAGATTGCTTCTTTTATGGGCAAACTTTATTGGGAAGTAAGTTCTCCTAAAATCAATAAAGCACGAAGGTGTTTAGAACGGAGGTGTTTATTTTATACTCTTTGGCTTTCCTCACAATGCTTGGAACAGATGCTACTGCTGCCTATTTCATTATTTCACCTGGAAATAATGGGGTTAGATCTTTTGTTAATGTTTGATTATTTGCACATCTGAACTGCAGGCTGATGTGAAAGCAGTCCCCTCTCTCCAGGAAGCCTAGGGAAATGGAGTTCTCTGTGTGAAATGAGCATCTCTAACAGAGAATTTTCAGGAGCTTCACCAATCACCAATTGCTATAATTCTTTGAGGGATGGCATGGCACTTAGGCCTTAGTGAAACATGCAGTGCAGATGGATGTAGGTTCTGAACTGCATTGACCTCAGAGCTATTATTTAGTACCAGCAACAGATGAACAGTGGATGGTCTTTATATTCACACAGATTTCTGATGGATGGATGGATGGATGGTTTGACAGAGAGTAATACTGGATTAGAATAACAAACTTGATTAGAGATCTGCCAGTCAAACTGACAGCACAAGACTCCAACACAGATCTGTTCTTCAGAGGAAGGTTTCCAAGACAACACAGCCACAGACAAGACATAGAGTTTTAGCAAAGCAATACGAAAGGAAATGGAATAGTACCTCCTAGTGGTCAGTGGTGTTGCATGTACAGTGGTACCTCGGTTTACAAACACAATTGGTTCCGGAAGTCTGTACTTAACCTGAAGCGTACTTAACCTGGAGCGAACTTTCCCATTGAAAGTAATGGAAAGTGGATTAATCCGTTCCAGACGGTCCGTGGAGTACTTAAACTGAAGCGTACTTAACCTGGAGTGAACTTTCCCATTGAAAGTAATGGAGAGTAGATTAATCTGTTCCAGACAGGTCCGTGGAGTACTCAACCTGAAGCGTGTTGCCTTTCATCATTGGTCTCCCTGAATAAGCCACTTGGAGTCACCCACAGATAGGCCTACATTCACACACAATTTTCAAAGATTGATTAAAAACATCACATAGGATTTCACTTATCTCTGTAAAAGCCTTCACAGATTTATGAACAAAGACTGGTGTGATTTCAAGGTACAGTAGGTCGATCTAGGACTAACACAAATCTTGTTTGCCTTATGAACCAAGTACATTAGATATAAAATCACTGATGGCAAATAAATAACATGGGATGCATTGATGGCATTTTTATGGGGTCACTTTTCTGGTCCACAACCATAATAGCTATTGTATGTCATTTCTCTATTTTAAAAAGGCATTTAAGTTAATATTTACAGACCTGTTACTGCCTTACTTATATATCACCTTATGCATTTATGCATGAGGAGAATATTTAGTGAACCTAATTCTTACGGTGATATAATACATGAACAGGATCAGAATATTTCCTTCATAGTTATTTTTTAATACAAATTTATAAAGTTTCCTAGAAAACACTATTAATTTCTACCCTAAGCTTGGAAAGGACATCAAAACTTCACATTGGATATTTTCCCTGGGAAATTAATGGCTGTCAGTATAGTTCAGAGCTCAGTTTCAGCTAAAGTAGAATCCAAAGTGAACTACGGGTTTCATCCTCAGATGAACTATTTTAGGGATTTTGAAAAAGTGTAAGGCAAGTGAGTTGGGGAACCTTATCCAAATACTCCCGTAAGTAATGAGAATCGCATTACTTAGTATAATGTGTCAACTTAGCAAGATAAATGCAAATACAATGAGAATCATTGTAACTACATTGTGTTCATTGTAACTAATGAAAGCATCCCACTTGGAGCTAAGAAAACCTGTTTTTGCTTCTGGGGCGTGTGAAAACTCTAGAGTTGTCAAATGCCAGGCAGGCCTCAAAACTGATGGGCTGTGTTGGAGTCAGTGGGACAGAAGTTGTGAGCTTTGCTTAATTATTCTCCCAGGCTAGAAGCTGCTCAGTTAAGGAAGAGAAAACATCAGGGTTTATAATATAATTACAGACTATGGTCCCATTGGAAGAATGTGGTACATGAAAAGAAGGGTTCCCCCATCAGATCTCAGCGAAACCCACCATTCATTCATTCATTCATTCATTCATTATATTTATTACATTTATATACTACTTTTTCAGGTGGGGTGGGTGAGTTCATACTTCACACTAAGGGCTTCCTGATTGTGAATGGGATAGACATCCTGTCTGAGGTATGTATGCATAGGTGTGTACTTCCACCTCTCCTTAGTGATTCTCTAGAACTGCCAGTTCTTTACTGGCTCTTGCTTCTCTGTCTTTAATGGCAGCTTGATCTGCAAAGGTTAGGAAGTGATGGTGCTTGGCCTATATGTGAAAGAATTCACATGCTAATTTGTGCAGATCAAGCCACTTTCAAGGGCACAGAAGGCGGATGCATTTTCATATGTGAGTAGAGGGCCTTCTCGGTGGTGGCACCCACCACCCTCCCATTAGATGTCAAGGAAATAAACTATCTGACTTTCAGAAGACATCTGAAGGCAGCCATGTTTAGGAAGTTTTTAATGTTTGATGTTTTATTCTGATTAATATTCTGTTGGGAGCTGCCCAGAGTGGCTGGGGAAACCCAGCCAGATGGGCGGGGTATAAATAATAAATTATTATCATTACTATTATATGAGTAGTTGATAATCCTACCTGCCTCTCACGTTCAGAATTTTGGTAGCGGTTTCATTATCATCCTGGAAGTCTGCCTTTTCTTCTCTCTAATTTTAATTTCTGATTCCAATGGCCCCAGAATGTATGTAAACTCTGGAATGATTGCTTAAAACAATCCTACTAAGCTAGGCAAGAAATTGGGACAAGCACTGGTACTCTGGTATACAGCAAGGGGACACTTGCTATCCTTGTTAAGAGACCTTCAGCTGAGCAGCAAAGACATGCAGCAAGTATTATTTCATAACACTGTCATTAGAAGAACACATTAGGGACCTGTTTAAAAGTAATTTGTCGTACCCAAAAATCAATAATTCAGAGCTTAGCAGGCGAAATCACTAGGAGGCAAGCACACAGAGCCAGGTGAACATAATGAAATAACTCTGTCTAGAGTTAATTAAAATAATAATACAATCTAAGAGTGCTAAATCAAGAATTTTGAACACATCAGCAGAACCAATTTATCTTCCTTTTCCATTTGGAATTCCCATTACAACAGACAGTACAATTCTATTATGCTCCCGTCTCCTTGTTGTAGATCATCTGATTATAATTAAGCATTAAACATCCCCCAAAGTGGGGAAATGCATTATGAGCTTCCCCCAACACATCACTTTTGTTACTTCCAGCTCCAGTAACTAAAATGGAATTTAAATAAATAAATGCAATGAAATTTCATAAGTAAACTGAGCAGTTTCTATGACCATCACATAGTAACTGTAACTCTCCATGTACCGTTTAAATTATCAATATGGCATATATAGTTTGGAAGTGAACTGCTGCCCAAGGGGAATAAAAGAAGAATATAAATAAAGATCATGAATTTACCCAGCACACCCTAACCGAAAGAAAGTTCCCAGGATTCTATTTTTAATATGAAAAAACATTCCATTCCATTCCATCAGATGACAATGATGTCATCTGATGAATGACTTGAAACACGTATGAAACATGACTCGGTGTATCTCAATATTTTGATAGAGGATTATTCACATGGTCCATTGAATACTTGACAGCTGAAGCGGGCCAATGTTGGTTTACTAAGGGTGCGATCTTAACCCTAGATCTGCTGGGCTGGGATGAGTGAACTAGGATGTGGCAAGTGTCTGGCTCAGCCAGCAGGTTCTCAGCTCAACTGGGGTGCACTGTGTCCCCAACCCTGACTCAGCTGGAGATACACCAGTGTGACTTCCTCATCTTGGCTCAGATGGAGCTAAACCAGGTGAGCTGAGACCAGTGTCAACATAAACTTTGAGCAATCGGTGTTCTGGGGAACTGGGCTATATGACTTATGCTGGATCGAAACTCCATTCTGTTTCGTCACATGACCTGGCAACGTTGCAGAACTCACATTGGGAAAAGGATGGTGTAAGCCAAACTCAGGCTTACTTTCTATTTTCCAGATTCAGCCAGCAATAGTCCCAACTCAGGAGACTGTGGTTTAGTTATTCTCTAGTTGTGTGGAGGGAAGCAGAAATTATTGCTTCTGATTTGTTCTCACCAGCTAGAGTTTAAAAAGCATGGAGATAACAGAGAACTGTGGTTTGTTTAAGATTGGAAAAGAAATCTTCCATTCTCATTATCTGCCTAAAGAGAAATATTGGAAAGGGGAAAGGCTCAAATAAAACTGTTCATGTAGGGAGAAACTAGGTCTATTGTGTAGTTCTGAAGTCAGTAGGATCTTTGCTTCAAATACTTGTTAGAGTACTTTAGATTGGAAAAGTTACAAAGACTGATTGTTCAACTAATACTAATATATATTGTTGATAATGTTTTTTTTATCAGCTCTGAATTCCATGGCATAACTGTTGAATATTTCCACTATAGGAATGTGCTGAAACTTTATCTGAAGTGGGGAAAAAAATGAAGTTATTAAACTTCACATTTCATGCCTAAAGGTTTAATAATTTAATATCCTAATTAACCTGTTTCCTTACTTGATGCAAAATGTTAACTTTAATAATTAAACTGTGCTGATCAGAGAGTTCATATCTTTTTGTAAATATAAAAATGGTTCTGCCTTTTCAATTCAGTTTATTCATGTTCAGTAATTTTGTTTCAGCTACATTCCACCAGATTTTCTCCTCTGCTTTACCGTTTCACCCTAAGACCACAATTCTAAACAAAGTTATTCTAAGAATTAACAGTCCCACCATATGCATTTTTTTGCTGAGATTATCTGTTCTAGTGATGTCAGTGGTGCATACTTTTGAATAAAAATATTCCTTCAGTAGCACCTTAAAGACCAACTAAGTTTTTATTTTGGTATGAGCTTTCGTGTGCATGCACACTTCGTCAGATACACTGAAACAGAATCCACCAGACCCTTATGTATATTCAGAGGGTGGGGGGGTGGGGGTGATGGGAATGGGTGATGGGCTGATAGGAGTGGTAAATCTGTTGATGACTGTTAACGACTGTTAATGACTGCAATTGGTCTTGCGGGGGGGGGGAAGCAAGGGCTGAGGTGCTAAGGAAAGCTTGATCATGTATAATGAGATAAGAATCCTATGTCTTTGTTCATTCCAGGTGGCTCCATGGTTTTAAGCTTGCTAATGAGTTGCAATTCAGCAACTTCTCTTTCCAGTCTGTTTCTGAATTTTTTCTGTAATAAAACAGATGTTTTGAGATATTGTATAGAATGTCCTGGGAGAATGAAGTGTGCTGCCTGAAGCCAATTGCTTCACCTAGAGGCACAAATGAAAAGATTCCAAGAGCTCTGGCCAGATTAATTTTTAGAAAGTTTTAAATTGAGAATGATGAGACAAATTCCAGTAGCAATCCAGTTTTTAGAAATCCAGGACAAGGCCCTGTTTCAGTTTATTCCTCATCAGCATAGTTTCAAGGTCAAAGTGTACCATTCATGTTTTTCTAACTTACTCAATCTGTTTGCAGTATTTTTCTAACTTACTCAATCTGTTTGCAGAAAATACTGCAAACAGATTGAGTAATTTAGAAAAACATGAATGGTACGCTTTGACCTTGAAACTATGCTGATGAGGAATAAACTGAAACAGCTACAATTTATACCTAATTAAGTATAATGTGATGTTTTGATGCAACACATAATCTGAGTGGTGTTTTATTGTTTATTGTTTATGTTTACTTGTTTAATACACCGTTTGCTTAATTGTTCCATATATTTTGTTCAAAACCTTTGGTTTTTCATGTAAATTATCAGCATGTTTTATCTTAAATAAATAAATAAATATTTATTTATTTATAAATAGCCTGGTGTGCTATGGTCCATGGGGTCACGAAGAGTTGGACACGACTAAACAACAACAAATCTCATGCATAGAATTATCCTCCTTATCAGATCATTTTTCCCATACAAGATTTTTTTGACCAAGAATTTCTGTCCAGCAGGTGGACATTGATAACTCTCCAACTCAGTAGAAAAACAACCCAGCTTTCCCCAGACCAGTCTTATGTAACTGTCAAATGCTATCTATCTATGGATACTTAATACAATGGAACTTTGGTTTTCGAACCTAATCCATTCCGGAAGACTGTTGGACTTCAGAAATGTTTGAAAACCGAAGCATGCATTTCTGGAAGCATTTACATCTGGAAAACTCAATGTGTAAGCTGCGTGGCATGTTTGGCTTCTGACAAGTGTTCAAAAACGAAGCAGTTATTTCTGGGTTTTCGGCGTTCAAAAGCTGAAACATTTGACTTCCGAGACGCTTGAAAACCGAAGTACTACTGTGATTCAAATTTAGTCCAACACATACACAGCAAACCTTTATACTTTGTATGTAAAACAAACCCCGTCCCAGTAAAAGTTGGTTACTCCACATCATCTTTGAGAGTTCCTCAGAAACCACTCTCAGTTGTGTATGTTTGCCTGCTTTAAAATGTTCCACGGTAGGTAAACAAAGTGTTCATTTTTCACCCAAGTTATTGTGCTACTCACTGAAATGCAGATATTGCCTTCCTGCATTTCAATGAAGTCCATTGGAAAGTTGGGCTTTAATGCTCCTTCAAGCAGCGCTATCAATTTCGGCTAGGATTCATTGCTATTTAAGAGCCCACTTTCAACAAGTGCTTTAAGAAAATGGATCCATTAATTCCAAAATAGTTTTGTTTAAGACACTGGAGAAAATTCTGCAATAATTCCTAGATGAAAATGGGTAACAGGTGCTAATTTATTCAAACAGCAATTGCATGTAAAAACAAAACAGAAAAAATATCATTACATTTATTTTTGTTTAGTAATATGTCTGTTCTTTTAGGATTCACATTTGCAGGCAGGGTGTGAAGAATGATGACGATAGGAATTGTGCATCTGAATGGTGAGGCAAGTATTGGGGCAGTATTCACATTCCACTTCAGGCAGAAAAATGTCACCCTAGAACAGCCAGTCGGCGGTGTGTTGTGCTTTTGTGTGGAGGATAAATATGGCAATGGATACTTGCAATGATGACTATATTACATCCATTGCAGGGCCAGATTTAGGTTTGATGAGGCAGGCCCTAAGCTACTGAAGGTAATGGGGCCCTTTATATGTCCAGCTGTCTTTTGTCGACAACAAATTGTCGCTGTTTTTTGTTGTTGAATATATGCTATATGGTAATTTATGGACCTAATAGGTATCTGAAGCCATTTGCACATGCAGAATGTAGGCACCCTATATATAGAAATGAGCAAACCAGTGGTATTTTAGGGAGCAGGCTAGCAGGCGGGTCCATTACATACATAATAGGTGCCTACACAACACAAAACACTGTTGCTGTATGTAGGTTTTATTATATTTGTTTTTTATCATATATTTTGGAAATGTACATCCAGGGTTTTTTTTTTTCTTTACATTTTTTGGGGCCCCCAAGAGAGTGGGGCCGTAAGCTATAGCTTGTTTAGCTTATATGTAAATCCGGCCCCACTGAGGTCAGCTGCACTCTGGCATTTGCCATTGGAAATTCATCAGGTTTTTGGCAGAGATGGGCTTACATATGGTACCAGATTTTAAAGGTACTTAGTACAAGCCCCGCTCTCCAAGGAACAACCAGGAGGGCATTTCAAAGCTTCTGGTTGTCTCTTTGCAGCCATGCCTTTATTCACCTCACACCTGACATCATATAAGACACCAGGAGTAGGGTAGGTTGGTGTAACAGCCCTTAGGGCCAAATGAAGACCTAATTAGGCAATGGACTGGATATTTCTCACTGCTGTCCTAGAAGTGTGCTTAGGATTCCAGTCTTAAGTTTATATAACTATTTAACATCAAGAAAATGGTCAGTTTAAGTGTTAGGGTGGTCAACTTTTATTGGTCTGATTTCTTTGGCCAACTGTACAGCGATTTGGCCAACTGTCCTCTCTCTCTCTCACACACACACACACACACACACGTAGGACACACAGCCCCAGTTGATAAAATGATTGATTTGCAAACTGGGAAGGGGCAGTTTGCACCCCCCCTCAAGCCAATTATAGCTCTCTGCCCAACCCAGCTCATTGTCTACTTTTTTTATTTGCTTGCTGGTTCTTCCCAGCATTGCCAAAAGCTGGTGGTGTCTTGGGAGGCCAGAATAAACTTCTTGGAAGTCTGGATCATGTTTCCATGCTGAGAGTTAGCCACCCCTACTGTTTAATTTCCAAGCAAAGGGTCTGCTGGTTTCTCTTTAAGGTTTCCAGACTCAAAAGAGAGGAGGGCAATTAAAGGCACAGAAGTCCTGTCCTCTATTGGGTCGGGCAACCCTATCTGTTCTCAGCAAATTATTTCTCTCCCATCTACCAGGCTACCTCACATTTAAGTTTGCCATCATCGCAGTTGATATACAGTTTTCCCTCCAGCCCTTCTCCCGTTGGCTTTAAACATTTCTTCTTCAGGATTGACCTGAAAAACTAGCAGCACAGGTGGTAAATCTCCAAGCAAACATTGATTGCAGCACCTGTTCGTTAAAAGTTTCTTTTGGGAGTGAAATTCGTCTTCCTGGTATCTCAGACTTTGCTTTAGTAGTTTCTATGAGCTGCTTTACTGACAACGTGAACACATTCCTCAGAGTCAGCCTTCCAGCTATAGCAACCTTCCACTCTTGAGACTCAACATCCCAGAAACATCCTACTTCCTGGTTTACCTTTGTACGGCACTTTCAAGTGTTCAAAGTGCTTTTATGGATTATTTAGTTGTCATCCTTAAAGAAGCCTGTAAGGCTCTCCCCATATTTCAGATTGGGGAATGAAGCTGGGGGTGGCTTGTGTAAGGCCACCTACTGGGTTTGCGGCAGAGGCAAGATTTGAAATGGAGGCTTCCTGGTTCATCATGCAGTTTTTGTAGCTGTTCCTGAGACCTGGTTGTTTTGTAGATGCTTAAACATGATAAATCAACCCACAGAGTCTGCAAGGGCTACAGCAGATGTCATTGTTAGAGGTAGGTGGCCAATTAAAGGTGGTGGTGGTGAGAGACAGATGTGAGGCAAGACTTCATGACAGCAAACAGGACCACACTCTACCCTTCATTGAGCAGCTGCCAGAATCAGTGGCAAATCCATGTTTGCAGCAACATCTGGGTCCGCCCTCTAAGTATGCACAGTATAGGGGAAATGGGAAAACTGTGCTTGTGGATACCTCACTGTATCCTTTATAGGAAACTTGCTACTTGTTTCCTTTCCTTAAAAAGAAAGAAAGAAAAAGAAACACATTTATTCAGAAGTTATAACACAGCTTTGTCCACTGCCATAATATCACAGAATGGTCATTCCAATCTTCAATCCCACATCACTGTCATGTTGACTCACCGAATACCTTCAATAGAACCCAACTACCGATCTGGTTTACTAGACATTTTCAATCAATATATTCCCTCCGCAGACACATCTGTGATGATGATGGCATTAAAACATCCCATTCTTCTTCAATAAAAAGGGAAGGAGACCAAATCGTGTCAAAAGTATAATTTTTGAGATTCCTTTGATTAGTTGCCGATAGTACGTGAGGCTTTCTGATAGAGCAATGCTCTAAGTGTTATGGTACTTGCTTATTTACTTGGGTTTCTTTCTACTACTGCTTGATACATTTTCTTTTTAATTCAGTTTGCCCATGGTTTAGATAAATATTCCTTGAAGGGGCTTTCACTTAGTTGGCATCAAAGGGTTATGGGATTTGCTTGTCAAAGTTTTCATTTCCTGGGGTGTCTCTCCCTCCCCAACCTTTCTCTATAAGTGTGTGTGTGTGTGTGTGTGTGTGTGTGTGTGTGTGTGTGTGTGTATGGCTATACCTTCAGACTATATGTTCTGAGGTCCTTCCCCACCATTTTTCCAACTTCCTTACATGGGCAAATCTCATTACTCATTTCGTTTATTCCTATTTCCCCCCATTTCCTTTAGAAACTCATTTTGCTGACAATTACCTCAAACCTCTAAGGCAAAACAAGCTATAACGTGTGGAACATGTTAAGAAGGTCTGTTAGGCCTGTAATAGAGGTGCTGTGGCTGGGGGGAAATAGTTCATTTGAGCAGATTTACTCATTTCCTCCAATTTACTTTTCAAGTGCTGCTTTTATATATTTGGGATAACCTTTTAATAACAACTTCTGAACTATGGGAAAAGGTAATTCTTCTCTTTACAAAGGATTTTTAACTTGTTGACTGTACTTGGATGAGTGTGATACGTGATGATTGTTAGCTTTTTCTCTCTGTGTGTGGACCAGTATCTATAATCTCCATATTTTATCTACATGCATCACTGGTGGTGAGGACTGAAGGGCTCACATGCAATGAGAACCTACAGTGTGGTGATTGTCCAGACCATAGATATCTAGTGTGTAAGCAAGCTCACACTGCAAGCACAAGTGAGCTGATCCAGTTTAAATGAGATGCAAGTTACGCGGAACATTGCATGCATACACTGTCTTCGTGTGTTGCACCACATTTAAATTGCAAGCAATGCTGTTGTGATGATAGCTGAGTACAAGAGAACCCTCATAACTGGCTTTTATATACAGTATGTTGTCGGACAGATAAATGTCTACATTATTTAAGTACTTCAAAGAAGCATTTGCTAATTCACTAGGCTGGATGATTTTTTTTATGGTAGAGTTTACAAGCCAACATCCAACAAAATGTTTTCCCAAAGGAAAAACAGAAAATCCTAATGAAACATTCAAAGCTTTTCTTTCTTGTGTCTACATGCTAGAATTTGTGTTAGGGCTTCATCCTATTATCAAAGCCTGTTCAAGCCTGTACTATAAAGAGAGCTCTGCTTTTCCTCTCTCATTTCCTTTCTTTTTGAAACAGATCTACGTTGGAGCATGACAGGCTTCTTTTAAAAGATATACATTTTCTTGGGAAATTGATGCAAAGTGGATCACAAAATATACGCTTGAAATTTTAGATGGAGGGGGGAAGTAAATACTCCAACGTGCTGCTTTAGTCCAATTAATAGTTCGGAAACCTGTCCCCCTCCCATTATGATGCTGAAAGCCCACATCAAATCATGGCTTAATAGAATAGCTCTCCTAATTGTGCAGGAGACGAGCTTCAATGGTTTGACACATCACAAATTCCCATGAAGCACAAAAATCCATTCATTTGTCTACAGAGGCTTCCAAACTGTCAGAATAACCCTTTTGACATAAAGTAGGCCAGGATGGTGTTGTGGCTATTATCAGGACCATAAAAGCCAACTAAGAAAGAAAGAAAGAAAGAAAGAAAGAAAGAAAGAAAGAAAGAAAGAAAGAAAGAAAGAAAGAAAGAAAATTTAACCATGTTGAGATTTAATTTTCATGTACCTCATACTAACTACAGTAATGTTACCAACACAGGACAAATAGTCAACCATTATTGGAAGTAAAAAGTATTGTGTCTATACACTAGCTGTGGGGAACGTCTAGCCTTTGGAACTAATTCGGCTAGCCAGGCCTTTTCATTATGGTGAATTTTGGTGCTGGAGGAGACTCTTGAGAGTCCCATGGCCTGCAAGAAGATCAAACCTATCCAAGGAAATCAGCCCTGAGTGCTCACTGGAAGGACAGATCCTGAAGCTGAGGCTCCAATACTTTGGCCACCTCATGAGAAGAGAAGACTCCCTGGAAAAGATCCTGATGCTGGGAAAGATGGAGGGCACAAGGAGAAGGGGGCGACAGAGGATGAGACGGTTGGACAGTGAATTCTTGAAGCTATTAACATGAGTTTGACCAAACTGCGGGAGGCAGTGGAAGACAGGAGTGCCTGGTGTGCTCTGGTCCATGGGGTCGTGAAGAGTTGGACACGACTAAATGACTAATCAACAACAACAACAACAACAACAACAACAACAGGGCTTTCTCATTTGCCCTCCCTGACCACACTCACCTGCCTTACAGGTGACATCAGGTGTGCAGCAGCTAAAAACATGGTTACTTGTGCAAAGCACTGTGTGAAGCACCATGCAAGGTGCTCTGCAAACCTTGACAACCCGTTGATCATCAGGTCATGAAGAACTCTGTGCATGGTGCTTTGCAACCCCAACAATCAGCAGATCATAGTGTTGTGCTGTACCTTGCCCTTTGCAAGTCTCAACAATCAGCTGACTGCCAGGGCATGCAAAGTGCAATGCCTTTAACCGCATGGCTTGTTTCAAACCATGCATGCAAAAGTAGGTCATCAGTGAAATATCAGGTGATTGATAGATGGGCAGCCTCACCCACCTGCCAGACTTGGCTCAAAGACAATGGAGAAGAGAAAGATCCACACCTCTGACATATGCACTTTGGCAAATCAGAATGTGATTGTCTTAAACAGCTCTAAGTTCCCCTACTTTATGACTCCAAAGAAACTTTTAACAGATTTGGGAATAATAATAAGCTTTGCACATATGTTACTTCTTGAATGAATAACGGGGGGAGGAATTGTTTTTCAAGATCTTGGGGAGCTGCCACCTTTACTTTACTTGAATCACTGGATCAAGGCATTCTTTGAAATGCTGCATTCTATGAAGCTGACGGCTAATGTTTTAGCTAATGCAGATCTGAACCATGCAATAATAATAAAGTCTAATGAATGATGACTTGGCAGCAATATTGCCAGGAATTCAAGAACAAAAGCGTCACATTTAAGCATTTCATTTGAGCAAAAATAAAATACTCTGATGTAGAAAGCCCCATTTCCTTATTATCAATGTTGTGTCAAGAAACAGCTATCTGAAACAAATTTTATCTTGGAGATCAAAATAGTAACTTATCATATATCTTTTATCAAAACAGCTGTGACCTTTGTTTCGTAATGCACAATTTATATGAATAAAAAGGAGTCTCTCCTTCTGCCCCCTTTTCCACAGTCACTAATTTTCTATTTAAATTTCTATGCTAAGCAATTAGTGCAGAATACAGGTGTAGCTTAAACTACTAAATAATGCAGAAACAAATAATGACTCTTTAAAAAGTAAAATTAAAAATGGACCCCACATTAAAAAGACACATATCAGCACTGTTGGAATTAGCAGTTAAGTGAAAATACATGTTCTCATTGTACTTAAAATTAGGTTTCTGGGCCTGAAAAAACACAGAAATAAGTTAAGTACTTATTAAGGGTAGATGTTTGGACCAAAGCAGTTTCCATGAGGATGATGTAGAGAAGAATTAAGGGGTGGAGGGAGGAGGAGGAGGAGGAGGAGGAGGAGGAGGAGGAGGAGGAAGAAGAAGAAGAAGAAGAAGAAGAGGAGGAGGAGGAGGAGTTTGGATTTGATATCCCACTTTATCACTACCCGAAGGAGTATCAAAGTGGCTAACAATCTCCTTTCCCTTCCTCCCCCACAACAAACACTCTGTGAGGTGAGTGGGGCTGAGAGACTTCAAAGAAGTGTGACTAGCTCAAAGTCACCCAGCAGCTGCATGTGGAGGAGCGGAGACACAAACCCGGTTCCCCAGATTAGGAATCTACCGCTCTTAACCATAGCTGCCAAGTCTCCCGTATTCCCCGGGAAATCCCCGTTTTTCCAGCTGTTCCTAGCTGAAAAAATTGATTTTTCCCCCGGTTTAGTCTGGTGCGGCGGCCATTTTGGAACTGGGCGGAGCATGCTCAGAAGTGACTTTTGATGCTGCTCTGCCCAGTTCCAAAATGGCTGCAGTGCGACTTCTGGCACAGTGGCCATTTTGGAACTGGGCAAAGCAGCATCAAAAGTCACTTCTGAGCATGCTCCGCCCAGTTCCAAAATGGCGGCAGCGCTACTTCCAGTCTGCTTCTTCCGCCCGGTCCCTTATTTCTCAGACAGCAACTTGGCAGGTATGCTCTTAACCACTACAGCACACTGGTAGAAATGGTTTGATTTGGTTTTGCATGAATGGAAAACAGAGAAGAAAGAAACATCATAAGTTGTTTTCTCCCCCACTCCATGTTATTAGATAGATATGGGGTAACCTACAGCTTGTCAGCATTTCCATGTTTCCCCATACGATGTAGTTTGGCTTTCACTATTTCAAGGAAATGTCATTCTTTCTTTTCCCACCAAATAAAATGAACTCGCACATTTCATTACTTTGTCCTAAAAAGTCAGCATCCATACCTGCTCATTACTGTTACTTGTTATCAGCAAAGAAATATTATACCTTTTACCCACATCACAAGGCAATCAGCTCCCCAGGGGAACTTTCAAACTCAGCAAAACTTACAGTAAATAAGCAATTGTGATAAAGGTAATAAGGATTTGCTTCATCTTTTCTTCCCAACAGAATTTCAGATTAATGTTGCACTTATCTCTAAATCTGCAGGTGAAGATTTATTTATCAGCGAAGAAAGACTGTCGCGAACAAACTAATGTGGATGAACCACAACGATTAATCTTCTTAATGTGAGATGAAATCCTCAAATCTTTGCACAGGGCAACATTTCGTTGTGTTCAGTAAAAGGCCTACTTGGGAAAATCAGGTCTTCCCTAACAAGAGGGCATGTGTTGCGGTGTGACCTGTCAACCTGACCCTATGTTGTGGGTGGGAATGTTTGGATGGCCACAACACCCTATTGGAGGGCATTGGGATGCCAGCAAATTTGTATCGAGGGACCTCTATTTAAGCCCATGCACGTGTCCCTGAGCTTCCTCTTTGGGGCCAGTGCATCAGAACACCCGCCCACCTCTCCCTAATTTTAGGGTTTGCGCTTAACCTTGTTATGCCGTCATGTGTCATCAGTCATTGGGACAGGGGCACGGCAAGAATTTTCCCCACTTGGCTGATTGGCTGGTGCCATTTGGGTTTCACCTGTCACGTAGCAAATCGTCACAACTTGTAAGGTTGTGGATAGGCACTGGTTCAGGTGATAGGGATGGCAGAGCGGTTTGGCCATCCCATTGCGATGGGTATTCTGACCAATCCTGGAAATCTTGGTTGGTCAAGCCTGAGAGGGGTTGTGCCTGGAGCCAGAGTCCAGGGGGGGCATGTGGCTGGTGGACTGGCTTGACCCCACCTTCCACTATGCTGGGTGTTCACCCGAGGCTGACCTATGGTGTGCCCTGGGTCAGCGCTGCCTGCAAGGGTGCAGGGAGCTAGTCAAACCAGAGCCTATGCAACCACTCACTTGATTGTAATCAATAAAGTTGTGGCCTAAATTCTGCCAAAAACCAAACCAAAAATTTGAGTCTTGTCTGAATTTATTTTGGGGGGTGGTTAAAAGGTCTACACACGCAAGAGCAAAGTCAAAGTGCTGCAAAATGTTTAATCCATTTCTCCACAATATTTATTTGAAAAGGTCCATATCTGGACAGCGTTCGGAATATACCATATTTTTTCCATGTATAGGTCAATGTTTTTTGCTTTAAAAAACTAGACAAAAATTGGGGGTCGCCTTATACACTGAAAAATACAGTAAGCGTTTCTCCTTCTACCTTGCGGCGGAGAGAGGGCAGGTGAGCGACTGGCGGCAGTGACTCCCCACCCCCAAGAAACAATAAACAACTCAAGGGTCCCCCCCAAACCTCAGCAACTCAAGGGTGATCTCTCCCCCTCAAAAAAAGAAATATTGATTTCTTAATTTTGGGTTTAAAAAATAGGGGTCATCTTAAACATAGGGGCATCTTATACACAGAAAAATTCAGTAAATATATATGTGATTAGAAATATACATACACCTCTCTATAAAATAATTAGAATGTAACCATGCAGCCCCCATTGGAGGATTTGTAGTGCCTCGCCACAATCCTGGATTTGCATGAATCCAGGGTGAGGTGTGCGAGCAAAAGTGGAGGCATGTTGCTCAACACCACTGGTTCCAACATGGGAGCAAGAAAAGAGAAATATTTATAGGAGAAACATGGTGTTTTAAAGCAACAGGAGAAGTTGGAGGCAACTGAGAATAAGATGGGTTTGGAAAGATGAAAAGCAAGCATTGGGGGGGGGGATGAAGCTCTAGTCTAGGAGGTTAATGTGAGGGATGGCAGGAGAGTTGATGAATCGAGTGAGCAAGAGTGCAGCCTTTAATTTGTATGTACAGTGGTACCTTGCTTCAGGGCCGTCTTAAGTGGGTCGGGCACCCTGGCGCCGTGTTGCGTGGATCGCTCCGGCGCCCCACCCCACCCCGTTTCTTCCCGTGGCTGGTGGGCGGGCGCAGCACACAGTGTGGTTTTCGCACGGCTTCGCCGTGCAGCGCCACCCTGCCCCCCGCGCCGCCCAGCCTACCCCTAGAGCCGGCCCTGCCTTGGTTCTCAAACACCTTGGTTCTCAAAGGCCAAAAACCTGGAGGTAAGTGTTTTGGTTTTCAAACATTTTTGGGAAGCCGAACGTCTGATGCAGCTGTCAGCTATTGTTTCTGGGGCACCTGCACCAATCAGAAGCCGCGCCTTGGTTTTCGAACATTTCAGAAGTCAGACAGACTTCCGGAACAGATTAAGCTTGGTGCTTTTGTTTTTGCTATTTATTTTGTGTTTTTGAGGCTTTTCTAGTTAATTTGTTTTTGTGACCGTGTGGAACCCAGTTCAGCTACTGATTGATTGATTGATTGATTGATTGTGTGACTGCGAAAATGGGTAAAATCCCCCCAACCAAACAATGTCTATCATCAGTGCAGGTAAGAAAAAAACATTAATTATAATTTTTATCATCTACAATACTGTCTTATTTATAGTACAGTACATTGATTATTGTTTTCGTTTTATGGATCAATGGTCTTGTTAGATAGTAAAATTCATGTTAAATTGCTGTTTTAGGGGTTGTTTTTAGAAGTCTGGAATGGATTAATCCGTCTTGCATTGCTTTCTATGGGAAAGCCCGCCTTGGTTTTGGAACACTTTGGTTTTGGAACAGACTTACTTCTGGAACGGAACGGATTAAGTTTGAGAACCAAGGTACCACTGTAGTTGCCATTTGTGGAAGATACATTATTATTATTATTATTATCATCAACAACAACAACAACAACACCAACACCAACAACAAAATACAGAAAACCTGTTGTTGTTATTGCAGTTTCTTAATCATTTGGGAAAGATAGCCAAAGATTATAAGATGACCTTAGGTGGCAATATCATTACACTCAGCATGTGATCTTTCACTGTAGAATCATACAGTGAGTAAGAAACATGTTGCAAATATCCATTAATGCAGGTGAAGAAGTTTCCGCTGGTGTTCAAGAGGAAGGAAATTAGTATCCCCCTCTCCTCAAAAAATTGCTGCTTTCTTGACAAAAATGTTAAGAAATGACAATTTGGCACACCCCTGGATATTTACTTGCCTAATTATAAAATTATGAGGTAAATCTGATATTATGGCTATTGGGGGGAAATAACACTTCCAGCTTAGCTCGGTGGAACTGCCCACATTATTTTTAATGGACTAAGCTTAATTTAAATTCAATCATATTCTGAAACAAGATTTGTGGAGGAGTGAAATGAAAAAAAGGTTCATTGACTGAAGAGGCGATTTTATTTTTCTGTTTGATGACCTTAACTCAGAGCTGTTCTATAGTCTCAGATTAATTAATGTTACGAGAGAATATAGAAAGATGTCAATTGCGGTTTGTAAAGGCCAATTATCAAGCGTTATTATGACTGGGGAGTATCACAATTTGCCTTTTGCAGTTTGCATGGTTTCTTCAGAAACAGTAAAACCAAATGCTGAGCTCCTCAGACTCTAAGAGTATACATCCATCTTCAAAATGATGAGCAATCCAATATTGAGCAATTCAGAAATCCAGGTCAATGCAATGCCAACAAGGGATAAAGGCTGTTTTTAAAAAATGAGGGTAGGAACGAGTGAGGGAACATTTCAGAAGTTATCACCACATGACAGACATTATTCAGCTGCGTTACACACACACACACACACACACACACACACACAAATGCAATTTCAGAGAATATGGTAAACATCCAACACAGACTCTCCAAGTGTCCCTATTTTCCAGGGAAAGTCCCAGATTTATAGAAGCCATCCCAGTTTCTGATTTGATTCCCGAGTGTCCCACTTTTCCTTAGGACATCCCTATTTTCACTGGAGAAATGTAGGGTGTGGTATGGTATGATGTCTCTATTTTCATTAGAAAAATGTCGGAGGGTATGGATTTATATGGCCAAGGAGATAAGTAAACATACAACCTTTAGAAGACATCTGAATGCAGTGTATATAGGGGAGGGTTTTTTTTTAAGGTTTAATGTTTTATTGTGGTTTTATATATGTTGGAAGCTGTGACAACCCAGTTAGATGGGCAGGGTATAAATAGTAACATCATCATCATCATCATCATCATCATCATCATCATCATTGCTGACCCTATTTTCATGTAGAAATGTTGAATGGTATACCAACATTAGAAATCATATGTATTACAATTTAGGGTGATCATCCTCGATGCTTACAGCTAAGAGCCAAGCTCAGCAGAAATGAGCTGTTGAAATTCTTCACTATGTTTAGGCAGCAAAATTGGGAAGGAGCATTTCACTGAACATTCTCAGGTAAGGGAGACAAAATAAAAGAAGTTGGTTTTTTTTAAAAAAATTGGTATGTGGGGAGGATAAAAAAGTAAAGGTAAAGGACCCCTGACAGTTAAGTCCAGTTGCAGACGACTCTGGAGTTGTGGTGCTCATCTCGCTTTACTGGCCGAGAGAGCTGGCATTTGTCCGCAGACAATTTTTCCAGGTCATGACTAAGCCACTTCTGGCGAAACCAGAGCAGTACACAGAAACGCCATTTACCTTCCCTCCAGAGTGGTACCTATTTATCTACTTGCACTTTGATGTGCTTTTGAACTGCTAGGTTGGCAGGAACTGGGACCGAGCAACAGGAGCTCACCCCGCCGCAGGGATTCGAACCGCCGAGCTTCCGATCAGCAAGCCCTAGGCTCAGTGGTTTAGACTACAGGATAGGTCGTTCCAATTTTGCATGAGGCTGATACTATGCCTGTTCCATCTAGTTTCAACACCTACCTGTAGCTTTGCTCTGAGGAATGTCTCCTTCCTCAGTATGAGGCCTTGTGGGCAAAGTCACCCAGAGTGTGTTCCTGTGCTGTTGCCACCTCTTTGTGGAGCTTTCAAGCACAGCTTTAAAAGTATAGTTCAAAATTTCCTTAAAACTTTAAAGTTCAAAGAGAATTTTAAACTGCATAAATACATATTATTTCTCTTTGAGTGAGGTGCCCAGTGCCATTGGTATGCTGATGACACCCACTCTATATTTCAATTGCTAAACACCCAGGCACTCCTATCTTTGTTCTGAATCAGTGTCAGAAAGCTATGGTCGGGTAGATAGTGTTTACTAGGTGGTTCCAGACAAGTCAGAGGTGACTCTAGTAGGGTTTAGGATGAAGTATTTAGGATTCCAGGGTAAGAAACTGAGATATCACCCATTTTGGTACAAACAGCAGAATTTGGACCTAGATATGCCAGAGAAAAAGTGACTTCCTCTGTATCAACCAGGACCAGCATTCTGCTGGTGGGGAAAAACCCACACATTTAGGGTTGCCAGACTCAATAGAGGACAGGACCTCTGTGCCTTTAATTGCCCTGCTCTCTTTTGAGTCTGGAAACCTTAAAGAGAAACCAGCAGACCCTTTGTTTAATTTCCAAGCAAAGAGTATGCTGGTTTGTCTTTAAGGTTTCCAGACTCAAAAGAGAGCAGGGCAATTAAAGGCACAGAAGTCCTGTCCTCTATTGAGTCTGGCAACCCTACACACATTCAAGTCTCTTTAGATAATATCTCTAGCTAGGGTTTGTTTTGGGTTTTTTTTAAAAAAAAAAAACAACAACAGGTGGAAATAATAGTTATGGGTGCTAGAAATACCATTATACAGCAAAGTTGATTTTGTACCCATACCCAAAAGATGTGTACAATGCGTGATTTTGAGTTAAAGTATGTTCCTTTATTAAAACCAAGGAGCTTGGAACATCGGAACTATGATAAGCATGATGCAGAAAAGCTGTCTGTGGACAAACGCCGGCTCCCTCAGCCTGAAAGCCAGATGATAGACAACCCCATAGTTGTCTTTTCTGGCCTTAACCGTCCAGGGGTCCTTTACCTTTTTTACCTGCTAAGCTTGGCCGCCTCCCAGGCTGCATTATATTGTGATGGGGAAAACCAATGATGCCCCCTCCCCCAGATCAGAAATGTGGAATAGGCAAAAAAGAATGAACTCAATCACGAATCAGTTTTGTTCGCTAGGTGTAGCGCAAGGGTTGATTCCCAAGGAAGGCAGTTGTTATATTAAATATTATTGTTACAGATAGGCTCATCATAACTAAATATACTAGAAGAGAAACATCAGTGGATAAGAAATGTGTAGGATGTGCTAATCTTATCAAAACTCTGACACATTGTGTTAAATTAAGATTGCCAAATTAAGGGGGAGAAACGTTTACAGGGCTTGGGGGGGGCACACACAGATGTGCTATCAAAGCATTATGTTATCTTCTTTCTGAACATATAAAAAAATAAAGTTTCTATTTGTTTTGATGGCAAGTTGTAACAGCAATTAAAATCAGGTTTTTGATTTGCAAAAGAGATACTTGAATGTGTAAGCCCACACCATAGCTGCCAAGTTATCCCTTTTTTAAAGGGATTTTCCCTTATGCTGAATAGGCTTCCTCGTGAGAAAAGGGAAAAGTTGGCAGCTATGGCCCACACTGGCTGAACTGCAGTTGTCTCAATTCAAGATGGAGTCAGGACCCCTCCACCTGCTTGAAGAGACAGATCGTTTTCTCCAAATGCCATGCAAAGTGTCATTTCTTGTTGATAAAACAGTTGTGGCATCAGAAAGAAAAAAAAATATGAGGGAAAGGCAAAGAAAGGGGAAGTGTATTTCTAGGTGGGTGAGTTGTGTCCCACATGTTAAACTCGTGGACACAAACAGGTTAATGACAGGAGTCTAGTAATGGGAGAAAAGCTCCTTGTTTAGGATGGGCACTTCTCAATGTTCTCTTCTTGAGCTATCCATGTGATAATCATGGGCCTTGCAGAGTGTTTTGTCTGCTGCCTGGTAGGCTGCTTGTAAAGGTGGTGTTTCCCCTTCGCAGTAACACCTGGCACAGTCAGTGTGGTATTTACAATCTTTATTACATATATACAAGAAACAGCTACAGTTCAGAATTATGCGTCCAAACCCGTTGAGTCAGATTCGGGGAGTGGCTTCTTACGATTCCCGCGCCAGCAAAGTAGGTGTGGGAATCGCGCGAGACGTCTTTTATCCTTACGTTTCATTTCCCTCCTTATCTGTGCTGATTTGAAAGCCCCCTCCCTTCCTGAATCTGAGTTTCCTTCCTGGGCCTCGGGGTGGATGCAGGGCTCTTCAGCATCCCTGAGCCCCTGCTCTCCCTGGCTACTCTCCGCCCTCTCTTCCACTTCCTCTGTCTCTGGGTGGTTATGGGACTCCTCAGCATCCCTGAGCCCTTGTTCTCCCTGACTGCTCTCCGCCCCCTGTTCTGCCTCTTCTGTCCATTGCTCCTCCAAATCCTCCCTGACACTGCTGTGGGAGACACAAGTGGTTTCTGGACCAGGGTGACAGCCTGTTGGTGGAACCTACCCCCCTGGGTGATAGATAGGAGGGAAGTGTGGACACCCAAGGTGAGAGATGGGATGGCTTGGAAAGATACATTCAGACTCCAGACTTGAGCTTCCCAATCAGTAACGTCTTAAGGGTATCCAGCACCGTGGTGCAAGAATCCTCCAGTGCCCTCCCCACACGGCGGCAGTAGCGCGCAGCTGTGGGGCAGAGATGGAGGATGGCAGAGACTGGACGGCACGCACCACCTTGCAGGGGGCTGGCCTGGGCTCAGAGCCCACCTCCTGCAGAGGGGGCTGCTCGGCCTCCCGCCCTGGACCGGCCCCTCCTTGGCACCTCCCTCCAGTGGCCTCTCCGGGACACGGCGGCGGTGGAGTGTGGCCATTGAGCTTCCTCCATGAAGCAGAATCAGCGAGACTCCTGCCTAGAGTGGCAGCAGGCGCATGGTGCCACTCCAGGCAGGAGGCTCGCTGATTCTGCTTCATGGAGGAAGCTCAATGGTCGTGCGCTACTGCTGCCATGGTGGGTGGGTGGGTGGGTGGGTGGGTGGGTGCTGGCAGCAGCTGGTCCGAGAAACCAGCTGTTTGGCACCCCTTCTGTGCCCCTGGTGGCCAGTCACCCTGGTGCCTTGCGCCACCCAGCCCAGGCCTAGAGACGGCCCTGTTCCCAATACTTGGGCTAGATCAGGGGAAGTCAACCTTTATATACCTACCGCCCCCAATGTATCTTTCTTGATGGTAAAATTTCCTTACTGCCCACCAGTGCTCGATGGAAGGCGGAAGGGGCGTCAAACAGCTGGTTCCCTTTGGCTCTTTACCACAGCAACACACTTTCTGCCTTGCTGCATTTGGCTTCTTGACTCCTTGTTCCCTGATCCTCAAACCCTTGGCTTCTTGATCCCTTGCTTCCTGATCCTTGGACCCTTGGCTCCTTGACTCCTGGTTCCTGACCCTCGGACCCTTGGCTTCTTCACTCCCGGCTCTCTGACCCTCAGACCCTTGGCTTCCTGACTTCTGGCTTCCTGACTTCTGCTCCTACCCCACCGTCTTGCCCCCCAGTCCTGACGTCCTCAGCCAGGACTTTGACCGCCCGTAAACCGGACCATGACAGCATATGTTCTCAGTCCTTTTGACACTAAAACAAAAAGGTTGGATGCATTTTATAGTTAATAGCTTAGTGTTCAGCAACGTAGGGCTAAGGAGCAGGGGCACACCAAGTCACCCTCACCCTGCTATCACATACGTCTTCCTCCTTGCCCATGCGTTTACCGGTAGGACAAATATCTGTAGGGAGGAGAGTTTGGGAGATTGCAGGCTTAGCGAAACAAATCAGGTTGTATTGTTGAAGACTCCCACAGGATCTGGAACCCAAATAATCCAGGGTTCCAGATCCCTAGGAAGTCTTTGCAATGCTGTGCTATACACCCCCCCCCTACAGAAGTTCACAGTGCATTCTCATATGTCAGGAACGATGCATGTGGTATGGTGGATATGGTCCCACTCCTTGAATTTACAGTACTTTGCTGAGGTGAGGAAATGTTTATGCCCCAATAGGGCTCTGCTAGTTGCCCTGGATTTAATTTTTAATTTTTTTGACATGACATAAATGAGCGATAAAATCCATTAGCTGTTTTCACTATCTGCCATGGGCTTTTCTCGTAAATCCCATTTTTTCACTTGAAACCTGCTGGCTAGCACTCTGCTCAGATCAATAGCTTACATTTAATAAAGATTATAAAAGTAATGTGCATCAGAGTCTACAATCTCCGAGGAGATTAATGTGTTAACAAATATGGATTTGTAAATTAGGGTTTATTATGTGGTGCTTGAGCTTTCATAAGAGGATGATTACATATGATTTCATAATTATAATACAGTAGGTTTTCACTGTATTGTGACCTCGGAGCACACACATATTTGTCTGTTGTACAACTCTTTTCTACAGGGGACTCCATGGGGCACCAGGCTAACTAATGCAGACTGGTTTTCTTTTTCTAGCAGCACATTAATTTGTTTTATTAGCTTATCTGATCTTTACTGCTTAGTACTAGTGTTAAACATTTGGCTTCCTATTTCTGTGAGATATACATGTAACAAGGCCACACACCCCCAAGTGGAACTAAACATAACGGTGATCACGAGGTTGATCCCATAATAGCAGTCCGCTATCAAGTTCCTTCTTCTCTTCTTGCAATGTTTACTTACATGTGGCTTGCCCTCAGGCTATGCAAGTCAGCATATGATTGGCTGCCAGTAGTAGGAGGGTGGGAAGCATATGTTGTGGTTGCAGCCTGTGACGGATTGGGCTTAGTTTAAGGGCTTGGGAATATCTCCAGGGTGTTAAGAGTTAAGTTGCACTCACTCTGTTAGAGTGACAGTTGGCTGCTGAAAGGCGGGACATTCCGCACTTTAAAAGGAGGGAGCGGCCATTGGTCAGGAGAAGAGGGCGGGAGAGAGTGGTGACTGGAAGTTAGAGGGGGTGTGTGGGGCCAGGATAGTGGTGACTAGGAGAGATGGAGTTGGAATTATTGTTATGCCACTGAATGAAGACATGATATTGTAAACAAAGGAAATACTGAAACCGATGTGTTATATTAAAAATAAAGCCCTGTTCTTGTTGTGCAAAGAAATGTCGTCGACTGATTCAGCAAGGCGGGCAGGCTCAAAAGGTGGTGAACTTGAAGAAAGGGACACTAGGACTTACATGTTGATAAGTCAGGTCCTCGAGTTACACGAAAGAGGGGTGAAGGGACGAGAAGCTTAGGAGTGCCACATTGTTGCCCTGTGTGCTGAGGTAACAGTAACAGGGAGGGACTCTAAGTGAGGGAAGCCCTGGACTTGAGGCAAAAAGGAGCTTTATTCCCAGTAAACCAGAGCCAAGACTGTAACTGGCCACGGTAGCTGGATAGGGGTACCCTTGTTGTTAAGAGACCTTAAGTGGAAGATTACTATTTTAGGCGGACCTCAAAGTACTGGTGGGGCAGAAGTTTAAGAGAGTCCTGCTCTTCGACACAGAGAAATAAAAAGCAACGGGGAATCTAAGAGTCAGAGGAGGGGTCCGTCGCACAGCCCATCAAGTGCTTGCCTTGCCACTCATTATGAGAAGGAAAACTTGATAATGCTGAACAATAGTTTAAGCAGCAATCATGATCGCCGCCAGATCTATTTCCAGCCTCTTGCCATTTAACCTCATGGAATCTCACTACATTCAAGTGAAATTAAATCAAAAGCATAGTGCAATGGTAGAAATTGATTTTAGCAGCAACATGTATGTCACAGAGGGGGTACCACATTGTTGTCCCTACGTGGAATCAAGAGACAACACACTTGCTGGATTTACTAGGGTCACATTACTGATACCACTGCTGTGTTGAAACATAGCCTTTGAGTTCCGAAAAACTTTGTTTTCCTGAAAAAGAGGCTTCTGTTTTTCTGCTTCCTTCTCAGGACACTTTAGAATTGTGTTGGGTGTGGAATTGACCTTACAGTGGTACCTCGCAAAACAAATGCCCTGCAAGATGATTTTTTCGCAAGACGAATGAGTCTTGCGATCTGAATTCGTTTTGCGAAAATTCGTCTTGCGAATCGCGGTTTCCCATAGGAATGCATTGAACTTTAATTAATGCGTTCCTATGGGCAAAAAAAGAAATTTCAAAGCATTCCTATGGGAAACCGTGATTTGCAAGATGATTTTTTTGCAAAATGAATTGACTCGTGGAACGAATTAAATTCGTCTTGCGAGGTACCACTTACCTAGTTATTGAAAGGTTCTCTCTCTCTGTGTGTGTGTGTGTGTGTGTGTGTGTGTGTGTGTGTGTTTCTTTCAATAAAACATCTCTCCAGCACTCTATCTCAGTTCATATTGGATTTCATGAAGACCACATTCCTGGAGTATCTCTAGTTTAGCATGATTGCTTCTGACAAAAGCTGGATCTTCATTCTCATTTGTTATGCACCCAGTCATAATTCTTTTTGATGTACTATAGAATATACTACACTTCCTCTATCAACACCCACCCACCCCATCACTAGTGGTTAAGCGAGTGTATTGTTGTTCCTTAGTCTTGTAAATAGGGAATTTTATGATGGGTGTGGTGCTTATCACCATCTGTGGATGGAAAGGGTTCTTCCTTCCCCTGAAGGCATTTAATCCAGTGGAGGAATTCCACTTGCAAGGGGAGAGGTATTTTTTCTGTTTCCACTCACTCCCTGCATTCCCCAGTTCTACTTCCCACACTGCTCCATATGTTCCCCTGAACTCTCCAAAATAATCTGTGATGTGGCTCTTGGGACGTGGAGTGGGTGGGATTAGCAACTTTCTCCTCCCCTCCTGTCAGCAGGAATGTCCCTTTGGTCAGGAAGGAGGAGAATTGTTTTTTTTAATAATAATAATAATAATAATAATAATAATAATAATAATACTCAATTTGCACTTATTTAACCAATTCACAAACTTAAATGCAGCAATCCTTTGAAGTTCACACTTCTCTGAATTTTTCAATAGCGTTCTCCAACCAAATAACTTAACAAAAGTGCATATACATGGGGATATGTGCAAAAAAAATGCACATATTGGTTAACATAACATATAAAATGTATTATATTTGGGTAAATTGCTTGCAAAAATTTGAAGATTAGTGAAAATGGCATATCAAAGTATCAGGAGAAAATTGCACTTGTATGCTCAATAATGTTTTTGGTGATTAAATAAATAAATAAATAATAATTCTGCAAAAATGTGGAGAACTGAATTTAAGAATGGTGGAGAGAGAGAGAGAGATAGAGAAAGAGAAAGAGAGACGAGAAACATAGATAACCCAAACTGACAGATTCATTCATCTCTATACCTGGATAGAACTATGTTCCATTGATGATTCTGCCCTTGGGATTGGTCTGGATTCAATCCGATGCAACATGCTTGTTGTGTTTCTTTTAAGGTAGCATCATGCTAATACCTGCAACCTGAAATTCTGAGAAAAGGTTCATTTAGCTATTAAGTAAAATAATTACTTTCGAAGTTTATCTTTGGCAGAGGAAGGTGAGCAAATGTCTAGGCTGAAGTATCCTGAGTTCTTGTAGTAGAGCATGCTAATCTTTTAATAAACACACCCCAAACAGTCAAAATCCAGCCAATGGGCAAGCACAGTCCAATTGATTTTCAGTGGGAGTGTTAAGCGCCTTCATTAATCATTCCTATTGAAATCAATGTGACTTAAAATTTGCTTAACTTTGTGCCCACTATAATCTAATTAAACCTCCCCACTTTCATAATGAGAATATTGCTGCTAACCTTTTATTCATTATCTTAAGAAGTATTGAAAGTATTGCTGCATTCTACTGATATTACAAGGATGTCTTGAGCCTATGTCCAGTTTATTTCATTGGCAAAACAACCCATTTAGCACTATTTCCCCCTTCTCTTCCAGAAAATTTTCTCTTACTCTTGTTTTAGCAAGTCTTCTGGAAATACTAAGCGAACAGCATGTTTGTGCCTTTACCAAAACTTCCATGCCCAATAAGCACGGGATGCCTTTGCCTGGCAGCGCTGTGGCCCCATTAGATTGCAGCAGAATACTAGGCAAGGTTTTGCCCAATATCTTCTTTATGTGTGGGGCTCATAGGGAAAACCCGTCCCATGAGCCCTTGTAAGGGAGAGGGGAAAGTATATATAAGGCTGCTTTCCCTGGAGCTCACAGCCATTTTGCTTTGAGGGCTTCCCAACCTCCTGCCCTTGGGATAGAGCAATTTTGGATCAACGGTTAACAGGCCAGAAATGATCCCCCCTCTCAATCTGATTGGCACTTGGTGTGTGTGTGTGTGTGTGTGTGGAAGTGGCCTTCCCTTCAGTGAAGTTATGGCCTTCTTTCATTAGGAAAGAACATCATTTCAATGAGGGCAGAAATGGCATCGGACAGGATCAACACAGTATAGGGGGCTCCCCATAAAAGTCCTGAGGGGAGAACTGACCATGACAAACCCAAGTTCAGTATTGGGGTATCTGCTTGGTTGGAATCTGCACCCTGGTCCCCCAGGGAGACCTTGCTTCCTTGACTGGCACCATGGCAAGCTTCAACACTGGCCAACTCCCATGGAACAGATTTGGGGTGCTCCAAACCTGGCAGATCCATTCCATCAACATGGGGCTGGTGGAATGATGAACTGATCCTGGGACCCAATGCCATGCCAACCCTTCCCCTGCCTGCTGCTGTCAATAAAGATTTGTTTAATTTTATCCCATCACCATTGTACAGTCTTGTTATTTTGCTGCTCTCTAGGGTCATATTATGGACCTGCAGGGGCAGTAAAATGCTACAGTTTTAAAAAGAAGACAAAAGCTTTACTATGGCTTTACAGCAAGTACTATATTCATTGTGAAACCTGAGTTTCATGCATTAAATCCATTATCATCTCTTATTAGAAAACCAATAAACACTTAATGTTGATAGACCACATGGTATGATGTTCCATGACCAACTCTGAGTGCTCCTTAGATCTGATTGTTCAGTCTAAGAATATCTTCAGGGTGTAAAGATTGAGATTAAAACATATCTGGGTTTTTTTTTTCTGTAAAGAAAGGATCTATTTCTAAAAATATTCTTCATTGTAGATAGGCAAAAGCTATTCTGTTTTCATTGTTTTTAATTCAATTTAATTTAGGGCAGACCTGTTGAGATTAATTTAATTTCAGTGAATCTATTCTGTGCATCAGTTGGTTTGCTACATACAACGCAATCGAATTTGCTTCAAATCTAATGAAGGTAATGTCAAAGAAGGCATGTAATTTGTCTTATCTGTTACTTTTGTTCATTTACTGAAAAAAGTGTGCATACTCCAAAGTAAATAAAAGGAAATGGTAATTATGTGAGTCCACATTATATGTTGTAAGGTAAACGTAACAGCACATACTAAAGCCATAACTACAGTATGTTTAAGAGACCTCTGATAAAACACTAAAAGGACAAAAGAAATCTGAGTATTTCCTGAATGTCATTGGAATCTTGATACAGAATTACAACTATGTGTGTTCAGTTTTGCTGAATTCGTGTGATACATCTTTTAATGGGAATTGATGAACTGTTAGCAAAAGAACAGACAGGTTTTTCTGAGCTCTTCATTAGGTTCCGAAAGGCCTTTTTAATTCCTTTTAGAAAACAAACTCACTCCATGTGATTGTAATGGGGCTACATTGTGTTTTGTGTTACAGCTAAAACAGTATTTAAAATTATGCAACATAAGCCTATGCCCTGGGTATCCAGCTTCATGCCCATCAGTTGTTGTGAACTAGAACTCCCATCAGCCCCAGCCAACATGATGACCAATAGTCAGGGTTGATGGGAGTTGCAGTACAAAATTTCTGGATGGCACCAGCTTGGCTACCCATGGCCTACCTGGTCTCGCTCCCATAGTTAAATATAGCAGACCCTCCAAGTTTCCCTATCTTCCAGGGACATCCCTGATTTAGAGAAGCCTTCTTGGTTTCCAATTTGATCCCAGAATGCCCCACTTTTCCTTAGGATGTCCCTATTTTCACTGGAGAAATGTTGGAGAGTATGGCGGTATCCAACCCCCGAGCCATCTGAAGGCAGTCCTATATGGGGAAGTTTTTAAAAAGTGTTCAATGCTTTATTATGTGTTTATATATGTTGGAAGCTGCCCAGAGTGTCTGTGGCAACCCAGCAAGATGTGTGGGGTATGAATATTAAAGTTATCATTATGGAATGGGACATCCAATTTCATTGGAGAAATGTTGGAGGGTATGATATAGTTCATTCAAATGGTAAAGGACTGATCTAATGTAAATACATATTAAACAAACAGGGGAGGGTGCCAGTTTTCTAAGCTTTGTTGAGCACTTGCAAATCAGGCTAGCTGATAAGAGAACAAGTTCTTACAGCAGATAGGAGCCATCCATTTGATTTATGGGTTTTCTATAATTTAGGAGGCTAATAACTCCTGTGCCAGATTCATATGGAATTCTAAGACAAACATGACCCCAGAAATTACAGCTCTACCTTTTGATAAATGTCATATTAAAATAATAATAAACCCTGCATTCAAAAGCAGAATAGAAGGATGCACATTATATTTAAATGTGAGTTATGTACCTGGGCTTGGCTGTTGAAATAAGGCACAGCTAATGTCCTTGGAGCTCTGCTTCCTGCTTTGTACCTTACATGTGTTATATTGACCTGTGCTTTTTGTTTTTTTATAATATCATGGAAATGGGGAAATACCAGTGGTGCTAGTGCTTGAGAATGACAGGCAGTGAGCCAAGATGAAGAGCAGAGATCTGCTGTAGAAGTATTCCTGGTTTTCCTGACTATGTAAATGTGATTTCTTGAGTGAGCATAATGTGATCCTGAAATCAGCAACCTTTGAAAGTACCTTGCATCTCTTTGATTGTGTGTAACAACCTCCCCACCCCCAAGCAGCCCAATGGCAGTATTTTTGGCAATATTGCTGTTTGCTGCACATTCAAAGCCACCAGGGAGACCTTGACTAATGCAGCGTGTTTCTGACCTGTTTAGTTGTTTTCAACAGCACTTCTATGCAACATAGATAGAAATGATTAAGAGTAAATAGAAGTAGTCATAAAGGTACAAATGATGCATTTTACTTTAGCATAGATTATAATTTAGATAGGAGAGAAAGGCTTACATAAAATTTAAAAGCAGAAATACAACAGCTGTCAGGAGGAATGTGTATAAGCAGGGAATAATAAACTTGGCATCCCCGCCAAGCAAAATGATTGCACCAACAATGAAGAGGGCAGTCAAGTTGTGATTATGCACAATTTTCGGGAGAAGTGAATCCTAACAGAATGAGCTTTGCTGGATTTATTGATCTTTACTCACTCTTAAAGGAGCTTTATGCCATGGTAATTTTACCATGTTTCCCCATTTCATTGTGAAGCAAAGTACTTATGTAGGCATTGCAACATATATTGCTGGGGGCAATATCACCACCTGGGTGACATTCTTATTAGTTTGTACTCTCCTACTCAGACTTCTTGGTCAACCTCTTTTTTGGAGGGGAGGGGGACTTTCAGGAAAATCTTGGTGTTTCAGAATGTAGAAACAACAACAACAACAACAACAATTTATTTATACCCAGCCACTCTGGGCGGCTTCCAACAAAATATTAAAATACAGTAGTCCATCAAACATTAAAAGCTTCTCTAAACAGAACTGCCTTCAGGTGTCTTCTAAAAGTCTGGTAGTTGTTGTTCTCTTTGGCATCTGATGGGGGGGGCATTCCACAGGGTGGGTGCCACTACTGAGAAGACCCTCTGCCTGGTTCCCTGTAACTTGGCTTCTCGCAGAGAGGAAAGCCAGAAGGCCCTCAGCGCTGGACCTCAGTGTCTGGGTAGAACAATGGGGGTGGAGACGCTCCTTCAGGTATACTGGACCAAGGCCATTTAGGGCTTTAAAGGTTAGCACCAAAACTTTGAATTGTGCTCGGAAATGTACTGGGAGCCAATGTAGGTCTTTCAAAACCAGTGTTATGTGGTCTTGGCGGTTGCTCCCAGTCACCACTCTAGCTGCCACATTCTAGATTAGTTGTAGTTTCCGGGTCTCCTTCAAAGGTACCCCCACATAGAGCGCATTGCAGTAGTCCAAGCAAGAGATAACCAGAGCATGCACCATTCTGGCGAGACAGTCTGTGGGCAGATAGAGTCTCAGCCGGCGTACCAGATGGAGCTGGTAAACAGATGCCCTGGACACAGAATTGACCTGCGCATATTGAGGTCCACCTCAATCTGTTAGCTGTCATCCATCCTCCAACCGCCTCCAGACACTCACACAGGACCTTCACTGCCTTCACTGGTTCTGATTTGAAAGAAAGGTAGAGCTGGGTATCATCCGCATATTGATGAACACCCAGCCCAAACCCCCTGATGATCTCTCCCAGCAGCTGCATGTGGATCATAGAATCATAGAGTTGGAAGAGACCACAAGGGCCATCCAGTCCAACCCCCTGCCAAGCAGGAAACACCACCAAAGTATTCTTGACATATGGCTGTCAAGCCTCTGCTTAAAGACCTCCAAAGAAGGAGACTCCACCACACTCCTTGGTAGCAAATTCTACTGCCGAACAGCTCTTACTGTCTGCAAGTTCTTCCTAGTGTTTGGAATCTTCTTTCTTGTAGTTTGAATCCATTGCTCCGTGTCCGCTTCTCTGGAGCAGCAGAAAACAACCTTTCTCCCTCCTCTGTATGACATCCTTTTATATATTTGAACATGGCTATCATATCACCCCTTAACCTTCTCTTCTCCAGGCTAAACATACCCAGCTCCCTAAGCCGTTCCTCATAAGGCATCGTTTCCAGGCCTTTGACCATTTTGGTAGCCCTCCTCTGGACACGTTCCAGCTTGTCAGTATCCTTCTTGAACTGTGGTGCCCAGAACTGGACACAGTACTCCAGGTGAGGTCTGACCAGAGCAGAATACAGTGGTACTATTACTTCCCTTGATCTAGATGCTATACTCCTATTGATGCAGCCCAGAATTGCATTGGCTTTTTTAGCTGCTGCATCACACTGTTGACCCATGTCAAGTTTGTGGTCTACCAAGACTCCTAGATCCTTTTCACATGTACTGCTCTCAAGCCAGGTGTCTCCCATCCTGTATTTGTGCCTTTCATTTCTTTTTGCCCAAGTGTAGTACTTTACAATTCTCCTTGTTAATGCATGTCGGCTTCATTCTTTTTTCCTTCATGTAGGCGATTTTTTATATTCTTAAAAGAGAAAGAGGGCTAGACCTTTGCTTTTCATTACAGGATGCCTTTACATTTAAATTCTCATTTGAAAATAAAATCCTTCTTGAAACAAAGTAATCCTACCATATTGTAGATATATTTTATTTACTTAAAAACAAAACAAAAAACTTTTTACAGAATTGCACCAAACTCAACAATTTTATTGCTCTCGATTTTATTAGTTGGGGAGAAAGAAAAAGCATGCTGCCAATTCCTTGATGGAGTTTTTCTTCTTTAAAAGAAAACGACAACACATTTTTAATTGCTGTTTAATCTTCTACAAGTAAGATTGCACACTGTTATGAAAACTCATATGAATATATATATGAACGAACACCAGAAAAGAAAAGCCCCAACTGCAAGTGTCATTTATTTATTCATTTTTTTAAATGACTGTTTTCCCAGCATGTGTTCAAAGGGCTTACAGGAGACAGGGACAAACAGAAATGAGAATAGGAAAATATAATCAAACCCAAGGGGTGGGGGGAATGAAAGTAAATTAGTATAACATTGTGTGTGCATACAGTATATTGACAACATGTTTCTGAGATGAAATCCCCAAAACTTGTTGCGAAAGGAAGGTTTTGCAGCTCAGGTGGTGCTTTCGCCTCCAGGTCACAGTTGTAAAGGCTTCATTTCCAGTGGCAGATTGTTTATATTGCAGTGATAGAGGGTGCAAGTGGTGTGTGTGTGTGTGTGTGTGTGTGTGTGTATTCACATCATTTTTCCAAGTGCTTGTATTGCCTCACAATCTTTTTTGTTTGTTTGCTGAGAGAGACTGCAAGAAAAAAATGTGATGCCAGCAAATATAGAAGATGGCACTTGCTGAGAATCTAAACGAACGCCTGGGGTGAAGGAAGTGAACACAAAGAACACAAAGAAAGGAAAATAAAAAAGCTCACAAAAGTCCTGTGGACACTGAGGTGAGTCAAGGGGATTTCACTTGTCACTAGCCCCACTTGCCTCTACAGTTCTGCCAAGACCTCTTTCATTTAAATGGTGAGACTCCATTCCTATTACTGTTTGGTGGCTCCATCTCGAGATGGCAGAACACAGAGACACCATTTTAGAAACACCTCAGCTATGAAGCTGGAGGGCAGAGACATAAAATGTAGAATGAGATGATGCATTTATGTCCTGTCCCCTCAATGCGTTCCTCAAAACTTGCGATATAAACTCTGTCATTTATTGTGGAAGAAGTAGGAAGGTTGCCTGACCAGAATTTGTCATAAAAGAAATGAATGTTAGTATCTTTTTAATTTTTTTAAAGCCAGCTAAAGATCATGGAATGTCACACTGGTAAGAATAATGGGATACAGACTTGTAAAACACATTCAGTTTGTCAAGTCTGCCACCATATGTTTCAGTGATTTCAGTGATTCCTACCCCATGGACTGCAAGAAGATCAAACCTATCCATTCTGAAGGAAATCAGCCCTGAGTGCTCACTGGAAGGACAGATCCTGAAGCTGAGGCTCCAATACTTTGGCCACCTCATGAGAAGAGAAGGCTCCCTGGAAAAGACTCTGATGTTGGGGAAGATTGAGGGCACAAGGAGAAGGGGACGACAGAGGACGAGATGGTTGGACAGTGTTCTCAAAGCTACGAACATGAGTTTGACCAAGCTGCGGGAGGCAGTGGAAGACAGGAGTGCCTGGTGTGCTCTGGTCCATGGGGTCATGAAGAGTCGGACACGACTAAACAACAACAACAACCCCTGGTAACCCACCTCAAAGCATAATGCATGAGTATGTGATACAAGATGTTTGGTTGCACTTTTTCACAGGAGTCATACTTGAGGTAGTGATTCTTTTCCTTAGAAAATGTAATGCCTGGGTAACACTTTCTACACCCTTGTGCAAATTAATTGAAACAAACAATGTAGTTTATTGTACAAAACTCACATATACATGTACAAAACTCACATATATGTACATTAGTAATGGATATGACCTCCGCTATTTTTAAGCAGCATTTGAACATGGTTTGGCATGGAGTCTACAAGTTTTGAACAGTTACTGTTGATTTTTGCATCCCTGTACCACACTTGAATCGGTGCCTGAATGAGCTTCTCGCATAGTCGTACAGCCTACAGCATGGAGGCGACTTTTGCATATAGCCCACAAATTCTCAAAGGGCTTTACATCCGGGGAATTCCCTGGCCAATCAAGTCCCTGTATTTGCTGCTCTGTCATGAATTTCTTCACCACTTTCGATGTGTGACAGGGGGCTAGGTCCTGCTGCAATATCCCAGTAACATTAGGATACCTCTTTTCCAGCTCTGGAATAACTCTCTTTTGTAGAACCTTAATATATTGTGGCGAGCACATCATTCCTTCTATTGGCTGCATGCTTCTGACACCATAATGATCAACTGACTTCTTGTGTTTGTTTTGAGTACAGGATTACGAGTAAGATCGAAAACATGCTTTGTTTCAATTAATTTGCACAAGGGTGTAGCTAGGTCACAACCCACAGATAATATCTATCTCCTTCTGTTTTCTAGCAGCTGCCTTCTAATTTGGGCACTGTTCCTCTGCCAGTTCAATCCCTCAACCAATCCAGTGGGAGAACCTCCAGAGAACCTCTCTTTCTGGTTCCTGGGACTCTCCCGAGACCACATCTCCTCTCCCTAGGCCACCCCTTCACTGGTCCTGATTCATGACTCTGATAATGACTCTTGCTTGTGTGGATGGAAGATAGAGAGGTGTGTGTCTCTGTGTTTGGAAACTTTCATTTAAAGGTTTTTTAAAAGTGTATTCATTCCTCTACCCACATTTTCCTCTGCTCCCACCCCCACTGGCATATGGTCCTCTCAAGGTTCCCGTGGGCAACAGAACAAGCTCCAATGTGGGAAGTGTAAAAAAACGTTTACCACATGTGGTGGAATTGCAAAATAATCAAAAGCTATTGGGAAATGATTTATAATGAAATGAAAAGAATGTTTAAGACAACTTTTGTTAAAAGACCAGAAGCCTTTTTGTCAGGTATCATAGGTCATGACTTGACAAAAGAGTGGGAGAAACTATTTATGCATGCTACAACAGTGACTAGGATATTACTAGCCCAAAGATGGAAAGACAACAAGAAACAAACAAAAGAAGAATGGCAAGAAAAACTGATGGAATATGCTGAAATGGCGAAGCTAACTAAAAGACAAGGACAATAGAGACTTTAAAAAGGACTGGGAACCATTTATGTGGTATTTACAGAAATATTGTAAAGAAGTGGACTCACTAGCAGGATTTGAGTAAACACTTATAATTAAGGAAAGAGGCATACAAGTGAGGGTGTAATAAGGGGAAATAACAAAGGGTAAGATGTAATTTTGAAAAAAAAATGGTACAAAAATGATGAAATTATAACAATATTTAACTAAAAGATTACAAAATTAAGGTAGAATAAGATCGGCAGGAGAAGCAAATATTTAAAGAACCAGAAGAGGAAGTTGAGGGGAGTCTTGGAGAGGGGAGGGGGAGATTGGGATTCATATATTCTTTTTGTGATAATGATGATTGTGTTGAATATATAATTGTAAAAGTTAATAAAAACTATTTTTTAAAAACCACCACCACCACAACCAAATGTTCCCTTGGGCTGAAAAGGATTCCCCATCTGTGGCCTAACCTGCATGTCCCACCAGCTAGAGAAAGCTAAACTTTTGTTTGATCCCATGGGTTGAATGGAGCCAAGGGCGGAGTGGGTCAGGAGGAAGCATGGGTACATCACTGCTGTTGAACAGTTAAAGAGATGGACACAATATGGAGAAAGTGATCTGAAAAACTTTGGGTGTGGTAGTGGTGCCTCAGGAGATGAAGTGGTGGTGGCACCTTCCAGGCTGCAGTTGTAATGCACTGAATGGGTTAGGGACAAAGATGGGGCAGGTGAGGCAGCAGTGAGGTCTGGGGAACTCTGGGTTAGTGGTGCACACATCTGCAGAATTGCCAGTCCAGATTTCACCTGACCTTCTCATTGCTACCTTGATCCATTCACCACCGTCTGGGAGGCAGTCTGCCAAGCATGGCGACCTAATTTCTATTTTGTTACCCTCAGTTTTTGCCAGTTGTCTACATTCAGTTCAGTAGGGCTAAAGTTGTGTTAGCATGCCAAAACCAAGGGTTTTCAAACTGCGCTCTCCAAAGCCCTGGGTTTCTCCAAAACATCTCAGGAGCCCCTTAATGAGAGGTTTAAAAATGGTAGACAAGCCTTTCCAAAAGGCATCTTGCCTAACTTTTCCACTAACAACCTTTTTCTGCAATGCACAGATGCAGAATATATATCTTACTTTATCATGATAAAGTGGGAGGGGGGAAAGGAACAGATAAATGGTGAACCACTAAAACAACAGCAAATCCAATTTTCGGTAAGACCAAGGGGCAAGTTAGACATGTCAGATTTTCAGCTTGATTGGAGAGTGAAAGGGGAACAGGGAAAGATGAGGAAAATTTGGGTGGAGAGCAACTGAAATTGGTTTAGAGTTTTAGCTGGGGCTCACTAGTAAATGCTTTCTCCCATCATGTTCACTTTAGCATTTTGTGGTGGCAGTGACAGAGCAATTAACAATGGCCACCACCTGGGTCTACTTCTGCCCCTGAAATGTACCTGAAACATCAGAAATGAGGCTCTGAAAGTGGGGCAGTTCAGCTTAGCCCTTTGGGGTTTGTCCTAGGGTTCCCACATTGTTGTTGTTGTTTTGTTGTTGTTGTTTTACAAATACATTTCTCACCCTTCTTCCATCATGGAACCCATAAAGGTGCACATGTGGTTTCCAGGCCACCACCCATTCAGCCATACTTAGACCTGTTTGGCTTCAGCAAGGTAATGGCCTCATGTGTCTTCAGAGAGTACTCTGGAACAAGGCAATGAAGTGGCCAAATAGGCCTGTCACAAAGACTCTACGGGAACCATTGATGCACCTAGAACATTTCCAATATTGTCTTAGAATGCAGAGGTATTTCTTAGCAATGGAGAAATGCAGAAAGGGTTCCTTGAAAGCAGATCAGAAAGCCACTGATCTGTGCTCTCAGTTGACACTCTGCCACATCTGTGGTAGATAAATTTATATTATAAAAGATCCTCTTTCCTCATCTTCACATCCTTTTAAAAAATATTTTCAAGTATGCCCTGATGCATTTGCCTCAAGCGTTTCAGGAGCTATGAATAAACGGGCTCAGAGCAGATCATGCATACACTTTCCCTGATTAAAAAGGCTATAACTCCACTAGACATCCCAGGGTTCTGCAGGAGTCTAACTCCTGCTAGCTGAACCTTCAATGTCTAGTAGGCATCTTCATAAATGAATCTAGAAATGCTGTTCACAGTAATTTGCCTCCAGTGCCATTCATTCTAATTGAATTGTAAATGAAGCAGTCACAGTGTAAACAGACTGGAGCTGTTTTCGCCGCTGGAAGGCATTAAGAGGAAACGAGGAGGGGAATGAGTCTGCACGGGGGAGCGCCCTTTAAACACACACCTTTTTGGATTCCAGATGACTTTGAACTGAAGGGTTTATTTTCTTTTACTTCACAGCTTGCATCCCAGTATTCCAAGACTTGTCTGGAGGCAGTAGGAAACAAAACGAGGAATTGTGCAAGAGTAACACAAGGCATATTGAAGTGAACGAAAGGGCTGAGGAAGTGATTACAAATGCTTATCCATCCTTGGTCATTAAAATAATAATAATATTAATAATGATGATAATAATAATAATAATAATAATAATAATAATAAATACCACTACAAATAAATTACTCGGCTTCCCCCAGCCTCCAGCTCACACTGTGGAGCAGCCAGCAACCAACTAAAGGAGAGGGACTGATTGTACAAAGACCAAAGCATCCTTCTACTTATCAGCCAGTTCTTGAATTATGGGAGAAAAGACACAGTGGGCGACTTAATGCAGAGGTGGGTTTAGGGGAGAGTGACCCATTCGGTCACACTGGGTGTGGTATCTCAGAGCGCCACAGGGGAGAGCACAACTATGCTTAGAATAGAGCTCAGGAGGCGGGGGTGTGTGCTGAATTTTGGCACTGCACAGCGTGCTGCTGAAGTATGACACCCCGAGGTCTGTCACAGCTTAATGCAATTCGTAACCCCCGCTTTCCAATTTTGGCTAAGTCTTGATGCCCCCGTAGCCCCAGGAAAATACTGGCTATGGGGAGGGGTTGCAATAAAGTGACAGGGAATTGCATTTGCTTTGGAATTTGTGTTACCGTGACTATGTTAGGGGATGTTTCACAAAAAGAACCTGAGTTAGAAAGAGCAGGAACTTGTCTCTTTGTTGCTGCTTTCAGGGGCGGAGATATTCCCATGCCCAGTCCAAGCTATATTAAAATTTGAGGTTTATCAATTGATTTTGATTAGAAACTCCCACTTCTGTACTTAGAGTAATTTAAAGCACCATTTATTTATTTATATGGATTCATATGCTGGTTAATAATAATAATAATAATAATAATAATAATAATAATAATAATAGCAGCAGCAGCAATAATTCTCAAATTTACATAAAATAGTATAAAGCAAGTGTTCCTAAACTGTGGTCCACAGACCACTCAAATTCCACAAGCTTCATTCAGGAGGTCAATGGCATGTCCATAGCATGTCCACATCAAATGTTTGATTTTTAGCTGTATTTTATGACCCCTTTTCTTTCTCATATTGTACTTTGTCATATTCCAATCTGAAGTCTATGGAGAGCAAATTGTAATATGCTAAAATAAAAGAAGCAACGATGATACAGTACACTGAAAAATCACACAGCATTCAGAGCAGCACGTTACAATGGCAGCAACGGACAGAAATAGCAGTTTTCTACTGGAGTGGGGAAACATTTGCGAGTCACTGGTGTAAAATAGTCATATGAAAACAGAGATAAAATCATCAGATTTTAAAAACAAGTAAACACAATAAAATTATCACTGTATACATAAAATGAACAGTTTTAAAAACAAATATGCATGATAAAATGTTGTGTGTTGCTTAAACAAAGCAGTTTTTTTTTAAAATCAGGTGTCAAAAACAGTACACAGAAGGTGGCAACCTAATATTATTAGCATACAGTGGTACCTCGGGTTATTCGTTCCGTTCCGAAAGTCCGTTCTTAACCCGAAACCGTTCTTAACCTGAGGCGCGCTTTCGCTAATGGGGCCTCCCACTGCCGCCACTGCGTGATTTTCATTCTCATCCTGGGGCAAAGTTCTCAACCCAAGGTACTACTTCCGGGCTAGTGGAGTTTGTAACCTGAAGCGTTTGTAACCCGAAGCGTTTGTAACCAGAAGTGTTTGTAACCCGAGGTACCACTGTACTCTGTTTCATTATGCCCTCTAATTTTCTCTTCCAACTGAGACTCCAAATTTTGTGGCTACTGAGCATGTTCAGTCCTCATTGGGCCATTTTTTAAAAAAAGGCTCTCCCCCCTTATGTTCGATTTTAAAATTGTGTGGGAGTTTTTGTGTGATTTTGTAAACATTTGTATTTGACCAAGCGTAGAGGTACCTTCCTCTTGTTCCTTTATGTACTGGTTTTACCTGCAAAGTGACTGACACACCGCCACCAAGTTCAACGTTAGTAGGAGTGATAAATAATTTCTTACCTCTTCTCGTAGTTGGAAACCAGTGTTTGATCTGAGAAGAGCAGCAGCTCAAAGTTAGTGGTTTGAAAAATGTCATTTTTATTTGCTCCATGTCAGGGACTGCAAATAAAGGGAGGATTTCGATTCCCTGCCACACTGTGATATATGCTCGATCGGAGTGCATTCTGCTTGGTGGGTCACAAGTTATGCAGACATGCTTCAAAAGCAAACTACAAGTGACTGGGCATGGACATGTCCTATTTTGGGGAGCCAACATGCCCATCTATGCAGATTTTTACATTTTAAAGGAAATGTCTGGGTTTGGGGCTATGGCTCGGGCAGGTCAGGCCTGGGCTCAGGCTGCTCTGCACACTGCGGCTGCTGCCAACCTGAGCAGGGGGAAAGAGGCACGCAGGTGCAGTGGTGGCAGCCCCCCACAACTCTTTCCCTGACTCAGGCTGGCAGCGGCTCAGGCTGTCGTCTTTTTTTTTGCTCTTCAAGATATGGCAACCCTACTGAAGTAACCTCAACTGCCCCTAAATGAAGGGCCCCCTTGGCAATAAACTGGTAGTGCAAATGGGAATTGGGGACTTTGTCAGGGACAGGATTGAACAGGAGGAATGGGAAGAGTCCCCTCGGTCTGCTCAGCCCCTCTTGGAAGAGGAGGGAGAATGGGAAGTTTCCACATCCAATGGTTTCAAGAGGAGGAGGAGGAGACAGTGCTGAGTTACAGCTGAATGACGAAATACCTAGTTACGAGTGTGGGATGTGAAACATAAATAGCAGTCAAGTACAACATTCCTTGTTTTCCTAGAGTGAACATGCAAAGGGGATGTTTGTTCCAGCCAGTTGAAAACTTCCTGTTTCCGCCTGGCCTGGAGCATCCTTCCTCTTGCATGTGACTAGAGGTGGGCATGACCTTATCTGTGCCGGTAACAAAAGCACAAGGCACGCAGTCATCTTTCTCCTTTTGGACTTCGTTGCTGGACCAGCAGCTTTTTAGCTAGAGATACCCTGTTGGCTTTCAGCCAATAGAGGACAAAAAGACTAAGTCCATATGGGATAGACTCACATGTATATATCAGTAACAAAGTCTGCCTACAGAGATCCATCTGTGAACTGATGCTGCTGTGGGTAAACTATTTTTATATATCTTAAAAAAAGATTGTGGCGTGTTTATTCTTTTAAGAGTAATTAATAAGGGATCTCAACAGGAATCTATATTGAGAAGCTTAAACAAGCTTGCAACCAGCTACCCACTGTGTATTTAAAGGGGAATGTTAAAACTCTGCTAAGTTATAGAACTTGCTAGTGCAAGTTAGGAAGGATATTAATAAACAATATATCCTCTCCTGCCTCCCTGAACATTCCCACAATGAGATAATGAGGAAAGAAGAGGAGGGGAGTGAGAGAGCAGCCAGCAGAGACCTCCCTGGAGAGTCTGGGAGATCCTCCCTCTCTAAAATCACGTCGATCCATTCACATTCAAGAACAAAGGACGCAGAGGAGTGTGACTGCTGGGACTTCCAGTAGGTACTCAGGATGTTGTTGAAGATGGAAGAGGCAGGACTCAGAGTAGCCAATGTCTCCTATGCGGGGAGACGTGGATCTTTTGTCTTGAAACCAGATGACTGAATAAAAAGCCGTAAAATATGAACTGTTTGTTCTTCTTGCCTCTGAGGCTGCCGGGGGAGGAAAGGATACTCCACACCTGACAAGCTTCATGCTTTGGTCTTATTTGCATCTCTTCCCTTCCCAATTTTCCTCGCATAAAATGAAATTGTAGGAATGTACATGGGAGATCCATATAAAAATTGATGTAGAGCAAGTAGTAAAAGGCTCACTAACCCACATGCCAGAGTCCGGATCTTGCTCGGGGTCTCTGCCATGACAACTTTTGGGGAGCAAACCCTGAGCATAAGATCAGAAGTTTGCAGTCAAAATCATATGTACTTTGACCCTCTGATAAATGGGTATGCAGACAAAGGTCTTATTCTGCCTAAGGCCGCATGAAAACGGCATTCTGTGTGTTCCAAATATTCTCGAAGGGATGAAATTCTGCAACAGTTTGGAGGTGTAAAAAGGAAACTATCAAAGGATTCTGTTCTAGCAAAAATTGGCCTCCTTAATATTGAATAGAATTGTGTTGTCTTTCAGACCCGTGGATGGAGGTTGCAGGCTAGAGAGAGAACTCAAAGTAGTAGGGGGAGCCTACTATTCTCTTGATGATATTAAACCATGCTAGAACTAACTCTGCAGCTGTGTCTAAGTTCCCTGTGATCATTGCGTAGGTGGGTGAAGTTCACAAAATACTGTCTGGAGTTGGGCGGGTGGCGGGAGAGGCTAAATGTTTTTGACAGCTCAGGGGAAGATTGAAAAGGAATATGGATCTGAAAATACTTTCCCTAGAAATTTCAGCCCAGCTCTAAGCTGCTTTGATTTGCAAGCAGAGGCAGCGACCGAACAAATCAGGCACCCTGGATCAGGCTCACTGAGTTCATGCCAGTGCACATCCAGGGCCTAGCCATCCTGCTAAATATAGTCATTACCTTGCTAAAAATAATTATCAGCGCTCAAGATCCCAACCTATCTCAGTTAATAATACTGGGTGTAATGTTATTAATTTCCGGTATAATGTACCATATAATGAGTACTTTGTAAGTGGAGTAGTTTTGGGTGTATTCGTCTTCCAAAGGCTATGCATTTCCCATTAGTATTAACTTCTGCTTTGCACGCAATGATGTAAGTCAGCACCCTTTTCACTAATTTCATAGCATAGGGTGTCATATCCTCACTACTTGTAAAATGAAACAAAGCAGCAAACCCACATGGTTTCTTTCTTTCTTTCTTTCTTTCTTTCTTTCTTTCTTTCTTTCTTTCTTTCTTTCTTTCTTTTTCTTTCCCTCTGGAGAAAAATGATTGCATTTGCCAAAGCCAGTGAGCCTTGGTACTTGGAAGTCCCTTGTTGAAGTGTGAGAGAATCTTTTGAGCTCTTCCCTAAATCCCATCCTAAGCTCTGCACTGACACAGAACTAGCGGATCTACTCTGAAGGACTTTCGGGACATTTTATATTCACCACACTATGCCCCTGCTCTTCATCCCCCCCCCTATTTCTAATTGATTTTCATTAAATACAGACATTAAAATTAACTCTGAAAGGCCCTAAGCACATCAGAAATACAGTCATACCTCGGTTTAAGTTCGCTTCAGGTTAAGTACAGACTTCCGGAACCAATTGTGTATTTAAACCGAGGTACCACTGTACAGAAGATTGCCTTCTTTAGCATGAGGATGTTGCAGATATAGCCAACATTGCCCAAGTCTCCACACTGGGTAGGTCACTTTGGTGCTATGCTAATGCAGCGGTTTTACTGACTTAACCCCTGGAGGTGCACTCCATTGTCTCTCAAGACAAGACAGAAGCTAACAGTCTACATGTAGGGCAAGCAACACAGTAGGGAAGTGAATCCCAGCTCTTAAGAGGACTGTTCCATACATCCTGTAGAAGTAAGCGTACACTCCTATTTTTTCCAATCTTATTTATTTAGAAAATGTATTAACTGGTTGCTCAAAAAATAACAATCTCCACATGGTTCACAAGTTCAATTATATGTAAAACATGACTAAAACACAGTAGCCAATTAAAATGATGGTCTAGCACCCAATGCTAATCCTACTCAGAGCAGATCTATCATGATGGTGGACTCAATGTCACTTGGATATCACACCACCCATTTTTTTCACCATAGGTTCACCCACCTCTCAGTATATTGTTGCCATTGTCAAATTCAGCACAAAGGTTCCTGAGGTGGGTACTGTGGTCTTTGTCAGTGTTTGGAGTCTGGACACTGAGTGCCACTTTGAATCAAGTTTGGGGACCAAAATGTGACTTTGGTATTATTGTACCCATCTCCTCCGCCCGTAATGGGTCCAAACTATGCCAATTTAGACACCATTGAAGATCCCATTGCCCCATTGGGTGGGTTTTCACCAAATTTGGTGGAATGGTTCCAACCTGAGCCAATTTGGATGCCTTTAGAGATATCCTTGCCAAGCATTCCTTATATCATTGGTACAAGCATTCCCAAGATGAAGGCAGCGGTCTTCAGCTACCTTTAGATACCAGAAATAAACAATAAATTGCAAGAACCCGGGCCAGGAGGAAGATGAATTTCAAGTAAGTCTTCAAAAGGTTTGATAAGATGAATTCAAATAGGAATCAAATCCAGTATGATAGTGAGGCAAATAAAAATAAATTCCAGTGAAAAAATCCCAGGACAAGGCCCTGTTTCGACAATTCTTCATCAGCTGGAATGTTGAAAAATTGAACATTAGAAATAAATCTTAGAGTAATTATCTTTATAACAAAAATACGTTCTGATTTCTAAACCCAAAGTTTTATAGTTTGTAAAAGACAGGGATAACTATGTTTTAAATGAACATTGAAGGTATATCTACCAGACACCTTTTTGAATTAAGCTGGTAGATCAAATTAACCCTAAAAAAACATTAACTGCCCCCCTCGAAATAATTGATTTGGGGCCAAGTCAAGTGTTCCCCAGGTCAGGCTGGAGCCCTTGGCACAGCCCTCAAACTTATGAAAAATTCAATCCATTTAAATAATAATAATAATAATAATTTTTAAAATTATTATTATTATTATTATTTTGTGTGTTTGTCTTCAAATTCCCAGGCACTCCTAACTTGTCATTGATATAGTGCTATCCATGTGCATAACACTTTGCAAAGAACAAGAGGTCAGGTTCTTGCAAATGACCCATCTCGTCTATCAGTCCGTCTCGCAGTGGCCAACCAGATGTTGATGGGAAGCCTGCAGCTAGGACCTGAGAGCAAGATCACTCTCCTCTCCTGCTGCTTCAAGCAATTGTCTTTCCAAAGCATAACAGTGGAACATGGTGATTAATTAACTTGATTAATTTGCTGAGATGGTAACATTTCCACCTTCACCGCCACCAGTTTATATATCCAACTTTTTCTCCAAGGAACATAAAGGTAGGCTATGTGGTCTACCCTCACTCTTACCTCAACAAACCTGTGAAGAAGGTTAGGCGGACAGTTAGTGCAACTGGGGCAACAGCCCAGTAAAATAATTGCCATGTGGAAATTTGAATATGGGTCTCCAAATTGCTAGTCTACCATTCAGTTCATATTATGTCAGCTTACGATATCCCTAGCTTGATTCTCCATTAACTAATCTCTGAACTCAAAAGGCGGCTTTAGGCAAGCAACCTAAATCTTCTGCAGTATTTTATTTATTGAAAACCTTCTCTCTTTTCCTTTAGTGCCTTACATGGGCTCTCAAGTAGGGTGTCCAGACTCAAAAAAGGACAGACCTCCTATGCTTGCTTAATTTCCCTGTTTTGTGCACAACGATTGAAGGTGGTACGCTCTGTCTGCTTCCAGTGTCCCTATTTTCCAGGGACGTCCCTGATTTAGAGAAGTTGTCCCGGTTTCTGATTTGACCCTGGAAGGTCCCACTTTGCCTTAGGACGTCCCTATTTTCACTGGAGAAATGTTGGAGGGTATGGAGTTATCTGACCCCCAAGCCATCTGAAGACAGTCCTGTATAGGGAAGTTTTTTGTTGTTGTTTTAATGTTGAATGTTTTTATATAGTTTGGAAGTCACCCAGAGTGGCAGCGGTAACCCAGGAATATGTGTGGGGTATAAATATTAAAATTATCATTATGGAATGGGACGTATGGGACATTCCTATTTTCATTAGAGAAATGTTGGAAGGTATGTACTTCTGCATCGGCTACCCCACCCCAAATACAATCTACAAAGATACAAGAAGATATTAGCAAACAACTGTTTGAAATGGTTCCAAACCGAACGAGAGTGAAAAACCACATAGCTACTAAAATAAAGTTAAGCATATGAAACAGCAGAAGGCACTGTGTGTGCAGGTCAGTCAAAGGAGAATATATTTTAAATGTTATTGGTATTAAATTTTAATGGTTGCAAGCTGCTTTAGAGGCTAAAATAAGAAAAGCAAAGAAACAAATAAATAACAATTCTAATCATCAGAGGTCTAAAGCCCATTGTCAGGGACTGGGCAGAGCAGGAATGGTGGAGACCGCCTCCCTAGCCTGACCCCTCCAAAGAAGAAGGCAGTTCAGAATTACAACAGGGTTTGAGGGCGATCACAGCTCAGAGCACCAGAGTGTCTTTAGAAAGCATTACACACACACACACACACACACACACACACACACACACACCATCCCAGAACCTGGTGAGCAATGAAAGAGTTCAGAGGCAGAGGGCACTTCTCAGCACCCATAGTGATGACGCATGAGGAAGTGGGAGAGAGGGAGGGGGTGGAGACTCACTCGGGGCAATGCCATTATTCCAAGAGGCTGCATTTCCAGGCCTCTCTCTGTGAATATTGAATAAAAAGCAGTTGGTAAGAACTTTTCCTTGTCTTATCCGTTCCTGGCAACATGCTGTGGGGGTTGGATCCTCTGCCGCCACTAAGTGTGAAGCAATCATATTTAACATCTTTGCAAAAGCTCCAGTGTTACCACTATTTGTTACTTTATCTACATTGTGAACTATTCCACCTGCTGAATGGGAAAGCTTCCTCTCACGCCCTGAAGCCAACCAGGAAAAAGAGCAAAGTGTTCCAATGTGCAGATCAGAGGAAAATTGTCATAAAGAATCAGTCTTGAAAAAATCCAAGTGAATGTTTTGTCCATGCTGTGATAATTCTCCTGGTAGTGAACATCCAACATTATTTTTTATAAATAAATAAATAAATAAATAAACATCCTGATTGTTCCTGGAACAAATATTGAAAACTTGTTGACAAAGGAACATAAAAGATGGTTTGATGTGAGATATATTTAGCCAAAACCCAAATAGGTGTGCATGATAAGTGTTAAGAAACAAAGATGCACTGAAAATGTAACCTTGTGTGCTTTGTACTCCCTATATTTAAAAGACTGCATGCTAAATAAAAAGACAAATGCAAAGTGCCTTTTAGGGCTTGAGCAAAGAAATTATTCAAATGTATAGTTAATATTAAACTACTACTGAGATATAAATACCTTGTTTCCTTGAATGCCCTGTGGAAGTAAACCTCATGATGGGAACAAAACTAGGAAAATAGACACTGCTGTATAAGCCCAATGAATCACACCATAAATAATATTAAAGTTGTTTCTACTATCCATGTGCACAATGCTTTACAGAGCAGGTAAGATTCCCTTTCAGAGGAGTTTGAAATTTAAATTTCTACAGAGAGAATGAGTAACAAGGGAGGAAACTGGGAGAGCTTCAACAGAGGTGAATAACTAACATAATTTTCAACATTTCCCTTCATGTTCAATATAATGCTCAGGGCTGACCTCAGACATTTTTGCAGCAGTAGCAATAAATAAATAAAAATGATGTGCTCTTCAATGAGCACTGCAATACATAACCCATCAAAACAAACAAACAAACACACACACACACACACACACACACACACACACACACACACACACACAGACTAAGTGCCCTAGATCCCACTTGGCTAGAGCATGGTGCTGATAATGCCAAGGTTGCAGGTTCGATCCCCATATGGGACAGCTGCATATTCCTTCATTGCAGGAGGTTGGATCCTCAGGGTTCTGTCCAAGTCTACAAGTCTATGATTCTATGTTTCTGTATTACATCAGGGATGTCTCCTGAAGTCCTTTTAAATGGAAGCTCACCATGGAAGCTCACATGCAGAAATAGCAAGAGAAAGGGCTGCTTAACCCTTTCCTTGTGTGCCATCAATCCACTCATTGCACCTTTTCGCCAAGAAAAGAAAAGGTGTAGGGACCCCTTGTGAAATATACTTGGAGACATAACACCATGTCTTCCCCTTCATGGGTGAAAAAGCATTGGGGGGGGGATTTTGAAATGAGACACTGTAGGAAGTGAAAAGGGTTAAACAGAGCATGTCCTGCCATCACAATATCCAAGACTGTTTCTCCATTATTATTATTATTATTATTATTATTATTATTATTATTATTATTATTATCATTAAAAATAACACTATAAGGAAACACGTCTCCCATCTAGGTTGACTCAAAGAGACAAAAACTGGAAGCAGAAAAAAATATATGTCATTTGGACTGTAATCTGGAGCCAAAGCAACTGCTTCATATTGTATCATAATAAGATTAGCCCTTGAAATTAAGATGTGTTACCGCTTTAGTTTTCTGCTTCTTATAGCAAGTGCTTTATGTGACTTCACTCCGGGCTCCCTAGAAACTGGAGCTGGCACTAGCCATTCCAATCACTTCCATGTAATTAAGATATGTCTGTGTTCCCTCCACATCGAGAACTAAATGTGCATTTATTGCAAGTGAGAGAACTGAAGTCCATATACCTTTTCCTACATGGAGCGGATATCCATGCATCTAAAATGCCATGCATGAAATAACCTTGAGCTGCAATATAGAAAGAACAACAACAACAATTTATTGTTTATATCCCGCCCATCTGGCTGGGCCCCCCCAGCCACCCTGGGCAGCCTCCAACAGAACACTAAAATACAATAGCCTATTAAACATTAAAAGCTGCCCTAAACAGGATGTTGAACACCTCAGTTTTTTCAAACATTTCTCTCTACCCTTAATATTAATATTTTTGTGGGACCAGCACTGAAAAAAATCCCTCTGTTTCTCCCAGTCTTAACCCTTCCCCCTCGTCTCAAAGAGAATTATCTCTCTTTAATTGAAAAAATATTGATGTGAAATCCACCATCACATCAAAATCCACAAACATTTGGCTCAGAGGCAATAGTATTGAAGACAATTGGATGCACTTCTGATTATACCATTTAAGCCTGCAATCTTATCTACAGTATGTCTGCTCAGAAGCAAGTCCTATTGAAATCTAATTTACTCTTGGGTTTAGTCTGGGTTTAGTCTGGCAGCCTCCATTCAGCTCAGTGGGACTTGCTTCTTATTAAACATCCATAGGATTATGCATAATGACTGGAATGTAAATTTCATGCACACACACAACACCCATTAGTTTAGCAGAAAAAAATAAAAGTGTGGCTAGCTGCTCCACTTCCACCATCCATTTGACCGTCATTAAGCTAAAATACTGAAACGATCTTGTCTAAAAGAAGAAAATAAAGAAAAGAGATCAAGAAATTACCAAGAGTTCCTGGATTTTTTTTCTATCCCTTAAGCAATATTATCGTGAATATTCAAAGAAGAACAGGAAAGACTCTGATGAGAGACTTTTGAGTCCCATATCCATATCCCCTATCCTTTTCAAATCTCTTAATACCAATCTAATTTATTAGCAAATGCATGGGGCTGTGTTTATGTTAATTTTCTTATATAAAAAAATGATATGTAAAGCAAAAGCCTTCTAATACATATTTGAATAATTGCTTATTTTTCTCTCCCAAGAGTTTATCCAATTTTGACTACTAAGTGAATATACAATTAGCAACTTTATCAAAAGATAGAATAAATACATATCAGGGAGTTTGTTAGATAACTCACTCTGGATAGAGCAGGATTTCATTTCTTCCTTTCACATGACCCAAGGTCTTGACAAGGATAAAGTATGGTCAGCTGGGAACCAAATATTTGGAAGAGGTCAGGGTGGGTGGCACTGCTTCATATATAAAGCTCCCCTGCTCTGAGCTGCTAGTTAGAGAAGACATGTACCACGATCAGTTAAAAAGAGAAAACTCTTGCAAAAGCGGAGCTTTACCCAGTGGTAAATCTATACAATTTTTATGTTTATGTTGCTGACAAGAATATTGGAGTGGGGAAACAGAGGAGCTCCATTTGAATTTTGCCGAACTTACAAGGATATATAAAATGACTGCTGTTTTGGGGCTTGCTTACCTAATGTTTCCCCAGAATTGCTTCACTCTTTATAACCACTTGCAACACGCTTTGGTTCCGCAAAACCAAACACAGTCAACCAAAGTGCTCTGCTATTTTTTGTCATCTTGAAAAACTAGGGGAGTTGTCACCAGTGCCGGATTTATGTATAGGCTAAGTAGGCTGAAGCTTAGGGCCTCTAAATCTAGGGGGCCTCAGAGGCAGCTACAGTTGCAAATGGCAACAAAATATGTATGAAAGGAAGAGGAGCAGGTTTGCTCAAGTGTGTTGCAGGTAGAAATACTGTTTGTAATGAAGTGAGAGCAGTAGTTTACTTGCTTGAATTAACAAATAAGAAAGTTTTGAGAATTTAAATTCTAGATTAAAATTGATTACTTAATTGAGAAGCAGATTGTAACAAAAACACTGGGGCCTAATTTGAATAGTAGAGTGCCTGGTATCTGGTGGGCAATCTCATCCTTTATTTCCACACTGTGGCTGTAGACCAAAGCACTCGTCAGGAGAGCCATTAGATTTAGGTGAGGGTCAGATGCCTTGTCAATCCCAGCAAGTATATAAGAGGACGACCTGGCCTGCCCAGGCCTCTGGCTGCTACTGAAGTGCCTGGCTAGCTGCTCATGAGGCACCTGCATGGATCATGGTCTGACTGAGAGCTAGGAAGAAATGAAGCTTCCGCCCACCATAGAAGATCTCAGTCTGAGCTGCTTCACTGCTGGCACTGCAGCTCTCTTCCATGCTCCAGCCTTCCTGACCCGAGGAAACAGACACCAGTAGAAAATTCCCCTTTGGCAAAATGAGAGCACATTGTTAATCATATTTAGGCTTCTGAGATTTCTAGTAAGCGGAAAACTGTGGGAGGAATGCTTTTGAATATTTGATAACCTCAGAAAGAAGACTCGGTTCAAGGCTGATTCATCAAGTGAAAAGAGATTATGTGAATTTAGTTTATTTTTGAGACACTTAATTTACCATTTTCTTCTCTTCAACAACACTTTGCCATGGCCTAGCAGAGGAAGGCCAATAAAAGGACAATTGTGGGCTCCAGGATGATCTCATTGCTGGGGAAATGGCTGTACTAAATACAAATTCCTCCTCCTGCCTGGGGCAGAGAGAGAGAGAGATGAGGCAGATTCACAGGACCCTTCCATCCTCACACACACTCACCAGAGAGGTGGAGGGTTGTCTTGGTTGTCAGATTCTTCTCCAGAGTTGGCTGACCCATCAGGTGGGGTGAAACAACTGCCTCAGGCAGCAGAATTGCAGGAGGTAGCACCCCGCCCGCCCCACTGTTTCCACCATCACTGGAACCCCACTTTCTGAGTTTTGGCAAAAAGGTACATGGCATTGCTGCTTGTCTTCCCCATCCCTGGGACAAAGAAGATGAGTAGCGAGGCTTGCAGAACAACCCTCTCTCTTTGCTGAGTTACGGTAAGAGAGAGGCAGGCATGCAGCATTATCACTTGTCTTCCCTGCCCCTGCGGAGGGTGTTCTGCAAGGCCTTGGAGGCCCTCTTCTGAAGTGGGCACACAAATAACAGCCTCAGATTATGATCACAGGGTATGGGTTAGTTCATATGCAGAGAGGCAGTCATCAAAACCAGCACTTTAAATTGGGCCTGGAATCCAACTGGCAGCCAGTGCAGTTAGGCCAGGATTGGTGCTATAGGCTTAAATCGTCTTGCCCCAGCGCTAGCAACCTGGTCACTGATTCTGCACCAGCTGAAGTTTGTGAACCATCTTCAGAGGCAGTCCCCCATATAACATGTTGCAGTAATCTAACCTAGAGGTTATCAGAGCATAGACAACAGAAATTAGGCTATCGCTGTCCAGTTAGGGGTGTAGCTGGGTACCAGCCAAAGCTGATGAAATTGGAGGCTGTTTGTATTATGGTGAGAATCTACTAGTCCAGATTCTCTTAATAAAGAGCAATTTATATTTTAAAGAAAACTTTAAAACTTCATAGCAGAAACCATCCATCCCTTTAAAAAAGCCTCAAGCTGCTACTCTGGTAGAAGTCAACTTGAGTGTGAAAAAAATGCTTTAAGGGAGGGTAATCAGTTTTGCCTGAAAGCTGGTGGTCTAATGAGGCAAATTTTCCATCGATTTCATCCATATTTGTTTCTTTTGCATGACTCTAAGATGTGCTTACGCAAAACCTCCTCAGGCACTCTTTTTCATGGGTGCAAAGGATACAATTCACATGACAAATTCCTGAGTGCAAACAGATGTTCATAACTCCAAGTGAGAAGGGAAAAAAACCACTGCTTCCCTAATTTGCATCTTCAATTACTACCATTGAATACATAATGGGAAATTGTGTGCACAAATGGCTTTCCTACACCCCCCCTTTTTTTTGCTTCAAATGTGCATTAACAAAAGGAGGAAAATATGGGACCGGAATATGAGATAACCATCATTTGCACCCAAAAGTGTACAACACGGCAGGAAAAGAATCTATGGCGTACGCTTCCCTTTGAAAATGTATCTTAGCCAATTAAAACATATGCACCATAATACAGTGTGTTGTATTAAGGAGTTACTGTATGCAGTGGAAATCCACATCCGCGTTCAGATACCTTCTCTGTTCACTTGGTAACTGTGGGCCAGTCATTGTCTTTCTATTGAATCTATTTTATCGGATTATTCTGAGGAAATAATAATAAAAAATGGGGTGGGAACACATGTCATCAGGCATTCTCGGTGGGAAGGACAACTGTGTCAAATAAATGTGTCCATTGCTTCTTCACTATGATGCACCTCTTAGCTAGAGTGCTAAAATGACTATTGGGTATGTACACGAAGCAGTAACATCTGGAACACTCAAGGAGCTGTTTTGATCAATTTGCTGCACACTTTGCTGATAAAATTGCTCTCATGTGCACTTGACGGTGGTGGTGTGACAAAGTCAGAGATGGACAGGAGCAGGATAGCACTGTTACGATAGATATATTTCAGCTTGTAATGCCTTATCTGTAATGGGTGCCTGGAGTAGTGAGAACTCTGATCTGGTAGCTTGGCCCTTCATGGCTTTTGGGACTGGCGAGATCAGGGTTGGGTGACAATACCCTGAAGGCAGTTAAAAGCCAACAACAACATCACCACTAAAAAAATCCAAATTAATTGGCTGTGCACCATCTATCTCCTATTGGCCTTTCTTGAGTGTGTGATAGAGAAGGTAGTTGCCTCTCAACTCCAGGAAGTTTTGGGAGACACTGATTAGTTGGATCCATCCCAGTTATGGGATGAAAACAGCCTTATTCACCCTGGTGGGTGACTTATACTGGAGGATGGATGGGGAAGTGCTACCTTGAGAGTCTTTCTGGTTATCTCTGAGCTTTCAGCATCATCAGTCATTTCATCCTTCTGGATTGACTGCCAGGATTGGTTCCAGTCCTTCAATGGTTGTGCACAGAAGGTAGTTCTGGTAGACCTTTGCTCTCTCCATGGCGATTGGCTTGAGGGGGTCCACAGGAGTTGATTTTGCCCCGGACCTTTTTGAAATACTATATACACGAAACTGCTGGGCTGCAGTGTCATCTGTGTGCTGATGACACTCAGCTCTACTTTCCCTATCCATCCTCAGGTCAAAATCCTCAAGTGGTGCCTGGAAGAAGTTCTTAAATGGATGCAGGCGAAAAAGAAAAAAAGTGAGGTTGAATCTAAGCAAGATGGAGATGCTGTGGGCAGGATCATTTACTATTGGGATTAGATGTAGTGGCATTCCCTCTGAAAGGGCAAGAATACAATTTGGAAGTACTCCTGGGTTCAACACTGACTTGGGGAGCCCAGTTGGCATTAGTGACCAGAAATGTTTTTTTTTAACAGCTTAGACTTGTATTCCAGCTGTGGCCATATCAAAAGAGGGCTGGCCTTGCTACATTGATCCATGCTCTGGTCACATCCTGACTATTTACTGCACTGTACTCTATATGGAGCTGCCTTTAAATGCAGTTTGGAAACCTCAACTGGTCTAGGTTGTGGTTGCCAGGATTCTAATAAGGGTGAGACAGTGAGCACCTTAAATACCTTTACAATTGCACTGGTTACTTATGCATTTCCAGGCTCACTCTAAATTCTGGTTTTGACCTGTAAAACCCCAAATCTTCCTGCCTGCACTTCATGATCTGATTTCAATCTCTTTAAAATACACAACAGAAAAGGTGTTGGGGCATAATCTGAAAGGGTGGGAAGCTACCAGCATGAGTAGACAAATAGGTACTGCTGTAGCGGGAAGATAAATAGTGTTTCCATGCGCTCTGGCTATGCTGTCCCATTGCACCAGAAGTGTTTCAGTCATGCTGGCCACATGACCCAGAAAGCTGTCTGCAGACAAACGCAGCTCCCTTGGCCTGAAAGCAGAGATGAGCGCTGCACCCCATAGTCAAATTTGACTGGACTTAACTGTCTTGGGGTCCTTTACCTAAGCTACAGCAAAACACTGTGGTGTACAACAAGTAGGAAAACCTATTCTTACCTCATGAACCTAACTAAGATTAAGGAAAGACAGCATTTCACCCCACCCTATGAATTTTGGGGAAATATTTCCCACACAACCAGAGTCCTCAGGGGTGTTTCCCCAGCCCAACCCCACCAGCCTACACAAACTACTAAAGAGAGCTGGCTCGAGAATTTTGCCCCAGCACTGATATATATTGCCTAACTTGGCTATAATACCAGAAAGAGAACTTCCATTTCACCCCACCTTACTTCAAGCACAGTGCTTTCCAGTGGAATCATTGCACTCATTCTGCCGCATTAAAGTGTACCGTAATCAAATGATGTGCATAAATACGTGTGTGCCATTCAGGCTTTGGCCTTAATGTATTTAAGAGTAGCACATTCTGATCGGTGGCAGCTGAGCAGCAAGGCTTTTGCTCTTTGTAACAGACTATTACTTAGGGAATACTTCAGAAGTGAGAAAATCATATTAGAAGCAATCCACACCATATGGACAAGGCATGGCACAGGGTTTGAAATTCTGCTGCTCCGCCCCCCCCCCCGTCCCACTCCATTAAATGTTAATGAAACAGACAATCTAAGGATACCACTTTGAAGAATAAATCAGTTGTGTTTACTAGATGAGCAGCATTATTGACAAACCATTTAAGTGGAACATTTAAACCCATGCATCTAACTCATTAAACCTTGTTGTTCTCTCTCTCTTTTTTCTAAACCACCCTATATTGAAATCGAGTCAGGTAGCCATGATTTTAAGATGGGAAGGAAAAGCATACAGGCAAAACAGCTGATTAAATTTTCAGTAACCAAGGCTTAGTGCAATCTAAGGTCAATCCTGATTCCCGATTGACAGAGTTGTTCACCATGATTTTTCCATTATTATTTTTTAACATGCTAAAATTAAAAAGAAGAAGCCAGTCTGCCAACCCACAGGGCCATGTGGTTTTGGATCTGGCATTTCTCTTGGCTTGATTTGGAAGTGATCTTGACAAAGTAAGCTTGTTTTATATGTGAGCCCAATTCAAAATTTCAAAACCCACTACAATCCTAATGACTGTCAAGAGTACAACCAAGTTTAAAGGCCTCTCCCACTGCCAGAAGCCCTGGAATTTTTAATTACAAAGACACTTGACATTAATCCAGCGGGTACCTTGGAAAACTATATTTTTCAGCGTCCCTGAGATCCAGAGCACAATGGTTGCAGACAGAGGCGTCTTTGCCATAGGGCCTAGTGGGGCGCTGCACCAGGGCGCCAGTCTCTGGGGAGCACTGGCAGGGCGCAATCAGCCACTAACCAGTCCCATCGCCGTGCCTCCTTCTCCTTTTCCCCACGCTGTGTGCGCGCTGGTGGCAAAGCCTCTCCGGAGGCCGTGCTCTCCCCTTCCTGGCCCTGTGGCAATCCACGTGGCAATGGCTCAGCTGAGGCGGAGCATTGAGGCCTCCCGACGAGGGAGAGGTGGCGAGCATGGTGGGCCTGTTGTGGGACGTGGCTGCAGTGGAGGATGAGGCACCGTGGTCGGGGCCTGGCGGGAAGGCACACCACGCTCCCAAGGAGGCTTCGGGGCTTCTCTTCCCCAGCCAAGGCAGCTGCAGAGGAAAGTGCAGGCGAGGCAGCAGGCATGTGTGTGGGAGGGTGGTGGGACCCCCAGGGGTGGCGGCACCCTAGGGATCCCTGCACCAGGGCGTGAGACAAGCTTAAGATGCTACTGGTTGCATCTGTAAGAGGTAAGAGAGGCCTCCAGCCCCCAGTTCCCACCACCACAAAGTAAATAGGAAGAGAACATTTGTGGAGACCCAGTGATGTATGGCACTGCCATACTAAATATGAGATTGGCTCAAACTTTTATTGACATAAACTCATAAAGTCCCCCGTACAACCCCTCCCCCCATTTTGGCACTGTCGTTAATCTAGAGACATGTACTATCAACTATATGGAATGTGTAGGTCCTTATTGATCCAAGCTGATTGCTTAGTGAGTCACTGAATATGTGGTCTGCTACTATTATGGAGTATCATCTTTGAGGCGATATGAAACTTCTGTATTTCGCAACCAAAATGTCAGCAGTTTCCAGAAGAAGAAAAACACTTTCTATTTACTAAGGAACTCTAGGTATATTTAAAGTTATGATAACTTCAACATTTTTTCCCCCTGAAAGGTAGGCATAGCAATGAATCACTCAGCTAACGACGCCCACAGTCATTTTAACCATTTTAAAAATAAACTGTATAAAATGATTGCTTTTTATACTTCCTTTGGAAAATGCAAATGTACAAGATATATATGCAAATATATAGCTCTTTTGATGAATCTTGTGTTTCAAGACAATTTGATCTCTGTTCCATCAGGTTCATACATAAACTGTCATCCTTAAGCCATGCCATGAATTGTCTGGTTCTCTCACTGTCAACCAAAAATACTTCATTTTTTTCTGTCAAACTTCATCTTCAGCAGCTGACAGTTGGAAATTCTATTCCCACAACTTCTGATAAGCAGCCATTTTGTACTCCCTTCCACTCTTCATCATTCTAAAGAAGCTGGGTTTTCTCTCCCCCCCCCCATTTTTCCCTTATGGTTTTTTATCTTTTATCTTCTGCTTCTGTTTATTCTTCTTTCTATGGTTTAAATTCCACTGCTCCCCATTTGTAAAGAAAGCAAGAAATATTAGAATTACTATTATTTCATTTCAGCCTCAACAGCTGTGCTCTTAAAGTGAAGAAACCTCCTATCAAATTTATTGCAAATGATGAAAAAGGCAGAGATGTATTTCACGATTTCTAAATTTAATTTACAGCAGGCTGCTATATTAACAGCTACTGAGAACTGAAAATGGTGGCGGTGGTAACTCTGGCAGTATGGTAAGAGTGAATCCAGGTAGACCAAGCAAACAGCTGGCATATATACTATCAGGACATTTGAAATTTCCTGGGAAGTATATGATTGACAGTAGCTGGATACTTTTTACTTAGCATCTTTAATAAAATGCAGTAATCTCATTTAAGTATAACATTGCATAAATAATAGATAAAACACAAACCACCATAAAAGGTGATCCAATCAACTCTTGGTGATCCCACTTTTGATCTTTCACTGTAAAAGAGGGTCTTCCCTGCTTGCTACTGCTCTGTACAAAGTATACCAATTCAACACTGTCTGTTTAGGAGAACTTGAACACACAAATGGAAGAGATGAATACAATGGTTGGTGAATTAACCTATCTGACCCTTTTGAACCTGCATGCCCATCAGAATGCAGCCCAGTCAGATGACACACTTTGCCAGATTTTGCAGTGCATTCTCAGTTCACAAAAAAAACATATACTTTATATAACACCATCATTTTACAAAATACATACCTGATCGGTGATGGATTGAAAAGTGTGTATTTTTCATTTTAATAATGCATACCAAATGCATACAGTGTGACAGGGCAGAGTAGCACACAGCAGGATGAACTGCCATGGCATGCAACAAACTAGAACAGATCTATTGGAGTAAATGAAAGCTAAACAGGATGGAATTAGTTGCTCAGCCAGAACTAAACTGTGTGGCTGCTACTGAAAGCAGAATTCAGATATCTCCTCCTCCTCTCTCCCATATAATATCAAGTAATATCAATAATATCTGTTCCCTGCAAATAACAGACAATGAAGTGGAATGCAGGTGGAGAAACACATTCCTCTTTGATATTAAGAAGAGTAAGCTGTACAATTGCTGCAGCTGTTTATGGAGGGAACCACATGTGACCAGTAGTGATTGCTTTTATCTATTAGCAGTCTAGGCATTACAGGAATCACTGAAATTTTGCCTATGTGAAATTCAAAATACCCCCCCCCCCGGGTTCCTGCCTATGTGACATCTGAAGGAAAACCAAAAGAATTTCAATTAAACTAGCATCCATTCTTGGAATAGTTCTGCACATCCTTACTATATGCCAGCAGCAGCAACCTTTCTTTATCTGCCTTGATGATGGCTATCAAATCAACAAGCCTTTTTCAGGGAGATGATTGGGGGAGAGACAATAGAACAAGAAGAGTAAGACTGGCATGGATTTACAGGGAACAAAGGGTGGAATTCAGCAAGGGGTTAAAGGTGTTCCTGGGGTGTGCAGAAAAGTTGCCCAGAGGGAGAAGACCTTCAGAAAGTATTGTAGGGAGTGTTCATGGGGAGAAGAACAAGACTAAAACCTAGTCTTAAAAAGACTTGTAGCAGATCCCAAAGTGTGTCTAAATGAGTTGGCATGATGACCAACAAGAAGAGGTCAAAATGAGGGGATGAAAGGGGATCAAGCAAAATCCAGGTAGGTGTGTTTGAGCTTAAGGGAAGGGTTTCATGAGAAAAGACCCAGTGATGTGATGTGGAAGGGTCTGGTAAGAGGTAGCTTGGGGCATGTAGAGAAGCAAAGATGGTTCATCCAGGAGATTTACCTTGTAGGTTGTCTTCCTGGGTGAATTTACCTATCAAGAACGATGACTAGGGCAAACAGCTTACTGGTGAGTCATGCTAGCTCACCTGAAGATGCTGTTGTTCTGTCTGTTTTGCACTTCCATGTCTTTAGAGCAGGCATCCCCAAACTTCGGCCCTCCAGATGTTTTGGACTACAATTCCCATCATCCCTGATCACTGGTCCTGGTAGCTAGGGATCATGGGAGTTGTAGGCCAAAACATCTGGAGGGCCGCAGTTTGGGGATGCCTGGTTTAGAGTTTATACTTCATGTAGGAAGCTTGTCTCTAGAGCTTGTAGGGGTTTCTAGAGGCAAAAACCTGCACCTGGTGGCTTTTTGATCACCAGTAATTTTACCTTTCTGCAATGATTGCATCCTAATAATAATAATAATAATAATAATTTATTTATTTATACCCCGCCCATCTGGCTGGGTTTCCCCAGCCACTCTGGGCGGCTTCCAACCGAATATTAAAAACAGTACCGCATCAAACATTAAAAACTTCCCTAAACAGTTGTCTTCTGAAAGTAGAATAGTTACTTATTGCCTTGACATCTGGTGGTAGGGTGTTCCACAGGGTGGGTGCCACTACCGAGAAGGCCCTCTGTCTGGTTCCCTGTAACCTCCCTCACTTCTCACAATGAGGGAACCGCCAGAAGGCCCTCAGTGCTGGATCTCGGTGCTGGGGCTGACTGGTGGGGGTGGAGACGCTCTTTCAGGTATACAGGACCAAGGCTGTTTAGGGCTTTAAAGGTCAGTACCAATGCTTTGAATTGTGCTTGGAAACGTACTGGGAGCCAGTGTAGATCTCTCAGGACCGGTGTTATGTGGTCCCGGCGGCCACTCCCAGTCACTAGTCTAACTGCCACATTCTGGATTAATTGCAGTTTCCAGATCACCTTCAAAGGTAGCCCCACGTAGAGTGCATTTCAGTAGTCCAAGCGGGAGATAACCAGAGCATGCACCACTCTGGCGAGACAGTCCGCGGGCAGGTAGGGTACCAGATGGAGCTGGTAGACAGCTCCTATCTCTCTAGGCATCCTAGCTCTCTACTGAGTCAATTAACTTTCTGGAGCCTCATGACCTTGTTGGCAAGAAGGTCAAGTATAGAGAAACCAACCAGAACACCGTACCTAAGGTCAAAGGAGGAGAGCCATTTCCCCTGGTCCTTCACGTTAGTCAAATCCATCTTTGGCCCAGTCCTGAATACAAAATAGAAGCAAACAGAGAAAGCTTCATAGAATATATGCTAGCTCTCTTTATGGATGTGAAAAGAAATGATGGAATTGTAACTGTTATAATATTTTCATGAACTCCAACAGTAACTTGGTACGAGTTTACAGTAAACAATAGTTTATAAAAACTTCTGTCCACTGACCATTAAACTGGCAAAGTTTATTCAGGGGATGTGGGGGAGGGGGGATAATAATCTTCTAGCTAAAATGAGTGTATATTTACCATTCTTGCCCAAGGAGTCCACTAATCAAATAAATACATTTGATTTTTAATTCCACATAGCACTCTGTCTCCATGGAAAGTAGATTAGCAAATGGATTAATAAACAGTAAGTGCATCTGCAATGTAATTCTACTGAAGTCAATAGAAATACTCTAGGGGTAATTTCAGTCCCACTAATCTTTTGATGTTTGCAGTTCTTTTACTACAGAGGCATTGTTAATCCAGCCCAAATGTTGGTGAATTAAGGGATGCTTTCATTGCTTCTCTGAATAAACAGGTGAAACTAAGTAGGCAAGGCCTTCATACCCATTTAAACTTAAAAGGAGTAATAATTTAAAAGCAAAATCAACGTGTTTTCAGGGTATATTTCACAGATATCCCTATATGTGGAGAGGAACTGCCAATGTTCCTGAATATATGGATATTTTGATCTTTGCCCACAACCATTTCATGTTCCCCAACAAACCATGTATAGATATATTTAATCTATCTGTCTGAAATGTTTATACCTTAACCTTTTTTTAAAAAATGGGTTGGTGTTTAATAATTTGCTGTGTGTATGTGTGTAGAATTAGATCAAGACAGCTAGTCATCATGTACTATATGTAATTTATTGGGCTTCTATGTATAGTTCCCTGTATTTAAATTATATTTTTGAGCATATGTCTTGTTCTCACTCAGGAAGGATAAAAATGTGTTAACTATACACATAAATAACAAATGAAAATGTTGTAAATCTTTAACAATGTTGCGATTTCTGTCATTTATATGAGATGTGCCAGCTTTGTCCCACCTGAAGAAGAAGAAAAAAAGAGTCCCCCTGCTATGATAAATGTTAGATTTTGCAATATTAATTCTGCAGTGTACTTAATGTGGGTCTGTCTGTGGGGCTGTGGAAAATGTCTCAATAAATTTTGTGAGTTTTATTGAAATAGCTTTCCAGAAGAAGAAGAAGAAGAAGAAGAAGAAGAAGAAGAAGAAGAAGAAGAAGAAGAAGAAGAAGAAGAAGAAGAAGAAGAAGAAGAAGCAGCAGCTATTTCCCATTGGGACTCAAAATCCACTTCAAAGTTCATTTCACGGAACATTTAAAGGAGCAGCTATGTTAAAGTTGACAGCAGAAGTAACAGAGAGCCTTGAGACATATCAACAGCTGACAAAATTTGTGCTTCCATTGGATGGGGCCTAGCTCATCCTTAAAAGTGGCTCAAACTCTTCACCTGCTGCTGCCTGCTGCTGCCCATCTTGTACCAAGAGGGAAATAGTATGTTCCATTTATAGTGCAGAACGTTGCCTAGGCATGAAAGAGGTGAAATAGCTGAGACAGGGGAATGATGTAGCGTGAAATCAGGCCAAATCTTTATTGACCACAGTGGGTAAACAGCGTTGGAATGGCAATGGGGCAAGAATTACTTCCTTAATCTGCTGTCCATGGTGATGAAATGGCATTCCATTGGGGTTGGGAAGAGTCTCAAACCTCCTCCATGGCAGTCGTCCAGAATTGAATCTTGGTGTGGTTCAAGCCAGGCATTCAGAGTCTCAGAGTGAAAGATTCCATCCAGGCAGAGGCCCTAACATTAGGTTAGGTCATGCCTTAGCAAATAATCCCCTCAGCCCCCCTTATGGGCACCCCCTTTAGTATGCTGATCCTGCCATATGCCATTTTCTCCCACAAAAGTACAGAATTCTCTCAATGCCTAACATACACAAGCCATATTTCTCTGAGGGAAAGGCAAAGGGAGAAAACCTCAATCAGTGGGCCAGCTGAGGTTGGAAGAAGCAGAAAAGCTCACAGGACAAAATAGTCTCAAAACCTTGTGGGTGAGGCTGGGAGCCAGTGTGGTGTAGTGGTTAAGAGTGGTAGACTTGTAATCTGGGGAACTGGGTTCACGTCTCCGCTCCTCCACATGAAGCTGCTGGGTGACCTTGGGCTAGTCACACTTCTTTGAAGTCTCTCAGCCCCACTCACGTCACAGAGTGTTTGTTGTGGGGGAGGAAGGGAAAGGAGAATGTTAGCCGCTTTGAGACTCCTTCGGGTAGTGATAAAGCGGGATATCAAATCCAAACTCTTCTTCTTCTTTTTAAAGGCCTCAGCCACTCCTTCCACTTGTGAAATCCTGTGGTATGATTGACATCCTACAGCATCTTGCGAGAATGGCAGGGAGCTGTGCTTGGTCCCTCACACCACTTCTGTTCCCACACCAACAGGCAAAGTGGAGCAAGGCTTATACTTTTTATTGGTTGGCCTCCAGACCCATTTCAAGAAGTTGGTTTTGTCTTTGAATTCTCGGGCCCTGGTTATTTCAGGGACCAGCCTTCTGCATATTAGTTCTCTCCCACTTACTGTTGCCTTTGGAAGTCCTGCAAAGAGTGCCAACACAGGAGACGGGAGAATGTGGAAGGATAGGCCCATGCTTTCACACAGATTGTCCTGAACGTCTGAAATGTGTTCCCCAAGCAAGGAGTTATTTTAAGCAGCATACAAACATACAAATATAAAATGATTTCATGGCTTCCATTGAATTCTCTACAGATGTTTTGCCCTAGCAGGAAATATCCTTTCAGTTTTGGAGACATTTCAGTAGAAACTCTGGAGACACACTCACACCCTTTGAGACAATTAACTTCCTCCGAAGGGCTAACTCATGTTGGTGTAATTCGGATTTCCCTTTAGGTGTAATTCGGATGTGACACTAGTAGAAGCTAATTACTCGGCTGAAGGGGGCGAGATTGAAACAGTTGACTTGAGGCTTTGATGTACTAATAATTCAGACAAACCATGAAATTTAGTTTCAGGAGGAAGTGTTACTATCTGACCCATTTTACCCTTTGCATGGAAGACAGAAATAGCAACCTGTTCTTTATGGCATTGTATCCACTAAATGCCATCTTGTAATATAAATGGTCTCCTAATTATTATATGTTAGAGCAGAAATTCATAGTTAGTATCAGTCATATAGTGTCTGGAAATTATTATCTGCCAACAGATAACCTTTGAGTTTTGTGTTATAATAGCTATCTCTGGTACTCTAATTTAAGTGTAATCCAGGGGATGAAGAACTAGTGACATTTTCTTCTTATTGAACACTCCGTCCCCACTTTAATTATACTGAGAATACTAATGAAACTCAGAGACAAAGGATGGAAGTAGATGACTGATGGCCACCTGGCAAATTAAGTGCTTGGAATACTGACTGGGAGTGCTTTGTGCTTTGACTTCCTTTAAAATCCCTCATGATTTTGCTGAAAAGGACCTACCAAAATCATTTAGAATTCAGCTTTAGGCAAAATTATAACCAGAGATCTGCAGAATCTTGTGGCAAAAACACTTGCCTCCTCTTATATTCATCATCATCATCACCATCACAACCATAATCTTTCCTTCAAATTCTTTACATGTTTTATCCTCACACCAAAGCAACAACAACAACCTTGTTACAAGGTATAGTAGGTAGCAGCTTGAATTTTGTGTTTAACAATTTCAGATCATTGTCATAGGAACGAGGGAGAAATTAGGTTTGGTTTGCATCTTAATGGGAACCTACCCATTTCACACAACCGGAATGAATTCACATAGCTGAATGCAGCCGTTCTTTGAAATCTGCACTTCTCTGAATATTGTGATGCTCTTATCCAAGCGAAAGGAAAATGGATGTTAGGGAAAAGTGTGCATTACAATGCATGTATTAGTTAAAATAACACCAAAAATGCTTTAGATTAGGAAAAAATTGGTTGCAAGAGTTATGTTAGGCAAAATTGCATATTGAAATGCTGATGAATTTTCAGGAAGATTATATTTTTCTAATCAAACCGATGCAGAAAGGTGAAGAACTGGACCTAAAATTGAGGGAAAGAGAAACTGAGAAAAATCAACTTTAACATATCCATCCATCCCAACACTGGATGCATATGAATGTGATAGGCAAGGAGCTGTGTTTCCATCTGATTTTTTACACACACACACACACACACACACACACACACACACACACATATGGGGGGGGTCTTCTAAATAAGTGTGCACAGGATCATAACCATTGCACACTACTCTTAGTGGCAGCAGCTGTCCAAATTCTCAGGCAGAGGATGTCTCCAGGTCAGCTATTTGAAAACTCTTTAGTGGAAAAGCTACATGCAGACCACTGATCTGAGAGATTGCTTCCTTGAGTTTGCAAAATGTTCAACTTGATTCTTGGATATGAAATTCAAATTAGCTTCTGCTCTAGCCCCAATTTATAGTTTTGAGCAAAAATGGCCCCATTCTAAAAATATATTTAATCACATTCTTTGTTAAATTTCAGTATGAATAGTTCTTTAGATTCCCAGGTTTCTGTCACTTTGCATACATTCTGAAATTCTTTCCTTGCCTAAGACTTGAAGCTTAAGTAATTTACAGTGTTCTCATGCATTCCTGAACCTAAAGCAATCGTATCGTTTTAAAAAAGATAATACTGTTGTTCTGCAAATTTATCCAAGGGAGACAATTATTATGTTAACAATTTTGGCATTTTTAAAGCCCCATTATTTATGTATATTATTTATTTTTAATCCATTACAATTACAATTTTAATATTCCTTCCCTTCCCCATTTCAAAAGCTCTTCTGTATCAGGGAAAATGTGTGTCTCTAATGTGTATATATGTTTAATCTCTTTCCTTGTTTGCTTTTGCCAGTTTGACAGACATGGCCTGTGTTCGGCAGCCAAAAGAAGTGGTTTCCCTAGCAACGGGATCCATGTAAAATCTCTCTGAACACCTGTTTTCTCCACTCTCATTTCGTTCAGCTAAGCACTGTACACTTGGAAAATAGGGTGTCTACTCCAAGGTGTCATTCAAAGAATTCAACTGAATGGTGACAAAGGCTGTGTTGAAAGACCCACCTGACTTTTTTTATGCAGACACACCTACAACATGTGTGGGTTTTTTTTGTTTTGTTCTTAATATGGGTAATTGCTATCTATTTCCCCCTCGTTGTTTCATATTTTTCTGTCTGGAGTCGTAGCTGTCAGAGACATAATTTAAACTTGAGAAACCCAGCAAGGAATAGCAGGCATTTTCAGAGCGTGAAATGACAATACATTACTGACACTGCTGCTCCATTGTCACCCTTAGGCTTTCCAGGCACACACAATTCATAATTCATAAAGCATCACGACAGAAAAGGGCAATGTTACCGAGCGCTCAAGAAAAAGACTGCCATAGATAGATGATAGATAGATAGATAGATAGATAGATAGATAGATAGATGTGTGTGTGTGTGTGTGTGTGTGTGTGTGTGTGTTAGATTCCTCGACTTAGAATCATAGAATCATAGAGTTGGAAGAGACCACAAGGGCCATCCAGTCCAACCCCCTGCCAAGCAGGAAACACCATCAAAGCATTCCTGACAGATGGCTGTCAAGCCTCTGCTTAAAGACCTCCAAAGGAGGAGAGTCCATCACACTCCTTGGTAGCAAATTCCACTGCCGAACAGCTCTTACTGTCAGGAAGTTCTTCCTAATGTTTAGGTGGAATCTTCTTTCTTGTAGTTTGAATCCATTGCTCCGTGTCCGCTTCTCTGGAGCAGCAGAAAACAACCTTTCTCCCTCCTCTATATGACATCCTTTTATATATTTGAGCATGGCTATCATATCACCCCTTAACCTTCTCTTCTCCAGGCTAAACATGCCCAGCTCCCTAAGCCGTTCCTCATAAGGCATCGTTTCCAGGCCTTTGACCATTTTGGTTGCCCTCTTCTGGACACGTTCCAGCTTGTCAGTATCCTTCTTGAACTGTGGTGCCCAGAACTGGACACAGTACTCCAGGTGAGGTCTGACCAGAGCAGAATACAGTGGTACTATTACTTCCCTTGATCTAGATGCTATACTCCTACTGATGCAGCCCAGAATTGCATTGGCTTTTTTAGCTGCTGCATCACACTGTTGACTCATGTCAAGTTTGTGGTCTACCAAGAATCCTAGATCCTTTTCACATGTACTGCTCTCAAGCCAGGTGTCTCCCATCCTGTATTTGTGCATTTCATTTTTATTTTTATTTTGCCCAAGTGTAGTACTTTACATTTATCCTTGTTAAAATTCATCTTGTTTGCTTTTGCCCAGCTTTGGCCCAGCTTCCCCAGCATGTTGTCAACACGCTGCTTTTTGGTTGGTGAACCTATGCCCACCACTATCCAAGTTGTTGCTGGACTATAAAGCCCATCATCCCTGACCATGGACCATGATGCCAGGGGCTGAAGGGAGCTGGAGTCTAACAACAAATGGAGGCCCATCCCTGTTCTTGGGTGATGATTAAACAGAACCCAGGGCAGGGCTATTGCAGATAAGAGCTGTCCTGGTTTCCATTGTCTCTCATTTGGCTGTGGGACAACAGTAATAGGTTGGAACTGAGATACAGTTAAGATGAAGCAAAACCTGCCCCTCAAACCAAACAAGGATGGGGGCAAGGGGAAGTTCTAGTACCCCCCTGATTATATTACTGAATATACACTTAACCCCCCCCCCAATTGCTGCCATTCATTCTTTTTTGGGGAAATAAAATATTGCAGCTGGAGACAATGTTGCTATGGGGAGAAAACATGAAAACAGCTCGCTCCTCCCCTGACATTAGATTTCAAAACAAATGTTTTATAACTTTTAAAAAATAAATATAATTTTTGATACATTTTTTTTTGAGCAGACAAATGCATAGGAAAAAAATCAGAGAACTGTAAAATTCAAATAATAAGGATATTCCAATCTGTACATTAGTCTGAGTTGCGTGAATCAGGTCAGTTCATATCACAACCCTCAAAGAACGAATTTGTCAAGCATTCCGTGCAACGCCTCCCTCTTAACTGTCCAGGGGTCCTTTACCTTTACCTTTTCCTATTGCAGGAATTTTTCCACATGGTTTTCTGGGTACTCCAATTCTCCCCATTGTCTGCTAAGAGTTTAGCTGATGACTCATCGTATGCTTGATTACACACTGTTCAGTCTCTAACCTGCTCAAACAATTTACACAGAGCTAGAAGGGAGGGTTTGGGTCATGCAGAAAGTACACTCACCTCCTAATCCAGTAGACCAGCACACTTTGTGAGCACAGGCCAAACATGGCAAAGTGGTACTGCAGGGATAGCCAATGTGGTACACCACCCCACTTCTCAAAAAGTTTTGGACCACAATTCTTATCTTCCCCAGTCAGCATGGTCAGTAGTCAGGGAGGAGGAGAACTATGGTTGAATGACATCAGCAGGGCATCTTGTTTGCTGTTGCTACACAAACTTCCTCTCCATGAGAGCCTTGTACCTGAGTTAAGATGGCTTGTGCATTGGAAATATCAATCTAAAGGTGTCAGAGGGAGGACGATTGTGTTGAAGTACCGTTGAATGTAAAGAAAACCTCTTTCATTTTCATTGCAAAATGCAAAACTATATCAAGAAATGGTAAAAGTGTCAAATAAACAATAGAAGTCAACAGTGTTTTTTTCTGGGGCTACGCATACCCGTAAACATTTTGTGGATCAAAGTTTGGCCTCTTTGAGGGGCAGTATTTAAATAGGAGTAGAAAAATGACAGTACCCCTAAACATTTTATTTTATTTTTTAGGGGGGGAAGCACTGGAAGTAAAACAGAGTGCACTTGTTCATGCCATTTAAAAGCACTTGATAGATTCTATGAGTGAGCAAAATTTATTTTGAATTCATGTGGTATATGATGCTTTTGTTTTCTTATTGGTTCATAGTCTATACATTCCTATGACCCATTGGATAATCAGCATTGACACAGGACATGCTTCTTCCTTTCTTCCCTGCACAACCAACAAAATGCATATAAATTGTTCTGAGATATCATTTTGAGAGAGCAGACATACTCTGGCTCTTTTTGTCAGAGTGTAGTTAGTTTTCCAGTCACTGATAGCAATGCCCTCAGCAGCACTTGGTCTAAGCTCAGAGAAAATACTCCATGACAAGGAAGTCAGCAGCTGAATTTCAAAAGCCACCACAGCTGCATTATCTTTTTTTATTATTATTTGTGGAAAAATATATAAAGATTCTCAACTTGCACTGTAACTTTATCCTGCAGCACATCCATTGTGATAGAAAGATCAATTTTGCTAAATATTAGTTAAGCTCTCCCAATGTGAAACATATATTTATGGTCTTTTTAACTGGAGTATTGATGCAGGGAAACATGCAGATATGAAGGTTTGGTTCTCATATTTTTATTGTGCATTTTGGTCCCAGTTGGAATTCTCAAGTATGGCTAAAAAGAATTTGAGACTATTGGGGGAAATGGAGAAACAGAAGAGAGATAATTGAATGGAACATTCTGAAAAAATGTATGGCTGGCTGGCTGGCTGGCTGGCACAATGAATAGGAGCATTGCCTGCTTCTTGGGAGGAAAGCGATGACAAACCTAGACAGTATCTTAAAAAGCAGAGACATCACCTTGCCGACAAAGGTCCATATAGTTAAAGCTATGGTTTCCCCAGTAGTGATATATGGAAGTGAGAATTGGACCATAAAGGTAAAGGTAAAGGGACCCCTGACCATTAGGTCCAGTCGTGACCGACTCTGGGGTTGCGCGCTCATCTCGCATTATTGGCCGAGGGAGCCGGCGTATAGCTTCCAGGTCATGTGGCCAGCATGACAAAGTCGCTTCTGGCAAACCAGAGCAGCACATGGAAACACCGTTTACCTTCCCGCTGTAGCGGTTCCTATTTATCTACTTGCATTTTGACGTGCTTTCGAACTGCTAGGTTGGCAGGAGCTGGGACCGAGCAACGGGAGCTCACCCCGTCACAGGGATTTGAACCGCTGACCTTCTGATCAGCAAGCCCTAGGCTCAGTGGTTTAACCACAGCGCCACCTGGGTCCCAAGTACTGGGTTTTCCCAGTAGTGATATATGGAAGTGAGACCTGGACCATAAAGAAGGCCGAAAAATTGATGCTTTTGAATTATGGTGCTGGAGGAGACTCTTGAGATTCCCATGGACTGCAAGAAGATCAAACCTATCCATTCTTAAGGAAATCAGCCCTGAGTGCTCACTGGAAGGACAGATCCTGAAGCTGAGGCTCCAATACTTTGGCCACCTCATGAGAAGAGAAGACTCCCTGGAAAAGACCCTGATGTTGGGAAAGATGGAGGGCACAAGGAGAAGGGTATGACAGAGGACGAGATGGCTGGACATTGTTCTCGAAGCTACCAACATGAGTCTGACCAAACTGCGGGAGGCAGTGGAAGACAGGAGCGCCTGGCGTGCTCTGGTCCATGGGGTCACAAAGAGTCGGGCATGACTAAATGACTAAAAAACAAAACAACAACACTTAAGAAATATCATTTTGAGAGCTCAATACATCAAAATTTAAAGGAAATTAAATATGAAGCAAATAGATACCACCGGCATTTGGGGGAAATTGAATGAAAATAATGAAAATGCAATCCATATTTTTTTATTAGAAATGAAAGAATAAGACTAAGCACAATCAGATGGACCCAGGACTACCATCAAATACCGGTAAGTGACCTGGAAGGGAATACTGGTTAATCCACTGTTTTGACACCACAGGTTGCAGCTGTGGGCTGGCAATGTAATGGGACCCAGGGTGCTAAGGGGAAAGAGTGGTATCAGTACACAAACCTTTACCATGTTTTGATAACCAGACGTTGAACTGGGAAGGCATAGCGGCACAATGGATAAGCTCACATTATAATGACTTCCTAGTTGCCCATAAAACTGAGCACAAATGAAAAGTGATGCAATGCATCAAACACATGCAATACAAAGCACAGATGGATGGATATGCCCCACATTCCGCACGGTGAATATTGCACTGTAGCCATGTCTGCTACGAACATCCTTTTCTTTTCCACACAGCTGTTTCTACTTATAGTCTTAATCACGGCCGGTAAAATTCTGACAGGCTGTGATCACCCTGTCACGAATGACAGAAGACAACCCCTTTAGATTCCTGAATGTCACAGCTCCGCACATCATTTCCATCCAAATGTCATGAGCTCTCACAAGTCCCCGCCTCAATCACCGAGCTCAAATAGCTTCATAATATCTATCAAACCAAGACAGTCAAGGTTATGAGGCCATCTTTCTGTGCATAGGTCCTCAGGATTAATTATCGTCAAACTCCACAAGAGTTTTGTATGCTTTCTAAGTGCTGGGTTGCAGCCCTCAATTTTCATTAACAATTATACAAGTTAAACAAAATACAAAGCGGCTAATTCAGGCAATCCTGCACAATGCACCACATAGGAAGGAGGGTTAGCAGCAAGTGACTCAGACATAAGAAGTCGTCTTCTTCTTTAGCGATCACTCGTGTCTGAGTAAGATTGTCTTCCATAAGCACGGTTCTGCCCAGACACTGAGGTCCAGCTCCGAGGGCCTTCTGGCAGTTCCCTCGTTGCGAGAAGCCAAGTTACAGGGAACCAGGTGGAGGGCCTTCTCGGTACACCTGCCCTGTGGAACGCCCTCCCATCAGATGTCAAAGAGAAAAAAACAACTACCAGACTTTTAGAAGACATCTGAAGGCAGCCCTGTTTAGGGAAGCTTTTAATGTTTAATAGATTATTGTATTTTAATATTCTGTTGTAAACCGCCCAGAGTGGCTGGGGAAACCCAGCCAGGTGGGCGGGGTATAAATAATAAGTTAAATTTGTTGTTGTTGTTTGTTTGTTGTTGTTGTTGTTGCTGCTGTTGTTCTTCTTGTTGTTGTTGTTGTTGTTGTTGTTGTTGTTGTTGTTATCCCCACAATGGCTGTGATTTAGAATGGTTGCCTGAGAAAGAAAACTCAATTGGTATGAATGGAAGCTTTTCTTCCATTGTAAATAGGAAGTACCGATAGGTCTCTTAATCATAATTGGAACCATAGGAGGAAGCAAAGATTTAATGCCCCCACCTCCTCCTATAAGCCTGATCTGAATAGCTCCTCCTGTGCTTGCTATTTTTATTTTTATTTTTTTAAAAAAGAAACAGCAGCCATTCGTGCAATTGTCAGTATGGTTTGATCTGAAGAATATGAGCTATGTGTTAATATGCCCCTTGTTTAAATCTGCTTTCAGACCTAAACTCACCAGATGACTTTGACAAGCCACTGTTATTCCTTGCTGCACTAGTATCTTAGGGAAGTTGTAATGATCAACAGGGTAATAAGGCTTCTGAGCATTAAAATGCACATCTCTGACTGCTAAGAAGAAATATGCCAGTTCAGGAAGAGAAGAAGACACAGGAAAAATTACTTATTAAAATGTAATTAATAAAAATACTTCTCCCCCCCAAAATGCTGCACAAAATTATATGCATGGCAGTGTCTCAGACCAATATACGGAACAACTGGTATAAAAGATGTAAAATGCTGGGTTAAAAAACATCCATTGATTTATTGGTGTGATTAAACGACTAATTCATTCATCAAAGTTTAAAAATGTGGCTTTATAATTGGTTTTTAATTGGAGCCCTCTGCAAGGGTATTAAGTGCTGATGGCATTGTTATAAAGAATTTATTCATATGCTGAGTCTATCAGTGCATTTTGGATGCTTTTATAATATGAGATCTGTCAGTGTCATTTCTCCATTGTTCCCACACACAGGCTATTAAGAATCCAAGCCCATTATTACCATTGCCAGGTGGCGTGTACAAAATGGCTTCCTTGTCATATTTGGCTGTTGTGTCATTGCACAACAGGGAAGGAGAGGCATTATCCCACAGGGCAAGGTATTCTCAGTGGTGGCAACCAAATGGCCTTGCCTACAAAATGTTATTCTGCTCTTGAGAGTCCCATGGACTGCAAGAAGATCAAACCTATCCATTTTTAAGGAAATCAGCCCTTAGTGCTCACTGGAAGGACAGATCCTGAAGCTGAGGCTCCCAGGGCAGTCTCGAGCAGGTCGGGCGTCCTGGCACTGAGGCGCGGAGATCGCTCCGGCGCCCCCGCCCTTGCAGCGTGCAGCACAGCTTCCAATACTTTGGCCACCTCATGAGAAGAGAAGACTTCTAATGTTGGGAAAGATTGAGGGCACAAGGAGGGGACAACAGGGGACAACAGAGGATGAGATGGTTGCACAGTGTTCTCGAAGCTACCAACATGAGTTTGACCAAATTATGGGAGGCAGGGGAAGACAGGAGTGCCTGGTGTGCTCTGGTCCATGGGCTCATGAAGAATCGGACATGACTAAACGACCAAACAACAACAACAAAGCAAAAATGAGTCCCTCTGTCACAATCCTATTGTCCACAACTTTGTGGGTACATGCGTGTGTGTGTGTGTGCGCACACACACACACACACACACACACACACACATTCATTCTGTTTTCTCTTCAGGGTTTTCTGACTGCAGTCCATTCCCCTGCTTCCTCCACTCAGCTGCATAGGGATGGAGAAAAGGAGCAGTAAGAGGCAGGTTTCGGGCTGCAGGGATTGAAACCCTAGCAGAGGTAGAAATCTTTAACCCTTTGTCCCCACCCATATCCTGATTGAGATGTGTTTGAGTGCTACTTGCCTGGAAAAGCAAGCTTGCTTTGGCATGGCCCAGGACTGAAACACAAGTCAATGGGTCCTAAGGCTCTGAGAGTGAGTTCCTAATCCTTAAAAAAGTGCAGCCGCAGGAAGTACTTGTCTAGACTATTAACTCCCCCATCTACGAACTCTTTTTTAACAATTGGGGATGAAATCTCTGTTGTTGTTGTTGTTGTTGTTGTTGTTGTTGTTGTTGTTGTTGTTTCAAAATATGTTTATTATTTTACATTGATTTACATTAAGATAATTTAACATACAATTTACATCAAAATTTATTTATTTATCTTGACAACTTCCCATCCTTACATCTGTGATGGTCTAATTCACTCTCCTCCCTGCTGCCTGTCCAACATCTTAACATTATCTATTTAAAGGTAAAGGCAAAGGTACCCCTGACCATTAGGTCCAGTCGCGGACAACTCGGGGGTTGTGGCGCTCATCTCACTTTACTGGCCGAGGGAGCCAGCGTTTTGTCCGCAGACAGCTTCCAGATCATGTGGCCAGCATGACTTAAGTTGCTTCTGGCAAACCAGAGCAGCGCATGGAAACGCCGTTTACCTTCCTGCCAGAGTGGTACCCATTTATCTACTTGCAGTTGACGTGCTTTTGAACTGCTAGGTGGGCAGGAGCATGGACCGAACAACGGGAGCTCGCCCCGGCGTGGGGATTCGAACCGCTGACCTTCTGATCAGCAAGCCCTAGGCTCAGTGGTTTAACCCACAGCACCACCCACATTATCTATTTACCTAAACTTATATTATAGTATTTTCTGTTTTCTTGCCATTCCTCAAATTTTATTTGGCTGTATTGCGTTCTTATATAAACTCAAAAGGGTTTCCATTCTTCAACTAATATTTCATCTTTCTGATTCCTTATTTTATCTGTGATTTCTGCCATTTCTGAGTACTCCAGTAGCTTGAGTACCCCTTCCTCCATTGCTGGGATTTCTGATGTTTTCCATTTTTGCACGGAGAGTACCCTGGCTGCAGTGGTGGTGTACGAAAACAATTTTACCAACTTTTTTTTTTGGGGGGGGGTCTTTTTAAAGAATAGCTCTGCCAGTTTAGGCTTTTACTAGCTTCTTTGTGCTATTTACCATATTAATGATAGGTTATAGTCTGTGTTTGTGTTTTAATGAGCTAAACTAATGACACTCATTTTCAGTGGTAGAATGTATTGTCTAATTAGATTGTAATCCTAAACACACTTTAGTAGATCCCATTGAACAAAGTGGGATTTAATGTTGGTCTAAGGATTGGACATGTCATGGCTGACTCTAACCAGATTGTAGACATATGTCACACTTAGCACAGAAAATCACAAAGTGTTGTTTGCAAACATTGGCATGCAGTTTGATTGAGGGGTGGATGGAAGATATAGATTGTGTTAAATTTTGTAACTACAAATGGAAGATGAGGAAACAATTATGGTTTTCCTCTTGTGAAATAATAATAATAATAATAATAATAATAATAATAATAATTTTATACCGTGCCTTTATCCAAAGATCAGATAGTGGGTTTACAGTAAAAGTAAATTTTTTCTCTTGGTGTGTGTGATTTACTATTTCCCCTGCTTCTCTGTTTAATTTATTACTGTTCAGAAAGCCTATTTGGTAATTGAGACCATTTGTATTCTTGAAACAATCCTTGATAACATGAAAGGCTCTCTACTTAATCTAATTGAGTTCTCTACTCCATCTTTCTGTTCATCTAATGTCAGGCAACAAAATGTTGGCTAAGGACCTGATCCAAAGGTTAGTGTAGTAAATTGGAGACTGGCTCCAAAAGGCTGGGTAGTGTTGCCTCTTAAATTTCATTTTATTTGGTATATTACATTCCCTTAAGGAAATTAAGCCTGTGATCCACAAACCATTCACTTCAATTATGTTTGCTTTTAGCACAGCGTTTGGGGAATCTGTCCATAAATCAGCAGAATTAGGCCATAAGTTTAAAGCAAAACTTTGTTGTTATTATTAATCACTCAATGTATAACTACATAATCAATTAAAATTAATTAACCTCAGTCGAGTTACCTATTTGAGGATATGGAAGGGTACATTCTTGGAAGAGTATTTGTGAAGAAGAATGACTTTCTTAAATTTGTAATTCTAAATGTGATCTAAGAGCGGTAGACTCGTAACCTGGTGAACTGGGTTCGAGTCTCCGCTCCTCCACATGCAGCTGCTGGGTGACCTTGGGCTAGTCACACTTCTCTGAAGTCTCTCAGCCTCACTCACCTCACAGAGTGTTTGTTGTGGGGGAGGAAGGGAAAGGAGAATGTTAGCCGCTTTGAGACTCCTTCGGGTAGTGATAAAGCGGGATATCAAATCCAAACTCCTCTGAGATCCCCCCAGATAAAAGCATGACTCTAAGCAAACTCCCATTGACTCTTGTAGTGATCCCATCCTTCGCGAGTGCTCTTTGGAAAGTCAACGTGAAAACACCATTTTGGAATAGTGGGTCCTTTGCTGGTCTTGGGAACCCAGCAAATGGCCAACCACTATGCCTTCTGACACTGGCCCTGAGACACACACAAAAATAGGTGTTGTGTAGGACCTTTGATGAAATCAGGAGAATTGGCAAATGACCTCAGTAGGTTTATACACTGAGTCTGAATAGCAGATTCACACCACAACATCCAGAAAGCAATTGCGACATGAGGTTATGAAGTATAGATGAAAGCCACTAGTTAATCTGTGAGGAACATTCAGATGTCATTAATTTAGTGCCACTAGGTGTCACCATATAAATAGTCCTGAAAGATTCATCAGGCAGTAATTTTGGGGGTGAGGTGGGGAGGAAGAGAAACAAATGGAATGTTATTTCAATTTGCACAGAGATAGCATGCATCTACCATGCATAGCAGAGCAACTGGACTGCTTTTCTGTGATTTTAAAATTAATCAGGCTCATCACCTAACACTGAAATGATAAATATGTTCTTCTCACAAGCAAAATGAAACTGAGATTTATAACTCTCCTGAGCGTACTTTTAAAGCAATAAATTAAACTTTCTCTGTGCCTGATTCTTTGCAAAAGGATACAGTAATAAGTAAATATAGCCATATGAGATATTTCCCTACACACACACACACACACACACACACACACACACACACACACACACACACACAGACAATGTTAGCGTCAGAACAAAGGATGACTTCGATATAGGGCAATGCAGGAAAACTTTGTTGTGATTGCCTGTTTCTGTGTAACCTATAACTCAGTTTATTGATTGGGTATTTAGAAACAATTCAAGTGGAATATTTGCTGTCATGGAAACTCTGACTTGGTTCGATGTTCATTACAGCAATCTTGGTAGGAATATCTTTGAAGAACTCAACAGGTTCACTGGCAATGCACAACCTATAACAGGCATAGGCAAACTTGGCCCTCCAGATGTTTTGGGACTACAACTCCCATGATCCTTAGCTAACAGGACCAGTAGTCAGGATGCTGGGAATTGTAGTCCCAAAACATATGGAGGGCTGGGTTTGCCTATGCCTGACCTATAAATAACTCAGTATTTGAGTCCAAAAATCCACAATAGGGCAATAACTTTCTTAAAGTCAACCAAAATATGACCATATAGTGTGCAAGCTTTCGGGTGCTCCAGAACTCTTTGTTGGGCCAGAGGTGTGGCAGGGTGGGAAGAACAAATAGTTGGCTGATAGTTAAGCATGGCTCTGCATATTATACGAGATTACATATGCAGGTGGCGCTGTAGTCTAAACCACTGAGCCTAGGGCTTGCCGATTGGAAGGTCAGTGGTTTGAATCCTCATGACGGGGTGAGCTCCCATTGTTCGGTCCCTGCTCCTGCCAGCCTTGCAGTCTGAAAGCACATCAAGTGCAAGTAGATAAATAGGTACTGCTCCGGCGGGAAGGTAAACAGCGTTTCCGTGCGCTGCTCTGGTTTGCCAGAAGCAGCTTAGTCCTGCTGGCCACATGACCTGGAAGCTGTACGCTGGCTCCTTCGGCCAGTAAAGAGAGATGAGCGCCGCAACCCCAGAGTTGTTTGCGACTGGACCTAATGCTCAGGGGTCCCTTTACCTTTATACATTTAAAGCAGTACCATACCACTTTAAACAGCCATGGCTTCTTCTAAAGAATCATGGGAACTGTTATTTGTTGGGGCTGCTGATTATTTGTTGAGGATTCGCTGCATTCGAGAAAACATCACAGTTTACAAGTTCCTTTACCCATCTATTCCTGAAAATCTCTCTCCCCCCCCCCCTTCAATGCTGTAAAATGCAAAGCTAATTTCCCCATTTTATCGTTAGCTGAGAAACTGCAAGATCGATATCTGGATCGGTGGCTTTCAAACTGACAGAGAAGTGCCAACAGGATTTGAATAGGAAATGCAGGTTGAATTGAAAACTGGGCATCTGGTAAAGAAATCACATGACCTCTTTGCTGCCTGCTAAACCCTCATTGGACCCATTCTTATTGACACATCAGTTTTGTTATATGAATTGGCACTGAAATCCTAACAGATTGAGAATGTGAGGAACTTTGGTGTCTTTCTCCCCTAAAATAAATTGCTTGGAAATGTTTGCTGATTTGATTTGATTTTTTTTACATACCTCAACTCTTTCATCAATGTAAAGAGGTTTTTGCTGAGTAACAGCTTCAAAATGGAACAGCTAAAAGATGACACATGCAATATTAGTTTACTAAACCTTTAAACATGTTTTAAGAAGTTATTACATATACTTATTAGCCATCTATTTATTTTACTTCTATACCACTCTTCATCCGAGGATCACAAGGACAGTTTATCCTTGCTATTGAGGTGATATATTCGATTAGAGACTAAAAGAATAATCAGTATCACCTTTGAAATAAAACCTGATGCTGGGCTCTGCAGATATCATTATCCTCATCCTCCTCATTATTATTTTCATCAGGGTTGCCAAGGCACTTCAAAGAACCTCAGGAATCCTCACTGTGACTCACGTGGGTCAAAGGCAACCTGGGTTTGGCCAGCCTGAACTACAGCTCCCAGAGAAAAACACTGTGGGGACAGGTGGGCTAAGCTTCTTAAGGCCGTAGCTTTTTGCTTTTTTTTAACACTGCCAACTTTCTTTTTCCTTTGAGAGGTAAAATGGGGGTGGAGGAAGGACCCCTGGATGGTTAAGTCCAGTCATAGGCGACAATGGGATTGCGGCGCTCATCTCATTTTTCAGGCCGAGGGAGCCAGCGTTTGTCCACAGACAGCTTTCTGGGTCATGTGGCCAGCATGACTAAAATGCTTCTGGTGCAATGGGACACCATGCCAGAAACCAGAGCACATGGAAACACTGTTTACCTTCCCGCCGCAGTGGTACCTGTTTATCTGCTCATATTGACATGCTTTCGGACCGCTAGGTTGGCAGGAGCTGGGACAGAGCAGCGTGAGCTCACTCCATCATGGGGATTCGAACCGCCGACCTTCCGATCAGCAAGCCCAAGAGGCTCAGTGGTTTAGACCACAGTGCCACCCGTTCTCCTCTTTAGAGGTACACAACTGGTCAGCAGCTGCTGCTTTTAAGGAAAGGTGAGCCACACAATAAATTGTAAACTCTCCTCCCTTCCCCCTGTCCTGCAGCTGAGCTTGGAATGGCGGTGCATTGTGTCGCTCAGCCAGACACCCACAGTGGAAATTTGGTGGGTGCCAAGGCACTCAGCCCCCCCCCCCCCCCGGAGATGACACCTATGGGGACAGCTTACAAATGTGCTTGGGAGATCAAGGTTCATCCTCCTACTGATTCAGCGATTAAAATGCTAGTACATTTGCAAGCTGTGCAGGGCTGATCCACACCCAGGTTAACCTGATCTTCTTGTCTCCCCTCCCCAATTCTTCTCAGTTTTTTTTAATGTTCCGTCCTACGAACAATGGCATGGCAGGGATGGTAGGCAATCCCCCCCCCCAAAAAAAATGCCTATTTTATTTATACGTCTGAATTCCAGGGTAATTATAAAATAATTATGGGAACGGAATGAAGAAAATCGATTTTACCCAGTCATTAATAGCATTTTTGTGTGTGTTCTCCATAATAAAATAATCTCAGAATATATAGGAAGGCCAATTATATAATTTGAAACATTTGTGGTTTTCCATTATGATCCAGACTTCTTTGTAGCCACCTGCTAGGCCCCTACTGGAGATGAATATATTATATTCAACAGCTGTGTTGGGGGTGTTTGCTCCGTGAATTATTTTCCCTATAGTTATGATCTGTGAATAATGCAGATACACAAACTAGAGCTGTTTTGATTCTTTTTCAACTTGGAAAAAATGCTGTTTTCATTTTGTTTTGCATTGCTAAAAGTCTTTGGGCATCCGTGCTTGTAACAGGGATAGTTAATATTGCAGTTTGGAGAATCCTGTACCTTTAATACTTGTGCATGGTAGACACAATCAGAAGGTTCACTTTCTTCAAACTGTGAGATGCTGTTCTATCACCATGTACAGTAGTACCTTAAATACAAACATAACGGGAAAATAATGTTTGTGGAGGGTTTTGTGCTGAGTTTTTTTGGGGTGGGGGGTGGGGGGGGATATTTTGGTGTCATCTCCCAAACAGGATGTCCATAGACCCTGGATTTGTGAGAAGTTTCAGCGTTTCAATACACTTTGATACAAATTTTGACAGGTATGGAGAAACCATGGGTGGTATTCAACTTATTGAAGTGGGTCTGTACATGGTTGAATACCATCCAGGGCTTCATCCCTGGTAGAAACCTTGCACACTTGTTCAAAAGATTATTATCCAGATAGAGTACCACTAAGACAAAGCTTCACCATGCAGTAAGCAAAATGATTCTCCACATCAAAACACACAAGGCTGGCAAGCTTTCAGTAGAGCACCATGTACAAAATAAGGTTCAACGGTCCTTTATTTTATTTTCTGCACCTTGCTTAGTACAAGACCACACAATAGCAACATATACCATCATGACCACAAATGTCGATTAGTGGGACAGGTGGGCAGCTGGGGGGGGGGGGAGCGGTGATATGAAGACATGGATCAGAAACATATTACAGTGGTACCTCTACTTACAGATAACTCTACTTACGAATGTTTCTACTTACGGACGGAGCTCTGTCCGCCATCTTGGATGCGGTTTAGATAGGATTTTTTTCTACTTACGAATTTTTAGATAGGGTTGCTTTGACTTATGAATTTTTTCTTCCAATGCATTCCTATGGGATTCGACTTACATCTTTTTTTTCGACTTACGAATGTGTGTTCGGAATGCATTAAATTCGTAAGTAGAGGTACCACTGTATTAAAAAATAAAATACTGAGATTACTTGGGAAAGGATTGGAGATAAACACAAGCTGAACAGTTGCCCCCCAAATCCACAGACACTTTCTAAGAGGCAGAACTTACAAAAGAGCTCTGTATTTTAAGACTTCGCCATCTTTCCATCAACCATTGTGACTGGAGAGAGTTGAGTGGGGTGATATCATTCTAGCCTCCTCTAGCTCCCTCCCTGTCCCACTCTCTAGCCTGGCATCCACCTTATATCAGAGCTGACCTAAGACATTTTACTGCCTGAGGTGAAGGACAAGATGGTTCTTACGTCTCCATTCCATTCCATGTTCAGGTGTCGACTGACTGTTGGCAAGGGGGCATCCTCCACCATAACTGAGGCAGCAGGCTAGCTTAAGGGAGTGTTGGGCGAGGCACTTGCCTCACTCTGCCTCATGGAAGGACCGGAACTGTCTTATATGGCGTTTTAATTTTAGAATGCAGCAATTTGGAGACTGCCTGTCCTTGTGAGAGACTGCTTTGAGCTACTGATCAGCACAATTCATGACAAATTGCCTTGGGACAAACCAATCTGCTCTCTACTAATTTGGAGTTGTTTCAACCGGATCCAGCAAAGGAACAAGTCAACACAAATTGGTTTGGAATTTGGCAGAAACTGGTGCACACCCCGAATTAGTAGTAAACAGCAGTTTTGCGTAGATGGGCTAGGATTGGAGTTATGTTTGTGTTTTTTAAGAAACGGTTCAAGCTTCCCTTGAAATTCTGCAAGTGCTTCTTCAGATTTGGATTTCACATTACAAAATCTCAGAGCTACCTTTAATTAAAGAAAAACATAGAGAATTGCAGAAGAGAAGATGATGTCTTTTAGCCAGCCAGTACCCCTGCAGTGCATTTGACCTCTCAACACAGTGATGGAAGTTGCTCGCACTGCGATAGGTACACATTCCAGCCTATAAATATAGTCAGTCCCTATGGCCAGTCTGTTAGGCCACACAACAGGCCACCTGAAATAGTTTTACCCAGTGCTATTTTTTTTTTCTAGAAAAAGAGGTGCTGGAGCTCACCATGAACTTCTTCCTTGTTCTTTCAGAGTGGCAATGGCACCCACCTGAGAGGTGAGTTCTGGTGAGCTCCAGCTGGAAAAAGCCCTGTTTTTACCCATGAAAATTTGACACCTAAAAGGGGCAACCATGGCTATACAGCTGACCTTTACTCCAACTGAAGGATTCTAGCACAGAATGTGTGTAAATGTTCTTTGAAGAAGAATAAAATGACTGCCTTTCATCTGAGTGGATCTGATGTTTCTAAGACTTTTCCTCTTTCCTTTGTCTTAAGAGGTGCCAAACTTTGCCTGGTTCAGTGGAATGATACGTTCAGCACTTCTGAAGCTTACATGCCATATTCTTTTCTTAAGTCTGGGATTGTTTTACATCTCATTTTGTTCCCTGGTGCGCCTGTAGAATTTTTACCTAAGTCAGTTTATTTTCAAACCAGGGCTATTCTTTAGCTTTCATAACTCTCCCAGACCTGCCATCCTCAAGATGGATGTTAAATAAGCTCTCCATTTTTACCTTGAAAGAGCAGGATGGTTTTGTAAATCCCTCACATCTGTTTGTGTGAGAGGCAGCATGGTATAACATGTGGAGAGAAGCTATCTTTGAACGGAGTTTATTGAAATGGATAGGATGGTAGATCAAGGCCTGCTATGAGGCAGCAAAAAAAAAAAAACCACAACCCACCCAGGTAATCTTCCAGCAAATGTTGCTAGTTCTCAGCCAAATATTTCTGCTGCATTTTTTTTCAGCCATTCTGTATCAATTAAGGAGAAAAGAAACTGCATTCAACAGTACTCAAAGGAGAGATCTTTTGGGGTGAAGTTCATAGGAGTTGGGGGCTGGGGGGGGGGTTGTTGTGCTCACCTTCATTTTGCCAATAAAGCAAGAACAGGGTGGTGATACAATGACTACTGCAATCAACACAAGATAATACCACCAAGGCAACTATCTGTAAACAAATAATGAACATCCATAAAAATTGCAATAGTAGTTTCTTTCCCAAATAGGTTTTATCTTAAACAATTGCAAATGCAATTGTTCACGTGTAATATGTCAGTGATTCAGTGCTCATTGAGCTTTGCAGTAAACAAACTGAAGGACGTTGTCCTCCCAGTGTAAACATGCAGATGGGGACAGATATACCCCTGTTTTAAATCATTTAAATACTGTCTTCCCTTGTATATTATTTACTACAAAGTTCGATGCCGAACACTGAACCACTAGTCCATCATCGTCTATGCACATTCAACCGTGTCATAAATTGATAACACTGCTACCTCTGGACTTTCACTAAGCTTTAACCCTGTGATTTCTGTTATCTCCTTTTGCAAAAATAAAAAATAAAAAAAATTGTACGCATTTACACCCCCACATCACACGTGGACATGTCCCAGTTTCCTAGCATCCACTCCATCATAACACCAAATATTTCTTATTTATTTCATTTAATCTTGCTGGTGTTAGATACCACCTCCATACTAACTTACATTAATTTTCTTTTATCCTTATAGACAACATTTTCAAAGTGTGTTTCTCCCATATTCCCCCCCAGCTTTGACTATCTATCTGCCCTGTTATCTCCTTTCCCCACACCTCTTTTAGTTGATCTTGTTGATCCTCCAATTCTATCCAATATTTTATGAATTTTGCTGGTTTCACCTTTTATAACTATATTTACTTCTTTATCTCCCCTTTTAAACAATCTTTTAAAGAAAAAAATGTATGTTCTCTACATTTCTTGTTTTGCCTTAACCACTTCTTTGTCCATTGCTCCAGTTGTATACAGTTAAACCAAGTTATTTTACTTCCCGCTATTACCCTTGTTGACCTGAGCTAGAATGAACAAGTTATGCAGGTTTATTTTCAGCCAAGCCAGTGTCTGGGACAAGGCCAGCTGAGTCACAAATCAGCCAGCTGAGACAGAGATCTGCTGAATCCTAAAGTGCTCATCCGGGTGAGTCTTGCCATGTTTGCTAAACATTCTTGGTTTGCCTAGGTTTCATCCACAAGCAATTGCATTGAACACAATTGCATTGAACCTTTTGACGTGTTGTAATTCAGCAATTGGACACCATAGTCTTCCTTTGATGTTCATACCATTTGTGTGTATACCCTAGAATTGACATGATAGCTTGAGTTTAGACAAAGGGTCGTGTCCAATGTTGGTCCTACTCAGAGTAGGCCCATTGAAAAGCATTGGACACGAAGAACTCAGCTCCATTAATTTAAGTATATATACTTACTTCAATTTCTCCCAAAGTATCTGGTGCAAAACTGGAAAGTGCAAACACGCATAAGCCTACTTATGTTTGACATAGAGGAGGCAGCGGGTTGGACTGGATGGCCCTTGTGGTCTCTTCCAACTCTATGATTCTATGACTTATATATCAATCTCCCGGCATTTTCAAGTCATTGGATGAGTCTTATGGCATTCCAGTTTTTAAGGGCAATCTGAAATAAGATGCCAGACCATTTGTGATTCTTTTCTTTTTAAGTTAAGCACATGATAGTTAGCTTTTCATGGTAGAAAAAAAAATCCATGCATGATTTGAAAGCCCAATATATTTGCATTCAATAAAATATGTAGCAATGCCTACACAGCTGTAGAGTTTTTTAAAATAATAATAATAATAATAATAATAATAATAATAATAATAATAATAATAATAATGTTGGTGCACATGGCATCCACTGGCTGTGCGATTCTCCATGGTAGTAGTTCAATTAGGCATTTCATTAATCTACATTAGATAGCTATTAGAGACCTTTAGATGCTATCCAGATTCTCTGTAGGGAATCTATGGTTTCGAGTAGATATTTACTGGTATGTCCAATCAACAGCGATTACATTCTGGGAAATATTCATGAACATTAGGCTGATATTGATGTGAGAAGAAGCCTTAAACTAATGGCCTTTACAGACATTCTCGTTTGTATGATCTGTTCATTTGGTTCTCTTTTGACGCTGTCTAGTATTTGATAACTGTAGGTAGAGAAGCCATTGAAAGGTTAAGAATACTAATATTGGCTATGTCGTTTTCGTAGTTGGAAAATATTTGTTATACATAGTTTCATTGAAATTTGTATTCTAGGATTCTTTACATCATCCCTTCATGAGGTTTTCTTGGGAAAAATTCTAGTCCATGAACAATGGAGCTGGAGAAGCCATTGCCAGATTATTATTATTTTTTTAAAAAAAAATTGATATGTATTAGTCCCGTGGAATAACAGACCATCCTTCACTGCTGAAGAGTGTTTCTTATAAGTCACAGAGCTATATCAATACCTCAAAATTCTTGATATTATCAGTTTTGTTTTGTTTTCACCATTATGGAGCAGAGCTTACTCTGGTGAGTTCCGCATGCTTGCTACTCCCAGAACCCTTCTAGGGTGATTCTTTGACACCCCAGATGGATGGGCAGCATAGCTGCCAAGTCTCCCATTTTCCCCGGGAAACCCCCATTTTTCCAGCTGTCCCCAGCCAAAAAAACAGAATTTTTTTGTTTTTCCTCGGTTTATTCTGGCACAGCAGCATCAAAAGTCACTTCTGAGCATGCTCGCCCAGTTCCAAAATGGCCGCCGCGCTACTTCCGGTATGCTACTTCCAGCCCGGTCCCTTATTTTTCAGAGATGAACTTGGCAGGTATGATGGGCAGATTATACTCTTGAGTTTACATCTGCTAGCAGCTAAATTATCCAGCCCTTTGTTTACGTCTGCATGTGTATTCATTTATTTGAATAATTTGTACCCCTCCTTTCAACTTACCCAAAGTAGCGTCCAATGCAGCTAAGAACATTTAAGTAACAATAACAAATTAAGAATGAAAAACAAAACAAAAACAGCATGGCAATACTGATGGTCACCAACTTGAATGACTTTGAAGAGGATTAGACAAATTAATGGTTATGCAACACCACCAGTAGTAAACTATTGCACTCACCTCCTGCTTGCAGGCTTCCCATAATCATCTAGTTAACCATTGTGAGAAGATGAGCCTTTGATCTGACCCAGCAGGGCTCTACTTATGGTTGTGTAAATAAAATATCTACCAAATAAACCAAGCTTAACTTTGATGATGATGCAAATAATAATAATAATAATAATAATAATAATAATAATAATAATAAGCCTGAACATAATTTACCTTGCAGTTGAGAGATTTCCACAGCTGAGGTGGCACAATGGAAAAAGCTGGCATCCACACATATGAGGACTAGGGAGTGGGGATAAATTTGATTCACTTCTCATTTAAAGGAAAACCAACCTAATTTTCACTTTTCAAAAATAAAATAAAATATGTGTGTCAGGGAGTGGGCAGAGGAGGAATGGTGAAGACTGTCTTCCCCAGCCTGACTCTTCCAGAGAAGAAGAAGAAGACAGTTCAGAATTACAACAGGGGTTTGAGGGAGATCACAGCTCAGAGGAAGATGAGGAGAAAAGTTGGGAGGTAATGGGAGAGGAGGAGGAGGAGGCAGAGCCGAAGTAGCTGGCTGACATGTTATCACTAGAAAGCATTCCAGACCCATCATCTCCAAGAACCCGGTAGACCTTGAAAGTAGGAGAGCAAAGAGCTCAGAAGCAAAGGTTCCTCAGCACCACCAGTAGAAGAGATGACGAATGAAGAAAGGGGTGGAAAATTTACTCGGGGCAACATCATTATTCTGAGGCTGCATTCCCAAACCTCTCTCTGTAAATATTGAATAAAAACCAATGGTAAGGACTTTTCCTTGTCTTATATTTTCCTGGCAACCTGCTGTGGGGGTTGATTCCTCTGCCGCCTGACAATGTGAACCATAACAAAACCATATTTTGATAGTCACATATCCTTGAATTTTGCAATGCACTTTTCCAGTCAAGTAATGTGTTCAAAAATGCGCACCCTAGGGTTATGTGTGCATAAAAATGCATGCATTAGTGAATATAATATACAAACATGCATTATTTTAGAGGAATTGTGCATTGTGACATGTGCATGTTAGGGAAAAGCACATTAAAAATTGGAAAATTAAAAGAACGTTTTTCTTAAGGATTTTTTTTTAAAAAAACACATTATGTGGAAATATGGATAGCCAAACTTCAGAAGTTACTTTCTGTGGATCTGCACTTATTTTTCTCACCACGTGAAGGCGAGTTTCCAACCCACTCACCACCAATTGCCCTTATTATAGAAACCATAACATATTCCATCAATCAGGCAAAATGGTATGACTGACAATAGATATGAGCAGCTCTCTGGAGCCAACTGTTCAGAAAATATTTATTCAGGAATACAATGTCAAGCAAATAAAAAGAAACATTAAAGCAGTATTTTACCCAATTCCCCGCCTTCATAAAGCAATAAATGCCACAGAAGAGGATGCTGTTGTTGCAGCAGCGATTCTCTATTTTGTAGAGCATCTTAGAGATACCCTGGACTCTTCTGGCAAATTTGGCTGAGATTATCACAAGCGGCAAGTATTTGTTTGTTTGTTTGTTTGTTTGTTGGCTTGTTTATTAAATTTATATACCAACTTTCTTCCTCAGATCTCAGGGTAGTTCGCAACCTAATATCTTCCTTTCTTTGTCAGTTTACCCCTTGTTTAGGAAGTATCTCCAGAATCTAATGCTGCTTCCCTGTAATAATGGATTAAATTATATAAGACTCAGAGAGTATTTGAGCATTGGACTCCCCCCCCCCTGCACCAGCCTTTCACCATCCTCTCCAAAGCTGCTCCAGGGGATTGGGGAATTCCTAGAACAGATTTAGGGAGTGCCCGGGGGAGGAAAGCAAGACAACAAGCAACCCTCATGAGACTTGCTTGTCGGTGAAATCAGGCAACTCCTCAAGCCCTGGCGATGACATTTAAAGAATTGTTTTCAATTCATGAAGGAAGACCACACAGATTGTATGGCATGCTGGATGCAGCTTCAAGCTGGTGTATCTTCAAAGTGAATTCCTGATCAAAGCAAGTAGTGGTATGCACAGGAGATGACAAATGAGCACAGCTGCAAAGTATATGACAGAATGCACAATACAATGGCTGAATGGCCATGTTTCTGGGATCAGCAAAACTAGGCATTTCTCTATAATAGTGTATTATTGGGCAGAGTCTAAAGAAAACACCTTAAACTTAAGTTCCAGTTCAAAAGCAGTGAATTTAGTGTGTGCGTGACTCTCACAATAAAAAGGGACATTTATGTGCCTAATTCATGCTGGGACCTTTCAATTATGATTTTAATTTACACTATAGATGTCATTGCTTGAAAACACATTTCCCCCCTCAAATAATTGTAGTTTGTTAAAGGTTGCTGGGAACTGTAATTCTTTGAGGGGGTAAACGAAAGTGCCCATAATTCTTTGAGATGAAAAATGTGCTTCAAATGTGCTTTAAAAGGTATAGTGTTTAGGCAGACTGTGCCATCAGGGTTTACAGCAGGGGACCCAAACTAAGGCCCGGGGGCCGGATGCGGCCCAATCGCCTTCTAAATCCGGCCCACGGACGGTCCGGGAATCAGGATGTTTTTGCGTGAGTAGAATGTGTCCTTTTATTTAAAATGCATCTCTGGGTTATTTGTGGGGCCTGCCTGGTGTTTTTACATGAGTAGAATGTGCCCTTTTATTTAAAATGCATCTCTGGGTTATTTGTGGGGCATAGGAATTCATTCATATATCTTTTTTTCAAAATATAGTCCGGCCCCCCACAAGGTCTGAGAGACAGTGGACCGCCCCCCTGCTGAAAAAGGTTTGCTGACCCCTGGTTTACAGTGTTACATAAGCAAGATAGGTCACTGTCCTTTCTCTTATTCTTATTAAATAAAACTGAATACAGTCTCTGCAAAAATAAGAATAAACATATACCTGTGGAGAACCTACATTGCATATTAATATTTTACAATTATGTAACCATAGCTGCCAAGTTTTCCCTTTTCTCACGAGGAAGCCTATTCAGCATAAGGGAAAATCCCTTAAAAAAAGGGATAACTTGGCAGCTATGTATGTAACATACACTATAAATTCAATGTGATGCTTCCACCCCCACCCCCGAGACTATATTATATTTAACGGAAGAGGAGGAGGAGGAGGAGGAGGAGGAGGAGGAGGAGGAGGAGGAGGAGGAGGAGGAGAAGAAGAAGAAGAAGAAGAAGAAGAAGAAGAAGAAGAAGAAGAAGAAGAAGAAGAGGAAGAGGAAGAGGAAGAGGAAGAAGAAGAAGAAGAAGAAGAAGAAGAAGAAGAAGAAGAAGAAGAAGAAGAAGAAGAAGAAGAAGAAGAAGAAGAAGAAGAAGAAGAAGAAGGGGAAAGGTCTCTGTCCCAAGGATCTTGTAATCTAAATGCTAATAGTGGGAAAGACAAAAGAAATGTGAGAGTAAATGAAGAGAAACAGTAGCAAGCAAACAGCAGCTAAGGAAAGAAAACAAGGTGTAAGGGTAACAATACATCTCTTTGCTTATTCCCATCCATGTGCAAATACTGTACGTGGAGGGAGCAACAAGAATATGTTTGCTGGACCCACGCCAAACATTGTCCTTCAGTGGAGTGACAATATGCTTCTGAATACCAGTTGCTGGAAGTCGCAGGAGGGGAGCTTGCAGGTTCCGTTTGTGTGCTTCCCACTGTGAGAACAGGATGCTGGACCAAATGGACCACTGGCCTGATCCAGCAGGCTCTTCTTATGTTCTTATGTGCTGGCGAAGGAGCACCTGTGCAAGGCTGGGATCAAAGGGTGCACAATTGCTGTGTCCCCACAAAGCCCTCCCCGAGTGGCCTTGCAAGGCTTGGATCCAGGGAGGGAGGGTGCAATAACCATGAACTACACTGCCTGTCTGCTCATGGCACTTGGCGGATGCAAAGCAGGTGCCCCCACACCCGTGCCTGCAGTGTAGCCTGGTGCAGTGCTCCTCTCCAAGAGCACTGGTTCCATCAAAGCCTGGAGAGGAGTGCTGAGCTGGGCTGGGGACACCTGCTTTGTGCCCCCTCAACAACCCGCACCCGGGGCTATGGCCCCTCTGCTACACCCCTGGTTGGCAAATCTAAAGCAATGCAATCAGGGCAAGGTAAATAATCACATTTACAGCACAGAGATACTAAAACCAGATGTCAGCAGCCTATGATAAGTAGCAAGATTCCTATCTAACCAGCCAGGTCTTCTCCTGCTTCTTATAAACATAGCCAAGATCAAGTCTGGTGCCCCCTTTGGGGAGCGAATGCCACAACGGATGGACAACCACCCCTTTTCTCTCAACTTTCCACCCCACCACTTAAGAAGCCAGGGTCATTTCAAATAGAAGCTGCTTTCTTCCTTCTGGGAAGACTTAGATCACTTGAGTCTTTCTGTATTGAGGTTTATATGATGAGATATACAACATATTTGCATCTTCATACAGAAATACAGTACTTGTATCATGCATACATGTCTAAACACATGTATTATACTACTCCTAAGAAGCAGCTCTTAACTCCACATCAGCCAAGCTAGTACAAGTTTGTATTAGTCTTTCTTAACCCTTGGGGTACCCAAGATTGACTCATGGGCTGTGTCCGTGCAATGCATGTCCCCGACTACCGAGGTTGGGTTCCTTTTGCTTCACAGTCCCAGCTAAGAGGAAGATATTAACATCTCCCCAATTAGCAGCAACAACAATGGGAAACTTTTTTCTCCTCCAATTAATACAATTACCCCAAACTGCAAAAGTGCAGATTGTTTCTCACAGCTGTTTGTTCAAAGTAGGGTTGCTTAATTTTTTTTGACATCTAAAGAAGTTGCAGGACCAGGAATCAAAGGGAGCAAGCTCAGAGAAAAAAATTACTTTTACAAACATCATTGGGGGCTCCAATGAGATATAATCACATTTCGGAGGAGGCAAAATGGTGTGTGCGTGAGTTGAAATCAATGACTTTTTCTTCATACGGAGTGAATTCCTAAGTGTCTCCTTTCCTGTGCTTTGTTTTAAAAGATGTTAATTAGTAAAACTTTTGAGCTTCTCTCCCAGCACAAATGTGCTTAGATCTTTGTCCTATTTAGTATGTCTTAAGCTAGATGGTATTTTATTATGTCCGTCCCTGCTACATTGACTGAATGCTATTAGGTAGTATAATGCTATGCTCTCTTTCAACAACCTGTTCATTCTTTTATTAGGACTCTTTAGTACTCTTCACGAGGGCTGGGTGCTCCTCAAAGGAGTTTGCTGCTTGTGACTGATTCATCTCAGGCCTTGAGGTAGAAATCTCCTTGAAAATGAGAACATCGGTTATTACTACCAATTTAGCTGAATTGCAGTTAATTTATAAAACAGGCCTGCACCACTTTTGACCCATGGAACTGAAAGCAGCCCACACACTATGTCTGGATGCCCACTAGGGGTTCAATAAACCTTCAATTTTTCCTACCTTCCTGGAAATGATAAAGGAGGTTGTCAAGTGCCTGACAGCCTATACAATACATGGCTGGTGAGTTGTGTTCAGCATGTGTGTCAAGTTGTGCAGGGTTTGTTATAAAGTAATCATCAAATATGAAGCCTATGCCTGAAAGGGAAGCATTCCCCTGCAGTAAAGATATTCCTCCTAATTGCCCACAAAGAACTAGAGCAAGTAAAGAAAGAATGCAGACCAAGTTGTATTGCCAGGTAACCTGGGGAAAAAAAATAGGACCTGCCTTCTTTCTTTTGCTTTGGTGGCAGTTGTCAGAAAAGAAAAGGCAAGCCTGCCCCTCTCCTTCATCTTGCATGAATATAAAACTTTTACATATTATGCTGGGCATAGCCTTTTGATCCATCAGAAACTGCTGCTCTCTACCCTGGACACACCAAAGCCCACTACATTCTGCTCATAGAACCCCAACACACACACCCCAAATGACTAAGATCTACCCCTAGATTCATTCCCAGATCTACTATGGTGTCTAACCATTGGTAAAAAAAGGAAAAGGACCCTTGGATGGTTAAGTCCAGTCAAAGGTGACTATGGGGTGGCAGTGCTCATCTGGCTTTCAGGCCAAGGGAGCCGGTGTTTGTCCACTGACAGCTTTCCAGGTCATGTGGCCAGCATGACTAAACCGCTTATGGCACAACGGAACACCGTGATGGAAACCAGAGCGCACATAAATGCTGTTTACCTTCCCACTGCAGCAGTTTCCCCTATTTTAAGACATAGTCATGAAATAAGCCGCAGCAGGCTTTTTAAGCATTTGTGAAATATAAGTCATCCCCCGAAAATAAGTCATAGGCTTATTTTTTTGAGTAAAATAAATATAAGACGGTGTCTTAAAATATGGGAAACACGGTATTTATCTACTTGCACTGGTATGCTTTCGAACTGCTAGGTTGGCAGGAGCTGGGACTGAGCAACAGGAGCTCACCCCATTGTCGGGATTCGAACTGCCGACCTTCTGACTGGCAAGCCCAAGAGGCTCAGTGGTTTAGACCACAGCACCACCCATGTCCGTTGGTAACTTGTGTCTCTTGGGACTTACAGGGCATAAAGCAAGAGGCCAACAGTAGGTCGAGACAGAGCCAATGGTCTGCAGATCCTACTAATTCTAGTCCCCCCCCCCCATCTTTCTCCCATCTGAGTTCTACAAGGACAACACTAAGGCTAAGGAAGAAAAAGCCAACAGGCAGTCCCTCATTTGCCTTATTGGACTAGTCTCTACTGGTTGTACCACTAAACTTTGCCCAGGTTCCAGAATGTAATTTGTTCATAAGCAATTAACCTGCCGTTTTAATGTGAAAGAACTGCTCATAGTGGATTGCAGCATTTAAAATAATAATTTCATTTAAAGCAACAACAATCAAGGAGACAGCCGTTAAAAGCAAGGATAATGCAATTATCATCCACATACAACAAAACCTTGATGAACTCAAACAGTCCATAGTAATCACTGAAAAATGGAATGGAGGGTGACCAAGTGTACTTCAGCATCTGTTGTTGATGCTACAGCACAGCACACTTTGACCAGTGTGATCAGCTGAGTATGCACAGCTCCAGCAGAACATCAGAATCTTTTCTACTTTTTTTGTTGTTAGCCTTTTCCAGAGTTCCTGGTTAAGGAAACTCCTTGCCACTAAGTTCAGTTCAAAGTATAAAGTATTTACTGTTTCATGGTACAAGACAAGCATGAAGACACTATCTACATAAACTTTAAGAGATGCTGGTACATCATGAACTATGAAGCAATTCTCTGGTCTTAGAAGTAAACCTTGTAAAGATCCAAGTTTACAGAGAGATCCATTAGTACTTTACCATTTCTGCTTACCATTCTGCACTATCACCATATACTGTAGCATGTTACCCTCAGCTATACTCCTGATACTTCACACTGAGCAAATGCCTCACACTCAGGCAAATGCCTCATCTGACTCATGCCAGATGCTGCGGAATCCAACATTGGCTTTATATCCATCACTGCACTTACACAGATTCCTTAGAGAAAGGATGAGTCATGCTTTATTTTCTTGAGCCTTGGACTATTTCTAAACATAGTGTAATAGGGAAGCGGGTGGCGCTATGGTCTAAACCATTGAGCCTCTTAGGCTTGCTGAAGGTCGGTGGTTTGAATCCCTGCGACGGGGTGAGCTCCCAGCTCCTGCCAACTCCTGTCACAGCTCCTGCCAACCTAGCAGTTTGAAAGCACGCCAGTGCAAGGAGATAAATAGGGGAAGGTAAACAGCATTTCCATGCACTCTGGCACTCGTCACGGTCCTCCATGCACCAGTAGCAGTTTAGTCATGCTGGCCACATGACCTGGAAAACTGTCTGTGGACAAATGCCGGCTCCCTCGGCCTGAAAGCGAGATGAGCACCACAACCCCATAGTCACCTTTGACTGGACTTAACCATCCAGGGGTCCTTTACCTTTACCTTTTACCTGAAACATAGTGTAGCTGGCGTGCTAACCCTGAACAGAATCCAAGCATGGGGGATAGGCTGCTCAAGATACAGTTCAGGCATGTAGTGCAAGTGCACCACCACCCCCGCCAAAATTACACTAACATTTAACTTCCAGGTGTTTGTCCTACATAAAACCTAATAGCCGTCCACTATGCAGGAGAGGATGCTGCAGTAGAGGTACAGATCAGCATATGTGGCGGGAGTGTCCAACAGTAGAACAATTTTGGAAGGGTGTCCTCTATGAGATATCCTTGATTATGGCTCAGGCAGTCCCAATCACCTACATTTTAGCCTTACTTAATTTTTATCCTCAAGACATGGAACAACTAAAGAGTAAGGAACTCATAACATCTTTGCTAATACCGGCCAGGACAGCCATAGCTTGAACCTGGAAATCCTTACAATTACTGGCAGGCAACTTTGTTAGGAAGAATTGTCACAAAAAGCAACCCTTCACTTGTTCTAGGGTTTCTCTTGACCCTCCAGAGCACATTTGAGGAGGCACAGGAGGCATGGAGGGGGGAGGGAGAGAAGCACAAAATTCCATTAGTGGAATGGGCTTGTTGAATGCATCACATAACCAAAATAATGTTGCAGTATGATAACAACATGAATAAATAATATGGATATATGTTGTCCTGAACCTTATCATCCCAAAACATAATAAAAGTTGTGAATTGTTCATTTAATCTATTTGTTTGCCCACTTTTTTTTCTCGAAGATCTATAAGTTTCATTGCTATACTCCATCTACTTTCCCACATACTGTATTTAGAATTGATGGGACCAAGCTTTTATTCCATGCTTTAGCAACAGCTATATTTGCTATCAGCAAATTTGAAACTATTTCCAGGTCTAACTCTGGGATAATTGTAGATGATTCAGGAAATCAGAACTTTGAGAGTACCAGTTCAAATTCCACAGGTGCTTAACTGCAGGGGGCCTTCGACTTCAATACCTTTGGGTATGCTACATCTGAATTTCTTCTTAGAGTTTAAATATTTTATATGCATAATTGCATCTCAGAGGGCTGTATTTAACAAAGTTGTCCCATTTGCATAAGGGCTTCCATTTGCACAACAGAACTTAGCCTTCCTCTCCTTTTCTGGTGTGCCCCAATGCCCCAATCTGCTCTGGGTGGTTTGGGAAAAATGCAGAACAGATGATGGGAAGGAGACGGAGAGGAAGTTCCCTTACACAAACATAATTCCTTGTGCAAATGTCCAACTTTGTTGGCTACCACCCAAAGAGCTCATTGTGTGCAATTGTACCCTACACGGAGGCACAGTGAGCCCTAGGATGCAGAATTCTTCCCAAACATATCCATGTTAAAAATAATAAGAAAAGATTTCGCTAATTTACTCAGCTGTATTTTTATAGGAAAGGGCTGAAAACAATTTTGTTAGTCTGCATCCTGGCAATCAATTTAATCATAACCTCATTCTGACAAGCCTCTGTATGTTGTGTACACTCTTGAGTTATATTCTTTTCAATATCTCCCAGGGAAACAGTTCATCAGAGTATTAGTTTTGTGGAAAGATTGAAAAGAACCATTATGACAGTCTGTAACCTTTCCAGCCTCTAAGAGTTCCTATGTATTGATCTGTTTTATTTAATTTCTACAGCACATCTGTCTGTACCCAATCCATAGCCTGTTAGTGTGATATTGGAAAAAAAAACCAGCTAGTTCACCACACACCTATTAAGACAGTATTGGGAATTTGCAGCAATTTCCCTCAGCCTGGGTAGATGAACTCAATACATCTGATTCATTTTTCCCACCCTAAAAAAACAAACAAAAAACAATTAGGGTGGATTTGTTTTCCAGACATATTGCAGTGATCTCCTATTACTGGCAGCTGTTAAGGCTGAAATGAAATTAAGGGGAAACTGTTTTAGCTGCATTCTGAATAACTCTCTAAAATTGACTCAGAAGACTGTCCCAGTGTCATTAGACATACAGTTATTTTTAAAAGCCTATTCTTTGGTCAGCTCAGTCAATAAATACTACATGAGGGGAGTACATGAGGTGAATTCTTATTATCTAACCTGCGCGCAGTGGCAAAAATTATTAAAAAAGAAGACAAACCAGGAATCACTATGATTTTATTAATATGAATATAAAATTCACAAAGGGATGTAAAGAAATCATCTACAGTCATGGTAATTCTGAAACATCTCCTGTGTAATAAGAATATAGGGAGGAAACTTGCCTATCTGTATATTGAAGTGATTGTGTCAGCCAAATCCATTGAAAAATGACACCAAAGAAGGTAGAAGTAATTTCCCTACATTTGCTATTTGTTCCATGGGAAGAAAAAGTAATCAGTAGACATCTAAAATATTATCATTGCAAGAATTAATAATTTGCTCTGAAACCCAGAAAAGGGGCCTGTTGGGCTTCCAAGGATCAATAAGTACATAGACATGAAAAAATGTCTTTGATGATTCCATAAGCTATGCTTATGTCTTTAGGGGTTTGCCACTAGAAACCTCACAATGCTAATGTTCAGAAAGATTTTCAGAAATGCATTGCTCTTTTAATAACATTTTTTCTCCTCTTTTTTTCACATCCTACATTTCAATCCAGCATTGATTAAATACTTCATTCTTTCCTTATGTCCTTTGATTATTTAAGCTCAAGAATGTTGTTTGACTTTCCCTCCTTTCCCACATGAAACCAATCTATGTAATTCAATGGAAAGGCATTAATAGAATAAATTAGAGTTACTGTTGATTTACACCAGGGATAGGTAAACTCCGCCCGCCAGATATTAGGGACTACAATTCCCATCATCCCTAGCTAATAGGGATCAGGGATGGTGGGAATTGCAGTCCTAAACATCTGGAGGGCCAGAGTTTGCCTATGCCTGATTACACATTTATGACAATAATATGCAGGTAAATTATTTTTAGATCTGGCATGCATGCATGCATGCATGCATGCATGCATACATACATATATCGTTTTATTTGTACACCATCTTTCTGTAGTTAAAACCATGCTCAAGGTTGCTGACAACATGAAAAAATACATAATTATAAATCTAACAAAATTAGTCATAAATAATCAATAAAACACAACCAAATTGCCACATGAATCGTAACAGGATCAAAATATTGATAACAGTAACAAACCCCACCCCACCCCACCCAAACAACCCTGACGAAACAATACCCCCACCTGTGATGAAATGAATATAGATATTGTTATTATTGATTTTCATATGCATATGTAAAAACTGCACCTGTAAGATTTTCAGGTGGTGTCCCTTTGGCTAGTTGAATCATGCACTAATAATACCGATAATATTTTTCCCCTACTTTCCCAAGTGGCATAGGTTAGAACAACAGCAGAAAACACAACATTTTAAGTGACCAAAACACTGACAGAAGAAAGCTTATATAGAAGAAAAGTAGACGGGATCTGTAATTGCAAAACTTTTCTTTATAAGCAGTCCTTTTCCCTTTAATTTCATGGATGGCTGGAATTTTCCATCTGAAAATATATCCAGCCCTCCATGAAATTTACTTGTCTATAAAATGTCTACTCCTGTTAACTCGAACAAATAGGTCCTCAGAAGGCTTGGTTACATATAATTAAACAGAAGTAATGTAGGTGCAATGAGTGTCGCGAGGTTTGACCTCCGAGGATATGACTGCACTAAATGTGCTTCACCTTAGCTTAAACAGTAACTGTGTCACTTATCCTTCTTCTTGATTAATTGCTTAATGATCAATGTAAAGAAATTATCCGTAAAAATAAGCTGTGTTTCACTAAAAGGATAACCTCAAGCAACTCAGGGTAAGAAATTTGGGGTGCAAGAAGCTGGTGTTGGCATCTATCTGTCTTGGAAGACCATGGAGAAGTGTATCTATGGGGGAGAAGTCAAACCATCGGAGAGTTATTGTGCCCCTGCTATGGCTGTAGAGACCGATACAGGAGAGAAATGTTTTGTTGCAGGTGGGGTAGATGTAGTCTTTGGTTGTGCTGCAGATGCACCATGGTGTTTTGTCTCTCTGAGCTCCTCGTCTGGTAATGAGCCATTGTAAATTAAGCCAGCATAAAGTTACACCAGATCCAAACCCCTTTCAGAAGTGGGGTTGTTGCTGCTGCTATTTTTCTTTAGTTCAGGCATCCCCAAACTGTGGCCCTCCAGATGTTTTGGCCTACAACTCCCATGATCCCTAGCTAACAGGACCAGTGGTCAGGGAAGATGGGAATTGTAGTCCAAAACATCTGGAGGGCCGGAATTTGGGGGTGCCTGCTTTAGTTGTTTAGTCGTGTCTGACTCTTTATGACCCCATGGACCAGAGCATGCCAAGCACTCCTGTCTTCCACTGCCTCCCGCAGTTTGGTCAAACTCATGTTGGTAGCTTCGAGAACACTGTCCAACCATCTCGTCCTCTGTCATCCCCCTCTCCTTGTGCCCTCAATTTTTCCTAACATCAGGGTCTTTTCCAGGGAGTCTTCTCTTCTCATGAGGTGGCCAAAGTATTGGAGCCTCAGCTTCAGGATCTGTCCTTCCAGTGAGCACTCAGGGCTGATTTCCTTCAGAATGGATAGGTTTGATCTTTTTGCAGTCCATGGGACTCTCAAGAGTGTCCTCCAGCACCATAATTCAAATGCATCAAAACTCCATGGACAAAAACAACAGGCTGCTGCTGTACATATGCCAATAAATGTTTGAGAATCTGACTGGAAAAATGAGAAACTCAAAGAAACTAAAATTTGTATGTCTGTAGCTGGCTCTGGCTCACTGGAAGGACAGATCGTGAAGCTGAGGCTCCAATACTTTGGCCACCTCATGAGATGAGAAGAATCCCTGGAAAAGACACTGATGTTGGGAAAGATTGAGGGCACTAGGAGAAGGGGACGACAGAGGACAAGATGGCTGGACAGTGTTCTCGAAGCTACGAACATGAGTTTGACCAAACTGCGGGAGGCAGTGCAAGACAGGAGTGCTTGCCGTGCTATGGTCCATGGGGTCACAAAGAGTCGGACACGACTAAACGACTAAACAACAACAACAAGCTGGCTCTGACATTCCTCCATCTAAAGCACAGAGATTGCAAAGTCTTTGGTAAGGGACTATGCAACATTTGGGTTTTGTGATGAATTCATGATATGGCCTTAGTCATAGACGACAGCTGTGGCATTTGCATACATTCATTTTCTGTGGTGCATGGCCAATGGAGAACAAGCCCAGACTCCTGATATATACTCTAGTAATTAAAAAAAAGTAGAATAGTAGCAGATAAAAACCAAACCAATATTTTTAGGCTGTTGATATTTTAACACTGTCCCAAAGATTTGAATAGCGGAAATACAGAAGTATAGGCAAATATTCTGATCGGAAATTGACATTCTGTTATGGAATGCTTTAGCAGGCATAATGAAGAACATCTGCTGGTGAGATGAGCAAATCATAAGGCAGCCTCTGTCAACAGTGTAATTAAAGGTTGATTTATTAGTAAAGAAGTAAACATGCTGTATAAAGGAGTGAAAGATGAACCTGCTCTTCAGTAATTTTGGAAGATTCATACTATAGAATCCAATAAAGGTGACAGAAATAGTAAGGAGTAGGGGGTGGTGGTGGTTATGGGCTAGGTTATAATCTAGGCCTGAATGGGAGATAAAATATGGGACTATGAAATACCAAATAGCATAAAGACTTTTTATTACCTCAGAAAGAATTCTGACAAGCAACCATATCAAATGAATTCACTATAATCTGGTTTTTCATCTTGTTGAGGCAACCCAAATATGGTGTCCCTGTTTCCCCCTTGCCACTGGATCATTCCTCCCTTCCTGAGATAAATAATAGATCTGTGTGATAAATCAAGAAGTTTGGATTTGAAGAACTGCATTTCTGATTTAATTGCAAATGAAAGAGGCTTCCACATGTAGATGCCATTGTTACACTCATATCCACACACACAACAGAGTTCTGCACCAGTACAGGCCGAGCATAGCTATGGATATGGATTTCCATTCTGGTTAGTGGTTCTTCACGGCTTGGACGCAGGACGCGTAACCACCAGGAGTCATGTGTTCTGTATTGTGGACCCAATTTGATGGAACTCCCACTTAAAGTCTGACAGGTGCCCTGTATTCTGAATTTCTGGTGCCTACTGAGGACTGTTTTATTCCACCATTTCAACTGAACCCCAAGTTTTAATTGATTGTTCTCATTTTTATTGTACTTTTGTAAACCGCTTAGAGACTTTTGTGGTTAAGCAGCATAAACATTGTTTAAAGAGGATAAAACAAACACCGATTGTCATAAGCTCCTTCAACCAATAAAAAAAAATTGTTCCATGTTTATTTCCCATCTTCATATTTATGCATCAATTTGTGCTTGTTTTAAGGCAAGCTTATGGTTATATTATTGCTATACTAGTGTTATATGAGGCATTTTCGTGCTGTGGTTTTATGTCAAGATTGTAGTGGTTTGATGTGGTTGACACCACTGACCAAATAGTTTTTTTAAGCCCTTTCAATAAAAGTTGTGGCCTATTTAAAGTCAATTTTATGTCTTCTGCTCTTCCTTCCACTTTTCCCCTCACTTCACCCTCTGGACAGAAAAGCCTGCATTCAGATATGACCTTCATGATACACACTTACCTATTAATAAAAAAGAAGCTGGTCTTTGAAAGGTTACCATTGAAATTTGTGGTAGAATTTCCACTTCTTTTATTAAACTCTATTCTACTCCACAGAGTGAGGGGGTTATTTAAACATAAGATGTGTCAAATTAATATTTGAAAAAAGCACTCAAGTAAGCTAAAAGAACTATTTGGAGATTATATTTGAAATCTAAGCACTGTAGGCATTTTCCACCGTTGTTCTTCCTAACGAAGGGAAATATTCACATTCTGACAATAAACTGAACACCCATTGTGATTAAAGTTTGCCCCTAGCTGACTTGATTGTTCTTTGAAAACTCCCCTATGTACAGCTGTGATGTGGGGAGAAATACTTGACAGGAAAATGGGGAAAGCATTAATATTTTTATGGCCAGAAATACAGTGTTGTAACCCCAGAAGAGGATGGAGAAAGAATTGCTTTGATATTTGGCAAGAACTGTGCAGAACACTACAATCTTGCTTAATTTATAAAATCAAGCTTGCATGCCTATATCCATTTGCCAGAGAGGAAGCTCTGTTGATCTCAGTGGGGCTTATGCACTGTATATGAGTAGGCAAGATCATGGCCACTGGTCCCATCACCTCCTGGCAAATAGAAGGGGAAGAAATGGAGGCAGTGAGAGATTTTACTTTCTTGGGCTCCTTGATCACTGCAGATGGTGACAGCAGTCAAGAAATTAAAAGACGCCTGCTTCTTGGGAGAAAAGCAATGACAAACCTAGACAGCATCTTAAAGAGCAGAGACATCACCTTGCCGACAAAGGTCCGTATAGTTAAAGCTATGGTTTTCCCAATAGTGATGTATAGAAGTGAGAGCTGGACCATAAAGAAGGCTGATCACCGAAGAATTGATGCTTTTGAATTATGGTGCTGGGGGAGACTCTTGAGAGTCCCATGGACTGCAAGAAGATCAAACCTGTCCATTCTTAAGGAAATCAGCCCTGAGTGCTCCCTGGAAGGACAGATCCTGAAGCTGAGGCTCCAATACTTTGGCCACCTAATGAGAAGAGAAGAATCCTTGGAAAAGACCCTGATGTTGGGAAAGATGGAGGGCACTAGGAGAAGGGGGCAACAGAGGACGAGATGGCTGGACAGTGTTCTCGAAGCTACCAACATGAGTTTGACCAAACTGTGGGAGGCAGTGGAAGACAGGAGTGCGTGGTGTGCTATGGTCCATGGGGTCACGAAGAGTCGGACACGACTAAACAACAACAACAACAACAATGAGTAGGCATGTATACAATTGTGCTCTTAAGTACCTGACTTCTGCCAAGGAAGCAGAACATGGGCCAGGAATGTTGCTGGACTCCCATCATCCCTGACCAGTAGACAAATCGGTTATCTCTGACTTAGGGCATAAGTCATCCTTCCTTGTGTTACTTTGAATCCACCATAGAACTAGGGGACAAAACACCCACATCTATTCCAGTCTGCTCTTATCTAGGTTATTTTTCTCCTTCCACAAACTCCACCTGCTCTAATAAAGGGGGCTCCAGTGTGTGGTACATCAGGCCAAGGAGGGGGGGGGAGATGAAAAGATGAAGGTGAGAAACAATGAGCACATAACCACAGTTGCCTTGCATTCCTGTTCAGCAGCAGAGTTAAAGGAAAAGAGGGCATGTCTGGAGATCACCTTGTTCTCTGCAGCTCTGCCTGGTCCCTGTGTTCATCTGATAAGGCCTTGCTGATGGCTCCAGTTTTGCAGTGTGTGGCTACCAGTGACACAACCTTCAGCGTGGTTTCACCACTGTTGGGGGAATGCCATTCCCAATGGCAATTAGGCAGGCACTGTCTAGTCTATGCTTTAGGTCCTCCTCAACTAAAGGCTTGTTTTCACCTTGCAGTCAATACGATCTGTAGTAGATGGCTTCTTTTTTATTAGGCTTTTTTTAGTTTTTATCTTCTGCATTTTATTTTCTCTTATCCACCACTTAGATATTTTACAATTTAAGCAATGTATGCATTCTATGAATGAATGAAAGAATGAAAGAATGAATAGGTTGCAAGCCCTAGATCTAATATATATCTGTACTTGTGCAAGTTTGAAACACATGCTCAGGCTGTAAACAAGGACATCTTCATCAATACTCTCTCTTACCTTCGACGAAGAACTCTGTAAGTGTTACAGCTAAAAGTCTTGACAAACTTTCTTCCTAATGAACGGAAAATACAATGTTTGTCAAGGAACACATCAGAATGCATTCACATATTGAAACTTTTAATACATATTTTATTTGTGTGCTACTGATCATTATTTTATGTATTTTTTATCAAGTGGCATGCATATATATATATATATATATATATATATATATATGCATTTGGAATATATATATTCCAAATGATCATACAGGGAACTTTCAGAAGTTTTACCAAACTAAAATTCCCAAGATTCACTGGCATAAACTATGAGAGTTACACTAATATGAAATTGATACGAGTTTGCAGGTGTACTATTTGTTATTGTTTTGTCAGGCATGCTTAATAAAAGCTAATAATTTTGTCCAAGAATTAATAATGATGCTTAATATCATGGTTCAACGCTTTCATTTAGGGAGCTCCCAATGACCTGTAGAGGGAAGACTATGAAAAGAGTTATGAAGAAGTTATGAAGAAGTTTCAGACTCTTCAATTACAATTGGATAAAGGTTGGAGAGAGAGATGTACACTGCAAAATGAGTTACAACCCAGGGGAGAAAACAAGGACAGTGGATTTAGAAAAGCAATATCAGAAAGCAAGAAGGATGGGAACGTAGGCTTATGGAAAATTGGAGAAATATATAAAAAAAAATCAACTATATAAGATATGCCAATTTTATTTGCTCTTAGGCAGCTTGTTTGTTTAGTCAGTTCCCTTTTCTCCAATATGATAAATATATTTTGATGATGTTTTCATCAAACTAAAGCCATCAACTTGATGGGTTTCCCCCCCTCTCCATATATAATTATAACAGCTGGAGAAGAATGGCTACACATCATCTTTGGAGTGGTACTTCAGTTGTTGGAAAGCAACCCAGGAAAATGCTTAAACAGTATAGGCACAATGAGTTATTTGTCTCCTGGTACTACATAGATGCATGGTGCAGCAATTTAACAGTAGAAACAATTCAAGAATAGTTAAACATGTTCAGGTGATACCAGTAGGACTTAATTGCACAGAAAAAGTGTTCATGTCCTATTGATTTCAATGACTCTTTATCTGGATTATGCCCAGCAAATAGCACTTTGTGAGCATCATCGATGCAGAGTTGTCAATATCTAAAGCAGCTGGTGATCTGCTAGAGCTGTAGAAATGCTCACAAATTGCCCATGCATATGAATTGTCCATGCAGATGAACTCTTTGGCCACTAAGGAAGCACACCTGAGAACTACCCCAATGAAGAGTGAACATTTATTCAGTCATAAAATCCACATTCACCCTAATTCGATGTCACCTTTTCGATGCAAGAGTTTTGATCAATGCATGGAGCTATCCAGTATGTGAGGCCTTCTCCATTCACTGCTGTGGAGGTTGCTTTGTGTCTACCATGGCTCTCATTGAACTGAATGTAGAAGTGAATCAGAATGCAAATAAAACGGAGAATCGGGGTCATAATGATTTCAAAACTGCAGTTTTACAGATGCTTATTGGGAAGTAAGTCTTATTGACTCAGTGGGACTTAAGGTTAGGATCAAACCATGTCAGGAGTGAGCCAGCAGTAAATCACATGGAGTACATGAAGCTAACTTTTTATTAGAAAAGGCAGGGTCTGCTCAGCAATGTCAGGCCTAATGAGCACAGTGACTCTTCTTCAATAGGTCTCGCCAATAAGAGGCAGTTGCGGAGATGGAAGGTCCCCACCTTCCCACAGCTACCTATATCCCCTCCTTTCCTGGAACTTTCCCAAGCTATCTGAGACAGTGCCTGCTTGTCTGCCATTGCTCCTCACACTTCATGCCTCTCCTGGTCCTGGGAGACCAGTGGGGATGGGAGCTTTTCTCAGCAGGAGGAGGAGACACCCGTGCCTCTTCACTAGCCTGACTCATCTTTGCCACTTGGCCTCCCTCATCTCACTCTCCTGCTTCTGCTTCTGGTTTGAGACTTCCCTCTGCCACAGACTCTCTCTTCTCACCAACCCCTGTTACCTCTTCAGCTTCCATCACCTCCTCCTCCCAGTCTCCTCCCTCTTCTCCATCTGACTACTCATTGTCGTCCCACCACCAATCCCCTGGCTCTGAGTTTTCTTTCCTTGGGGGTTCTCCAGTTGGTTCCTCCCTCCATTCCTCCATAACAAACTGTAGGAACACTTCAAGAGCTATATCAATCACAATCCCAGTAGAATGCTCAACAGCCCAACCCCAAATCCTGCTGTTCGGGCTAGTTGCTTTATGGACTACAGCATCAGAACAAGAACAACTCAGGCTGTAAGCAATAATTGATTTAACCCGTAACTTTAATTGAACAATTCAGTTTTATAGCTTTCATCAATTAATCAGTGGAGGAAATTTGAGTCGGCATGGTGCAGCTGAAAGATGTACTGTTTCAGTCAGTGAGCAGCGCTAGTAACAGCTCATCATACAATGCTATTATTCTAGGGACTTTAAAAAAATGCAGGTGCAACAATGCAGAGGTACTGGTGCAAATACAATATGGAACGAGAGCAATGTTCCCTGAATAAACATTTTAAAAGCAATCAAAGCAGTGTTGATTGGCAATGGGCCAGATCTCAGCAGCCATTTCTAATCATTATTTTTGAATTATTACGAGCTTGTATCAAAATGCATTTTGTATTGAATTGTATTGCTTTTGCTTTACTAATATACTAGTGTGTGTTTTCTTAATATCCTCATGGTTCTGGAAATATTTGGCATTTGTTGATCTCACATTATTGTTGTGAGCTGCTTTGAGTTCAACTTTGTTATTAGAAAAGGAGCGTGCCGATATTTAATCTAAGCTAATGAAATCAAAAGCAATAATTGATGCATTGCTAGAGGTGGGAATATTTTTTTCAGCACTGCCAAAACATTTACGGAAAGCACACCCCTAATTTTGCTCCCCAGATAGTTGTGTCGCAGAAGCAGCATTGTGTGCTTGACAATTCCTTGCTGTCCTCTAAGCACCATTGGAGCAGAGAACTGCCTGTTTTTGCTGATGTAATTCTGTAAAGCAGAGCATGCACCAGTGATGCAAAATAAAGAATAAATAGGAATAATAATGTTGCAGAGGTTCTGGCACAGTAGTGGATGGTGGGGTTGGGTGTCTGCGAGGCCAGTGTGGTGCAAATGTGAGGGCCAGAGCATCAGATTGCACCACATCAACTTTGCCACTGGATTGCCTCTCCCCAGCTACCTCCTGACCAACTGGAGGTGAAGTGTGCAGCAGCACCTCTACTCCTCATACACTACTAATGTGGTTTGTAATCTTGATCTGTTGTCTAGGTTGGCTGTGGAGTCAGCACCATGGTTCATATCTCTTCCTCATTTCTTGGAGGGATTACTATCTCCTGACCCCTGAATGATGCTGAATCTGGGAAATAACAACAGCAACAGCAACAGCAGCAGCAACAGCAGCAGCAACAACAACAACAACAACAATTTATTATTATTTATTATTTCTACCCTGCCCATCTGGCTGGGTTCCCCCAGCCACCCTGGGTGGCTTCCAACAGAAGGTTAAAAATACATTGAAACATCAGTCATTCAAAAATTTCCTAAACAGGGCTGCCTTCAGATGTCTTCTAAATGTCTGATAGTTGTTTATTTCTTTGACATCTGATGGGAGGGCGTTCCACTACCGAGAAGGCCCTCTGCCTAGTTCCCTGCAACTTCACTTCTTGCAGTGAGGGAACCGGCAGAAGGCCCTCTGAGTGTCCAAGCTGAGCTCGGTGGAGACACTCCTTCAGGTATACAGGACCGAGGCCATTTAGGAAAAGAAAATATAGAGGCAGTGACAACCCACCCCAACTTTTTTTTAAAAAAAAAGAGGGGGAAACAAAAATAATGATATTGAATTTATTTTGTAGAAATGGATCGTGAAACAAAGATATTAATGGAAATGAGAACATGCAAAATAAACATTGCATAACCCCAGTTCATTACAGTTTCGGAAGTGGTTCAGTGGTCAAGTAGAGCCACTCTGCCAGCTTCCTGACAGGGAGTCGCTGTTCCTTACCAGAAGGGAAAGGAGGAGGCAAAGTGGTAGAGAGGCTGGTGCTATGACAATTGGGCTGTTCTGTCAGTGCGTTTGCCTCACCCATTCCCCTCTCCCTCCTGGGAAGCAACAATGACACACCTGCCGAGAAGCTAGTGGAAGAGCTCCACTGTACATAGCTGCCAAGTTATCCCTTTTTTTAAGGGATTTTCCCTTATGCTGAATAGGCTTCCTCGCGAGAAAAGGGAAAACTTGGCAGCTATGCCACTGTACCTGGCAATTCCCTTCCTCAAAGGCCCTGTCCAAACTTCCACTTTTCTGTGCCTGGGAAGCTTGAGTCCAAGGGCGTTTGCACTTCTCCCATGCTTTCTGGGCACAGGTCCAAGTGGTTTTGCATTGCCCTGTCCCTTCCCCCTGGGAAAACCAGCTTGTTGTTGTTGTTGTTTAGTCGTTTAGTCGTGTCCGACTCTTCGTGACCCCATGGACCATAGCACGCCAGGCACTCCTGTCTTCCACTGCCTCCCGCAATTTGGTCAAACTCATGTTCGTAGCTTCGAGAACACTGTCCAGCCATCTCGTCCTCTGTTGCCCCCTTCTCCTAGTGCCCTCCATCTTTCCCAACATCAGGGTCTTTTCCAAGGATTCTTCTCTTCTCATGAGGTGGCCAAAGTATTGGAGCCTGAGCTTCACGATCTGTCCTTCCAGGGAGCACTCAGGGTGGATTTCCTTAAGAATGGATAGGTTTGATCTTCTTGCAGTCCATGGGACTCTCAAGAGTCTCCTCCAGCACCATAATTCAAAAGCATCAATTCTTCGGCGATCAGCCTTCTTTATGGTCCAGCTCTCACTTCCATACATCACTACTGGGAAAACCATAGCTTTAACTATACGGACCTTTGTCGGCAAGGTGATGTCTCTGCTTTTTAAGATGCTGTCTAGGTTTGTCATTGCTTTTCTCCCAAGAAGCAGGCGTCTTTTAATTTCGTGACTGCTGTCACCATCTGCAGTGATCAAGGAGCCCAAGAAAGTAAAATCTCTCACTGCCTCCATTTCTTCCCCTTCTATTTGCCAGGAGGTGATGGGACCAGTGGCCATGATCTTGGTTTTTTTGATGTTGAGCTTCAGACCATATTTTGCGCTCTCCTCTTTCACCCTCATTAAAAGGTTCTTTAATTCCTCCTCACTTTCTGCCATCAAGGTTGTGTCATCTGCATATCTGAGGTTGTTGATATTTCTTCCGGCAATCTTAATTCCGGCTTGGGATTCATCTAGTCCAGCCTTTCGCATGATGAATTCTGCATATAAGTTAAATAAGCAGGGAGACAATATACAACCTTGTCGTACTCCTTTCCCAATTTTGAACCACTCAGTTGTTCCATATCCAGTTCTAACTGTAGCTTCTTGTCCCACATAGAGATTTCTCAGGAGACAGATGAGGTGATCAGGCACTCCCATTTCTTTAAGAACTTGCCATAGTTTGCTGTGGTCGACACAGTCAAAGGCTTTTGCATAGTCAATGAAGCAGAAGTAGACGTTTTTCTGGAACTCTCTAGCTTTCTCCATAATCCAGCGCATGTTTGCTATTTGGTCTCTGGTTCCTCTGCCCTTTCGAAATCCAGATTGCACTTCTGGGAGTTCTCGGTCCACATATTGCCTAAGCCTGCCTTGTAGAATTTTAAGCATAACCTTGCTCGCGTGTGAAATGAGCGCAATTGTGCGGTAGTTGGAGCATTCTTTGGCACTGCCCTTCTTTGGAATTGGGATGTAGACTGATCTTCTCCAATCCTCTGGCCATTGCTGAGTTTTCCAAACTTGCTGGCATATTGGGTGTAGCACCTTAACAGCATCATCTTTTAAAATTTTAAATAGTTCAGCTGGAATATCATCACTTCCACTGGCCTTGTTATTAGCAGTGCTTTCTAAGGCCCATTTGACTTCACTCTCCAAGATGTCTGGCTCACGGTCAGCAACCACACTACCTGGGGTGTACAAAACCTCCATGTCTTTCTGGTATAATTCCTCTGTGTATTCTTGCCACCTCTTCTTGATGTCTTCTGCTTCTGTTAGGTCCTTACCACTTTTGTCCTTGATTATGGTAATCTTTGTACGAAATGTTCCTTTCATATCTCCAATTTTCTTGAACAGATCTCTGGTTTTCCCCATTCTATTGTTTTCCTCTATTTCTTTGCATTGCTCATTTAAGAAGACCCTCTTGTCTCTCCTTGCTGTTTTTTGGAAATCTGCATTCAGTTTCCTGTATCTTTCCCTATCTCCCTTGCATTTTGCTTGCCTCCTCTCCTCCGCTATTTGTAAGGCCTCGTTGGACAGCCATTTTGCTTTCTTGCATTTCCTTTTCCTTGGGATGGTTTTCGTTGCTGCCTCCTGTATAATGTTACGAGCCTCCATCCATAGTTCTTCAGGCACTCTGTCCACCAAATCTAAATCCTTAAACCTGTTCCTCACTTCCACTGTGTATTCATAAGGGATTTGATTCAGATTGTATCTTACTGGCCCAGTGGTTTTTCCTACTTTCTTCAGTTTAAGCTGGAATTTTGCTATAAGAAGCTGATGATCTGAGTTACAGTCAGCTCCAGGTCTTGTTTTTGCTGACTGTATAGAGCTTCTCCATCTTTGGCTGCAGAGAATATAATCAATCTGATTTCGATGCTGCCCATTTGGTGATATCCATGTGTAGAGTCGTCTCTTGTGTTGTTGGAAGAGAGTGTTTGTGATGACCAGCTTGTTCTCTTGACAGAACTCTATTAGCCTTTGCCCTGCTTCATTTTGAACTCCCAGGCCAAACTTGCCAGTTGTTCCTTTTATCTCTTGATTCCCTACTTTAGCATTCCAATCCCCTGTAATGAGAAGAACATCCTTCTTTGGTGTCATTTCTAGAAGGTGTTGTAGGTCTTCATAGAATTGGTCAATTTCACTTTCTTCAGCACCGGTAGTTGGTGCATAAACTTGGATTACTGTGATGTTAAAAGGTCTGCCTTGGATTCATATCGAGATCATTCTGTCATTTTTGAGATTGCATCCCATTACAGCTTTTGCCACTCTTTTGTTGACTATGAGGGCCACTCCATTTCTACTACGGGATTCTTGCCCACAGTAGTAGATATGATAGTCATCCGAACTGAATTCGCCGATTCCCTTCCATTTTAGTTCACTGATGCCCAGGATGTCGATATTTATTCTTGTCATCTCATTTTTGACCACATCCAGCTTACCTCCATTCATGGTTCTTACATTCCAGGTTCCTATGCAATATTTTTCTTTACAGCATCGGACTTTCCTTTCGCTTCCAGGCATATCCGCAACTGAGCGTCCTTTCGGCTTTGGCCCAGCCGCTTCATCAGCTCTGAATCTACTTGTACTTGTCCTCCGCTCTTCCTCAGTAGCATGTTGGACGCCTTCCGACCTGAGGGGCTCATCTTCCAGCGTCATAACTTTTATATGCCTGTTGTCTTTGTCCATGGAGTTTTCTTGGCAGGGTTACTGGAGTGGCTTGCCAGTTCCTTCTCCAGGTGGATCACGTTTAGTCAAAACTCTCCACTATGACCTGTCCATCTTGGGTGGCCCTGCATGGCATAGCTCATAGCTTCTCTGAGTTATTCAAGCCCCTTCGCCACGACAAGGCATTGATCCATGAAGGGGGGGGGGGGGAAACCAGCTGTTTACTGCTAAATCGGAGCAAACATCAATCCAGAGAAAACCCAGTTTGCTCCGATTTAGTGGTAAACAGCTGGTTTTCCCAGGAGAAGGTGGCAGGGCAAGAGAAAGTGTGGACGACCCCTTACTTACACTTCTGTTTCTGACACTTTCTTACATGCTGAAGAATCCTCCAGGTCTCATTTCCAGTTCCATCCCAGGCCATTTATCCAATGAAATACACCAGCAGGTTTCGAAAGACATGCTTATGTTCCAATTCTGGCCAAGACCTCTGGCAGTCACTCTAAACTGGCTGCAGCAACACAAGTGTGTATATTTTACAAATGATGGGCAAGCTGTTATTAAAACCTCTGAGAGCAGGATAGTAAGCAAATACGATTTTTACAATTAACTATTTGGAGCAAATCCTGGAACGGCTCGATTCAGCAACGACAAGGCAGGCAATTAAACCAAAGCAACTGGTTCAGTCTAATCAAAGCCAGAGTAGGAGTGTGCCAGAATGTAAAGATATTACTATTAAACACATTTATGCTGGCCTTTGTCCGGGCAGGCAGATATCTGTGGCTCGTGAGTATGGTGGAAAGAACTCAAACTGGACACCAGTGTTGGGGTGAAATCGGGACACAACTAAACAACAGGTAAGTGGCGTTGGCATGGCAGCAGGACAGGATCAATTCCTTATACTATTCATAGCATTCCACACAGTGTTCAGCCAGTGTTGAACTCTGGTGTGGTGTAAGTCACATGGGAACCTATAGGAGGAGCAATCACCCTACAAAATTTGGATAGCATCTGTTTGCACATTATTCTGGGATGTGTGCATCAGATGGGTTCATACTGGTATTTATTTAGAATGGATTCCTCAGGCATCCCTAATGTTCACTTGGAAGTAAGTTGGACTGAGTTCTATTCAGACTTTGTGTGAATAGAAGGGGAAAGCTATGGTCCTACCTCCAGATATGTGGAAGTAGTTCCTACTTAAAGAAATGGGAATTATCCTGAGGAAACGCAACAAGTAATGGGATTTGGGGCAGGAGTGGCCAGCACAGTGGGGCAGTGCTGTGCCATCAATCTTCTGGCATTTACCAAGATGGTGCATGAAAGGGCAGGGGAGAGTTGGTGCTCTGTAGGTACACTGGTAGGAGCACCAGTAAAACTTCACCAGTGTGCTTGCAGAGCTCCAATCTCCCTACTGCCATGCCCCAGCAAGTTACAATGATGATGCTGGCAGAAAGGCAGTAGCATGGCCCTATCAAACTCTTCTGGCGGCTCCTGCTGCAGAGTCAAAGCATGTTTACTTGCAAGTAAATCCCACCGCTACCAGTTTAACGTACTTCAATGTAGAAATGGGGACATCACTATGAAAATTGTGACACTTATTAAGAAATTTTTTTCCCTTCAGTATTCCTAAAATGTTTTTCCCAAGCAGAAACCTTCAAATCCACCTTGGAACTTGGTTGTGACATAGGAATGTGCACCTCCCCACCCAAGTTATTTCATAAAATCACTATTGTTTGTGCTTCCTGCTGTAATTCCTTGGATATGTCGCCTGAGCACAGACCTCCAAATCCGGCTCAAATTTCATTTCCACCAACTCTAGTTTTGATCTCCAGACTGTTTGTTAAGTTGTGAACTTGACCAATAAATACGGCACAGCAATCGGTCTCAGGAATTCTACAATGTCATTTCAGGAGAGGAAAGTTTTACATTTCAAATGCAGTTCATGAAAAGAGTCTGAAAACTGCAAAGTGAAGCAATAAACCAAGTTTTCAATTGATTCTGTTATGCTGAGATTGAAGTGGTTATTGAAGTAGCTGTTGATCCAACCATATTCAGAAGATCAGAAACTCGTCCAGAAATGACAATAGCCGAGGACAATGATAATGCTGGTTGAGAAAAGACCAGTGGAACTGAATAGCTGGAAGATAAATATTCTGTGGACTGCTATTGAAGCATAGCAGAAAATAACATTCAGGATTCTGGGATTGTGGGCAGGGTACATAATAGTAAAAAAAAAAAAATCAATAGAAATGGAGTCAAGAGAAACCTACACTGAAATACAGATATGCACTGAGCTACATTAGGGTTGCAAACCATGTCAGCTTTATAATGTGATATCCCAGCATGCTGAAAGCTTTATAAAACTTGGACTTCTTTGAGGCCTGTTCACAGCAAAAGCTACAAGCCTGTAGAAAAACAATGTTTTTCTTAAAAAAAATAATAAATCCATAAGGAATGTGTATAATGATGTCATTCCCTTTTCTAACCAATTAGACACCCAGAGAAAGGGAATGCATTGGCCATTGATGTAATTATCACTTCATTTGCTTGAAGCTGAATCCATGAGCTTTTAGTTTCATATGGTCCGGAACAGTGCCGGATTTACGTACAGTGGTCCCTCGACTTACAAACTTAATCCGTTTCGAATGCACATTCGTAGGTCGAAAAGTTCGGAAGTCGAAACGCAGTTTCCCATAGGAGAAAAATTCGGAAAAATCCGTAAGTCGGAAAAAAAGCATGTAAAAATTCGTAGGTCGAAAAAAACGCATTTAAAGCCGCCAACGGTTTCCGTTTTGATGTAGAAAAATTCGTAAGCGTGCGGCCATTTGTCCCGTTTGTAAGTCAAAACCTACGGATGTCGAGTAATTCGTAAGTCGAGGGACCACTGTATAAGCTTAACATGCTATAGCTTAGGGCCCCACTCTCTTGCCCCCCCCCAATATACTTATTCTTAATTGTATTTCACTATTAATATACTTCTTCTTAATTGTATTTCAGTTCAACAATTACTTTGATAAAATACATATTTTGTTATGTGCAAATGGCTTTAGATACCTATTAGGTCCATAAATTACCATATAGGATATATTCAACACCAAAAAAAAACAGTGACAATTTGTTGTTGACAAAGGACAGCTGGACATATTAAGGGCCCCATTACCTTCAGTAGCTTAGGGCCTCATCAAACCTACATCCGGCCCTGGTCCAGAAGCATAAGTTATACTCAACACCCCTTACCATTGCAGTGAGAACAGTCATCTTCCCTCTCAAAATCTTGTGTAATTGCAGATTGCTTACTCGTCTGTTCTTTGGTGTAGCTGTCAGTCTTAATTTGCTTTAATTGATTGGTGCTGACTATTCTAATAGCAAATCACTTAACTGTGAGTAACTTGGAGAAAGTTACTGTGGTGAGACAGAGCGGCTGAATAAAATGGAAGAGACAATTGAGCATTTGCATTTGTCCAGGGAGGAACTGGGATGTGGTGGAGCTCTATGGAAATCAGCAACACTTTGATAAAATGAAACAGATGCAAGTTAGTGAATAACATTATAGCATTGTGTGGAGATACTCAATTTAGGCTGTAATCTTAAGCATGCCCCAGTGACTATCGATTTTTTGACCAAAATTTTGGCCACTGCTTCACTCAAAGGGCAGGGGCACTTGTTTTCCAAAGTTGTTTATATGAGAAACAGATCCCTCCATCCTCTGCAGCAAGGTATTTGAGAAGGAGGGGAAATGAGGACACAGGAAAAATGGGGAATTGATTAAAATCTACTCTGCCCTTCCAACTCCTAAAAATTGAACAGTATTTCCATTGAAATATATTCAAAATTATGAATATTGCTAGGTATCAGAAATAATATAGATAGCATTAGTCTAATTTCACCTCATGCTTCCAGTTCTCTCTTCCTTCTTGGAAATATCAACTGGAAAGAAGGTAGTTTGGTCTCCAGGCTACAATTATTTGCCACCCTCAAGCTACTTAGCCCAGCTGTAACCTAAGCGAAGACCACTGCCCTTCATATTCTAGAGTATGATGGTTCAGAATGGTGGCCCAGTCCCTCTGCTGTGACTCTTGACATGCATTGCCAATTAGTTTCCATGACTTTGGTAGACTTACTGACAAGGGCAGACCTTCTCGTGAGATTTTGAGGTCTTTGTGCTGGAGGTCAGGCTAAGAGCATCAATCATAGTAGAGTTTTCTTAAGTTGTCACACAAAGCCTGACCAATATCAATTCAGAAATGCTTGGGTGTTATCCTCTAGAAAAGGAAAGGCTTAGGATTGCCTATCACAGGTTATTAGGATAAATACACAGAGACACATGTGGCGAGTCATAAATTGTGAAATCCATCCATCTTCATGCCATGCATGATTTGAAAGTTTGTGTACATGTACATGGGACTGAGACGGAATTAAAAGTGGTTTTGTATTTCAGTCTTAAAAATAATCTCACAATATTTCTTTCTCTCTCTCTCTCTCTCTCTCTCTCTCTCACACACACACACACACACATGAATGATAGATATAAACTTGCATCACAGAGCACAACATAAAATAGCTTAAACTATGTTAACCTGGGCTGAGCAACACAGAACAAAGGTGGGGGATACAAAAGGCAAAAATTATTTTCTTTTTCTCCATTGCAAACCAAAGACTGGAACCTTTTCTTTTCACAGATTAGTAGCACATGCACAAGTGTATTCTATTATTTTATTTTAAAAGGAACAACTGCCACCTAACTTACAAAGCTGTTGTGTAGATTAATGAGTTCAAGAGTTCACCTTTGCCCACTAAAAAGAGGAATGGAAATGCTTAATAACCATAATTCTTCTCCACTGACCCTCTTCAGAACTTCACCTAATGCCGGAGACTGGCTCTTGGAAACTGAGTGGATTTTAATATATAAATCAACTCTACTCTGAGGGAATTGTATCACTTCAAAATCTGATTTTTATTTGAACAGCAACCTATTTGATCCAATGACTATACAGTCCAGAAGTGATAATTTCAACTTTAACCTTGCTGTAAACCCAAAGTTGCCTTTTTGTTTCCTTGGAAAATTTCAATTACTGCAAAACTTAGACTTGCTATTATTTATCCTTCAATTGCTGATCTCGTTATTTCTTTGGGACTCCAGGGACCTAAAATAATGAGCCCTAGGAAGAAATAATATGGAACTCAGCTCCCATTTTTAAAAGCCTTCTGTGAGCTAAGAAAAGGCTAGAGCGATATTTCAGCATGTAGAGAAGTTGGATGCTTGGAAAGCTATGGATTTCCAAATCACATCACAAGTTGATCCCATAATTTTAGAGCCTCCATATTTTAACATTATATGTTTTGGGGTTGTCAGTTTATGAAATCTGATAATAGTAAAAGCATTTTCTATACTTACATGTGTACACACTATTAGTAGTTACATGTTTATGTCAATGGTAGGGATTCTTGAGGAGTGTAATTTCTGTGATTCTGATACAAAAATGACCTGTGGTTGTTTCTAGCTAGTTTGCAATGGAACTTCCTTTCCCTCTGCTCCCAACAATACACCACCCGCCCCAAATATGTTTCAGAGGTCTCTCAACTGCCCTTGGTGGATTTAGAGGCAATGCAGAGAGGATGTGCAAATGAAGTAGAGGGAGAAGGTCCATTGCACTTGTGGAAGTTGTTTCACATTTCTGGACTTGTGTGTAGCCAGAAACACAATTAACCTCCAGATTTTGTCCTTCCTTGAATATCATGAAATTCTTTGCTGATAAGGTATACCAAAATGCCTGAAAATGTGCATTTTAGGTTAAAACATGTTTAGAAACATGTGCAATGAGACAGATTTACAAATGTTGCATTTTGTGTAAAATATATATTCAAATATGCTTATTATGCAGATTTCTTTTTTTTTGCTTAAAACTCCAAACATTAAAGTGGAAATGGGATAAAACAGACTTATGAAGGAAACTGACACAGACCATAAACTTAATGATGTGTCTATCCCTAGCCAACAGACTTTATTAGTAGCCAAGATCGGGGAAGAAGAAGAAGAAGAAGAAGAAGAAGAAGAAGAAGAAGAAGAAGAAGAAGAAGAAGAAGAAGAAGAAGAAGAAGAAGAGTAGTTTGGATTTGATATCCCACTTTATCACTACCCTAAGGAGTCTCAAAGCGGCTAACATTATCCTTTCCCTTCCTCCCCCACAACAAACACTCTGTGAGGTGAGTGGGGCTGAGAGACTTCAGAGAAATGTGATTCACCCAAGGTCACCCAGCAGCTGCATGTGGAGGAGCGGAGCATAGCTGCCAAGTTATCCCTTTTTTAAAGGGATTTTCCCTTATGCTGAATAGGCTTCCTCGCAAGAAAAGGGAAAACTTGGCAGCTATGGAGCGGAGACATGAACCCGGTTCCCCAGATTATGAGTCTACAGCTCTTAACCACTACACCACACTGGCTGCATTGCCCTGCCCCTTCCACTTCCACCACTTCTCCACCACTTCTCCACCAGCCCTGCTGCCTCTGCCATTGGTAGAGATGCAGTGCCAGCATCAGTGCAAATTTGGGGCAAGATATCCTCCAATTTGGGTGAGTTCTCGCCTGAATTGCATGAGGTCTTGTGCATTCCGAAAGATCTCATGTGATTTTGGATGCAATTTAAACCAGAATCAGTGCAGATAACTGGTATTACTTCTGTGGAAGTGATGGAGGTGGTGGGGCAGGCAAATCGCCCACAGGGCCCACAAGCCTTGGAGACTTCTGCCAACTGAGGCAGCCACCTCAATCTGCCTAATGGCAATGCCAGCTCTGTTAGTACAACCATGAAAATATAGTCCACATTAACACTTTCAGAATGGTGGACTCTAAAAGTGGGACAACAGAACATGAACATCACCACCACCACCACCACCACCTTCATCATGTCCTATTCTGTAATAATAATAATAATAATAATAATAATAATAATAATAATAATAATTTTATTATTTATACCCTGTCCATATGGCTGGGTTTCTCCAGACACTCTAGGCGGCTTCCAACAAAATATTAAAAATATGATGAAACATCAGACATTAACAACTCCCCTAAACAGATGCTGATGCAAAATTTCTAAAATGTGCTCTAGCAACTACCAAATTTTGACTAAAGCAGATTGTTTTGTTTTGTTTTTTTTTTGTTTTTTTTTTTTTTTGAGGCAAGAAGACATTTCAAGGAAAACAAAAGCCAGTTTTGATTAGACTAGTGGAATTTTGCACAGGAGTCTATACTCCCTGTCCAAGTTGCTACGAATTTTCACCTAAAGAAAACTTTGAGTTGAATATGGAGGCTTGGGGAAATTATTCTTGTGATATTTGAACTTCTTCACTCATATACCCATGGGTGATATAAAAAATAACATTTCTGATGGAAAACATGGAATTACCCGGGAATCACTCATATATTCATGCCACCAGTGACACATATCCATCATTGTTGTTTCTTTAGTAAAATCTTTGTGGTGAAAAGAAATATGTCCCTTTTTGAAAGCTGTGATTGATTTAACAGCCACCTTGACCTCTTCAGCAAAGCCGTGTCAGTCAGACTGTGATCCAGTGTAGACGCAATGCCGTATTAATGTCATTTCTGATCCAGGCTGACATGTTTGTCTTTCAGAGGTGAGAGCTGAGTGTAGCAAATTTGCTAAAGCTACGGTATTGAAATTCAAAGTAGGCAAATCAAAATCTTTTATTGGACCGACTTGCTTTGGTGAAAATGAACAGATGCTCTTGCCCAAAGCTGAATGAAGAGATGGAAAGTGAAATGTTTCCTTTAATGAGGTACATGCCAACAATTACTTTGTGTAGTGGTGAAATGAATAGGAATTGACTTTTCAATTGAACAGCTTGTGTCCATTTTTGGTCCCGAAATTGGTCCAAACAATGCCAAGGAATGACTCCTATGTGAGTCAACAGGGTTCACAGTAAGTGGAGGTGCCATCAGGACTATACAAATGACTACATTGGTTGTACACTTATAAGTAGGAAGAGAAAATGTATCATTATGGGGTGCTGGTTCTCATAAATGGTGACTTCATGGATGAAGCTTGTTAGTGGTCCACATATAAAGTAAGGGTACCCCTGACCATTAGGTCCAGTCACAGACGACTCTGGGGTTGTGTGCTCATCTCTCTCTATAGGCCAAGGGAGTGGGTGTTTGTCTGCAGACAGCTTCTGGGTCATGTGGCCAGCATGACTAAGCTGCTTCTGGCGAACCAGAGCAGCACATGGAAACACTGCTTACCTTCCCACCAGAGCGGTACCTACATCTACCTGCACTTTGATGTGCTTTCAAACTGCTAGGTTGACAGGAGAAGGGACCGAACAATGGGAGCTCACCCCGTCGCGGGGATTCGAACCACCGACCTTCTGTGGTTTAGACCACAGCACCACTCACATCCCATACTCTGGTGGAATGAAGTCGTGAAGTATTCATGGAGGACAGAGGTTCTGTAAATGTGAAATGTCCAGATTACAACTCATTCTTGGCTCAACTTTCTGATAACTTTTCTAGACAGTTTGAGAGGTAACTGCAGGATAATTCAGTCTGATCAAAATACCACTTCAACTTGGCAAGATCATTGATAAGACTTCACAGACTCACATATTTTGCCACAATTTTTTTTAAAAAAAATAGTAATGTGAAGTGGCCGTATCTGAATATTCATACTTTTATAAAGAATGAACACATAAAAGTAATTTCTAGACAACAGACTTTGGGGGCACATCAGGAAGATGCTGACCACAGTTTACACACAATAGGCATGTATCAATATGCGTGCTATGGTCCATGGGGTCACGAAGAGTTGGACAGTATAGTTTGGAATAATCATAGCTGCCAAGTTATCCCTTTTTTACAGGGATTTTCCCTTATGCTGAATAGGCTTCCTCGCGAGAAAAGGGAAAACTTGGCAGCTATGAATAATTGATCATGGATTTTAGTCCCAAATCATGTTTTTAAATATATTCTTAAAATATGAGCCCAAGAAATCTTTGTTCACAGGCTACAAACCATATCACAGAGACTTACGGCTGAGAACTTGAAGTTGTGCAAGCCTGCAACTACAAGGACACCAAATAACAATATGTTGGATAGGTGGAAAGAACTTGATATACCTTAATTTATTAGAGCAGACAGTGTCCATAGGAGGGGGCTAGCTGACAAAAACCTTCTTCCTGGCTCTCAGTGATTACTGGAAAACTAATTCAAGAGATCAGAATTTATCAATGAACAGCTGAAGGAGGAAAAATGAATGTTGTATCAAATCAATATGCCTCATTTATTATGACAAGCATAGAACAGTGTGAATTATTTATAAAATACATTTCTAGGAAACATCCATTCATCTATTTATAAGATGCACTTCTCTGTCCCAGGAAGCATGTGTGCATGGATAAATGCCACAGTTTTCTCCGCAACACATTTAGATCCACTTACACCTCAGAAAATTCCTGGCATTGTCATGCAACCCAAATCCAGTCTAGAGCTTTGTCCTTTAAAAATCAAGACCTTTAAACGTTTATGTTAAGCAGGGCTTTTTTCAGCTGGAACTCACAGGAACTCAGTTCTGGCACCTCTCAGAAAACAGGGGGGTTATAAAGACTGAAGAATAATAAGAGGAGGAGGAGGAGGAGGAGGAGGAGGAGGAGGAGGAGGAGGAGGAGGAGTTTGGATTTGATATCCCACTTTATCACTACCCGAAGGAGTCTCAAAGCGGCTAACATTCTCCTTTCCCTTCCTCTCCCACAACAAACACTCTGTGAGGTGAGTGAGGCTGAGAGACTTCAAAGAAGTGTGACTAGCCCAAGGTCACCCAGCAGCTGCATGTGGAGGAGCGGAGACGCGAACCCGCTTCACCAGATTACAAGTCTACCGCTCTTAACCACTACACCACACTGGCTCACCCTGGAAAACAGGGCAACACTCCAAACTGCAAAATTTTTTTTTTGCAGGTCCCACATGGACTTCTGAACACCAGATATTGAGGATAAACAAGAGGAGAAGGCTGTTCCATTCATGCCCTCCTTGTCAGCTTTACATAGGCTCCTCACTTGCTACTGGTGAAAACAGAATACTGGAACAGATGGACCAGCAGGGCTCTTAATCTGTGCTAATGTCTGCAGCTCTAAACTGGCACAGTTATTCTTACGCTTGTTGAAGTTACCCACTTTATGCTGACAGCAGGACTGGATAATATACCAACTTTTGATCGTGAATACTTTAAACGTTCTGATTTGTATGGCCTTTTTGCATGGAGCTCAGGCACTCAAAGTTATTTGAAGGTAACATCTCACAGTGAAAGATTTAGAGAGACCTGTTCATTTGAAGATGAAAACTTTGGAGAGTCAGTATTTACATATACACTGTGCTCCAAAAGCACTGAAGGAAAATATTCTTAATGTGTTTGAGATGTAAATATCTTTCTCACTAAGTGGCTTAGTTATGCCCTCTCCCTCTCTCTCTGTTAATACCAGAAGATCAATTTGGCTTTCATCTTGGAACAGTAATGTCATTAGTGACATGGAAACAAGCTTGCTTTCAGTTAGGAAGTTGGATGAGACTCATCTATATCTGCTGTCAAAGGAAGTGAGAGGAACTTCTAAAGCCAAGAAAATAAATTCACTCTCACCATGGTGCTATTAATCTACCCGGGAGAGATAACCAAGGTCCTGGGAAATACCACTCAAAAACAAGGTTGTCTAGTAAATTCTTGACAGCACAGCTATAAATGTATCAGTTCCAATTGGCATGAATTCTGTTGGGTCTTATGGATGTGCAATTCTTGTCCCACATTTGCATCGATGGCAAAACTCTTATTGACTTGAATGAAGCTAGATCACATTCCACTAATGAACTGCAGGTTTGGCCTTATGTAAGCATTTAGTTCCTTCCTCCTAGTACAATTGGAAGGAAGGTTCTAAGCAGTTTGTACCTGCCTGCTACATTGGCAGGAGCTGGGGCAGAGCAATGGGGATTCGAACCCCGTTGACCTTCTGATCAGCAAGCCTGAGAGGCTCAGTGGTTTAGAGCACAGTACCACCCGCTCTGGCAGAAAGATAAACAGTGTTTCTGGGTGCTCTGGTTTCCCCCACTGTGTCCCGTTGTGGAAGAGGTTTAGTCATGCTGGCCACATGACTCGGAAAGCTGTCTGTGGACAAATGCCAGCTCCCTCGGCCTAAAAGCAAGATGAGTGCCTCAACCCCATAGCCTTTGACTGGACTTAACCACCCAGGGGTCCTTTCTCCACCCCCCTTCTCCCTCCCTTTAAATCTGTTCTGCAATGTATGCCAGTGCAAGTAGACACACACACACACACACACACACACACACACACACACACAGTTAAATGGCATACAGTCATACCTCGGTTTAAGTATGCCTCGGTTTGAGTATTTTCAGTTTAAGTACTCCGCGGACCTGTTTGGAACAGATTATTCCACTTTCCATTACTTTCAATGGGAAAGTTCACTTCAGGTTAAGCACGCTTCAGGTTAAGTATAGACTTTCGGAACCAATTGTGTTTGTAAACCGAGGTACCACTGTAATCTGTACTTTCTAGGATGACAGGAAAATACATCACTGCATACAAAATTAGCAAAATTTGTATTTTGAAGTACAAATGGATTTTTATAGGCCTGGTTCACAGGACCCCAGGTGGCGCTGTGGTTAAACCACTGAGCCTAGGGCTTGCCGATCAGAAGGTCGGTGGTTCGAATCCCTCTGACGGGGTGAGCTCCTGTTGCTTGGTCCCAGCTCCTGCCAACCTAGCAGTTCAAAAGCATGTCAAAATGCAAGTAGATAAATAGGAACCGCTACAGCGGGAAGGTAAACGGCGTTTCCATGTGCTGCTCTGGTTTGCCAGAAGCGGCTTTGTCATGCTGGCCACATGACCTGGAAGCTGTACGCTGGCTCCCTCGGCCAAAAATGCGAGATGAGCGCGCAACCCCAGAGTCGGTCACGACTGGACCTAATGGTCAGGGGTCCCTTTACCTTTACCTTTTATTAATGTATTTTGAAGTACAAATGGATTTTTATAGGCCTGGTTCACTCTATACCTAGTGCAGTGTGAAAGCAAGGTTGAAACATGCATCCTACCACTACATTTGTGTGTCTGAACTCAGGCCTATTTATGCTAACTCACACTTGAGAAAGCAGGTTCTCCCCTTAGGGAAAGCATGGGTTGCGGAAGGGTTAACAAGACCTTCCCTGGTCAGTAGGGGTGGGTCAGTTTGGATGGCCACTGAGGGTTTGTTGCTGGGGAGAATGTTATGTTGCTAATTTTGATTGACAGCCACAGCCTTTAAAAGGGTGCAAGCAGGTTGCACTTTCGCTTTTGGGTGCTTGCAGCAGATCTCCCTCCCTCCCTCCCTCCCTCCCTCCCTCCCTATATTTAGGGTTTTTTTGCTGCATTTGACATTGCTGTGCCTGTCACAGGGTCGTCCGTATTGCTTCGGGGGCCTAGTAGGAATTTTGTCATCAGGCTGATTGGCTGGTGCCAGGTGGTTTTTGCCTACTACATAGCAAACTGTCACAACTTGTAAGGTTGGCGGTTAGGCATTGGTTCGAATTGGATGGTGGAGGGTTAAGGATTTGGCTGGGCCTGCCCCTCAAAATTGCTGCTGCCTTTAGGGGTATTCCGTTAAAGGAATCCTGGGGCTCAACATGTTTGTCCATACCCCTGATAGGGGCTAGGACCGCACACGAGCCTCGGGGAGCACCTGGGGGAGAGGTCATAGGGCGTGGTGCCCTGCCCCAGCCTCTCTCAGAGGGTGCTTACCTATCCTGACTTCCCCAGTACGCTGGGGAGTCAGATCTGTCCCAGGCAGGGGACAGGTGGCATGGGAACCAATGCCTAAGCAACCACTCACATTCAGTTGTATTTAAATAAAGTTGTGGCCAAAATTAATGCCAAAAACCAAAACTTAATTTCCGTGTGAAATTCTTTGGTGGGAAGTCTTGGTACCTTGGCACGCAAAGCTTTGCTTGTCATACATAGGATAAACATATGAAACTGCCTAATACTGAATCCATCTAGCTTCCCCTTCTCCCTGCAACATCTCTCCTCCAAGAAGCTCAAGATGGTGTACATAGACCCCCACATTCCCACTTTATCCTTGTAACAATTTGATGAGGTAAGTTAGACTGAGAGGCAGTGACTGGCCCAAGGTCACCCAGTGAGCTTCGTGGTAGAGTGGGGCTATGAACCCTGGTCTCCCAGGTCCAACACTCTATTCACCCACCCCACAGTAACTGGCAGCAACTCTCATAAGTCTCGGGCAATTGTCTTCCCCAGCTGTTCTACCTGGGACTTAATTTGGGTCCTTTTGAGTGCAGAGCATGTGCTCCATCACATAGCCCATCCTCATCCCTGCCTACTAGGTATAGAGTTACCTGTGAACAGAATCCTAACTTTAGAAATAGCTATTTCCCTCAAAATGATATGTACCAAGGCATACATTTTTAAAATTGCTATGGAATTAGTCCACACCATAGCTGCCAAGTTTTCCCTTTTCTCGCGAGGAAGCCTATTCAGCATAAGGGACAATCGCTGTAAAAAAAGGATAACTTGGCAGCTATGGTCCACACTAGTCTCTCTCTCTCTCTCTCTCTCTCTCTCTCTCTCTCTCTCTCTCTCTCTCTTCTCTCTCTCTCTCTCTCTCTCTCCCCCCCCCCCCTTTCTGCCTCTTAGTAAGCAATACAAATTAAACAATATATAATGCACTTGTTGCAGACAGGATCTGATTTTTAAAAAAACCAGTGTGGTTTATAGTCCTTGAGTTCCACATTGGGGGAAAATCTAGGTTAAAATATTGTTATTACTATTTTAAAATGTGCTTGCTTTTGTATAGAGCCTTAAGACTAATAGGTTCCGACCAGCATCTACAAGTTGAAATGCATTTTCTAGCTGTTTCTTCACCTCATGTTCAAAGCCACATCTGCATTCGCTATCTCAGAAGCTCCTGACCTCTTTTGGCTCCTTTATTCTCTCTAGAGGAGTTGCTTTCCCCTCCAGCTCTTCCACAATACAAAGGAAAACAGTCAAGCCAATGAGGACAAGGAAGCAAAACAAAGAGAGCAAAACTCTTCTATTTCTCTGGCTTCTCAAGAAAAGGGGTGGTTGATGATAATGATGATGATGATGAGTTATTCAAAATGGCTGGTGTTAACTGCTTTGGACCTCTTTTTGGACACTCAGAAAAAAATGTGGATTACATTTATAAATGTGTGTTATACACAGGACTTCTTTTTCAGGGGGAACTCACAAGGATTCGGTTCTGGCACCTCTCAGGTGGATGCCATTGCCATTCTAAGAGAATGAGAGAGGTGTTCATGGTGATTTCCGGCACCACATTTTCTGGAAAAAATAGCTCTGGTTATGTGTGTGTGTGTGTGTGTGTCTTTATTTTGAAGATCAGTACTGAGGGATCCTCAGAAAAGCTGCTCACACTGAACATTTAATGTTCCTTCTATTTGTTATTTGAAACATTTATAGCCTGTCTTTACTCAAAGAGCCCAAGGCTGCTAACAATGTAAGACAAAACAATCCGAAGTATAAAAAACACATACTTTAACAGCAATATTTTTTTAATCAATCAAAAACGGTCATGAACAATAAAAGTGCAGATTGAAAAAGATATATATAAAAAACTTATTTAGACTGAGAAATTAAAACCAATATGAGACCACAAGTTTAACATAAGTCAACATTGTGATGCCACAGCAAAGTCTATTCTAGGCTGCATTCACAGAAGTATACTGTCCGCCTTGGTCAGACCACACCTTAAATGCTGTGTCCAGGTCTGGGCACCACAATTTAAGAAGGGTATTGACAAGTTGGATCATGAGCAGAAGTGGACAACCAAGATGATAAAGGGTATGAAAATCAAGTCTTAGGAGCCTGTTTTCTCCTGCTCTGGAAGGTTGGGCCCAAACCAATGGCTTCAATTACAAGAAAGGAGATTCCAACTAAATATCAGCAAGAATTTTCTGATGGTAAGAGTTGTTCAACAGTGGGATGGACTCCCTCAGGAGGTGGTGGAACTCTCCTTCATTGGAGGTTTTAAAGCAGAGGTTGGATGGCTATTTATCATGGATGCATTAGTTGAGATTCCTGCATTGCAGGGGGTTGGACTAGATGACCCTGGGGTTCCTTCCTACTCTACAATTATATGATTCTCTGAACCTTTTTTATGGCCCCCATGTCATCTAAAAGAAGAAGAAGATCTTAATCGTCTTCTATAAGACAATTAAAAGTAGACAAATTAGTCTCCTTCAGAAGACAGTTCAGAACTTGCTTGAAGCCACCGGGGGAATTTTTTTTCCCCTCTGGCCCCCCCTAGGCATATTTCTGGAGATCTTGTGACATGGTCATATAGGATTTCTTGGTGATCTCAATACTTGGGCATGTTCATATAGGAGAATGTGGTTGTTCAGCTACTGCAGTCAAAAAACAAAATGGGTTCTACAGTTCAGAGCACTATGTGAACCAATCGTGAAACAAATGTCATCATTTTAAGTTAATGGGTTGGATCCATTCTTAGAGCAGAGCCACTGAAATCCATAGGGCATCAAGCTGATTTCAATGGATCTATTCTAAGAATCATGGGAAGTCTAGATCCAATCCACTATATCTGATTCTACAAAGAATACGAAAAATGATTCTATGGGCCTGATCTCAAGCAGCAATGTAAGTAAATGTGACAATGTGTTCATCTGAGGAACTGTGTTTACACAGCAAAATACTTTGTTTGATGCTTTCATTGCAGCAGGTCTCAGTGCAAAACAGATAAGCCACAATTTAAACTCAAGGACGCTTCTGTATGTAAGATTGAGAACCAAAGTCACTTCATTTATATAAAATGGTAGTCACTGCCAAGATGTGCATTTCCAAAGTTCTAAAGGCAAATGGGGTGGGATGCCTGCAGTAATATAATCATGCAAGCTTTATAGCCTTTGCTACTATTAATCAAAAGATTTAGACTAAATATCCTGCTGTGAGCCTCTCCTTTTTAAATTGTTCTACTAAATCACAGCTGCAATACATTGCCTTAATTTTTATAGTCAGACCGAGCTGGCAATTGTCATTCACGCCTTCATGGCCTTCAGATGCACTCTATGCAGTGCCCTTTGAAGAAAATTATTCCCAGGAACTGCAGATAATGCAAAAAAAAGCAGGCTGCATATCTCTCATTATGGATTACGGTAGCTACTGCAAAGATTCAGAAATTGCAACAAATTTGTTACAGTCCTGGGGTTTGAGACCCCTTGGAGCTCTTCCTTATTTCCTTCAGGAGCAGATTGCCCGCCCCTGTCTTCCTATAGTGCCTTGTACCAAGTGAAAACATTGGTCCATCCAACTCAGTGTTGTCAACAAGGACTGGCAGCAGCTCCCTAGAGTTTCAGCCAGAGGTATATCAAGCCCTAGCTGGGGACACTAGGGATTGAACTAGGGACATTCTGCATGCAAGGCAGATGTTCTAGCACTGAGCAATGACCCTTCCCCAGAAGTATTCATAATGGACTAAGGTAAACACAGTCAACAATTTTCCATCAGTTCCTTTAGCCTTCCTCAAGAGGCAGCCTCAGTATTCTTCAGGCCTTCCCATGACTCCCTCTGAGACTGATAAACTATGAGGAGGAGTCTGGAAGCTTACAGCTTTTCCTGCATTCTTTCCTATCATGGGTATTGTACAGCACTTTTGTTGCACATACTTAACATTCGAGAATGATATTTCATGCCCTGAAATAAAGGCATTCTGGTAAGCTATGAGACAGTACTTTCACTTTTAGCAGATGCTAGTCTGAAGCAATTTTTTGATGTGTGGCTCACCAAAGCATCATGGAACACTTCAGAGTTCTGTTTTTATTGGTGCCCATCTTGCTTCACAAGCCAGAACTCTCTTCAGATACTCCACTTTGCCTTAGGAATCATGATTCATCTGAATTCATTTTTTTTCCAGTTTAAAATAAACTTTATTAAATTTCAAATAAAAATACAATAATATAAACACCTTCACGTACACACTCAAAAAAGGAAAAACAAAAAGGAAAAAAATTAACTAAAAAGAATCAACAGTCAAGTATATACGTTCAGATTTTCATTCATATCCTTAATCAAAATAATCAAGACAATTTAAATGTCTTTCAAATACATATTCTTCAACTTCAACTTATCCCCCTTACTCCTCCTCCTCTCCTGTCCGACTTCCACTCATCTCACTCCCAGGTTTATCAGAGACTATATTCCAGTACTGCTTCCCCTCAAGTCTATAAATCTATGTCCAGTGATTCCTGAAAGTATCCATACTATACAAGGGGGAAAAGAAAGAAAGAAAGAAAGAAAGAAAGAAAGAAAGAAAGAAAGAAAGAAAGAAATTAGACAATTCACCGTCATTCAAAATTGATAACATAGATTAAATCAAATCAAAACAGATCTATATGAGACCTTTAGAAATAGACCCAGGATTTTATCGTGGGGCACTGTGCTTTCATGTATTCTCCAAATTTTTCCCAATTATGCTGAAATTTCTTATTGGAATGCCCTCTGATTGAATTGGTCAAATTATCTAGGTCCAAATATCCAAATAGTTTCTCTTGCCAGTCTGAAATTTTGGGTACTTCTTGACTCTTCCAATGTGATGCAATCAGAGTTCTTGCTGCTGCCACAGCATACAAGAACAATGTCCCATCTTGTTTTTTAATTGAGTTGTCCACTATCCCCAGTAGAAAAGACTCAGGGTTTTTCTTTATGTTCATCTGAATTCAATGTGCACCACATTAATCTGAATTCAATTTTTATGATACAGCCGTACCTCGGAAGTTGAACAGAATCCATTCCGGAAGTCCGTTTGACTTCTGAAATGTTCGACTTCCAAAGCACAGCTTCTGATTGGCTGCAGGAAGCTCCTGCAGCCAATTGGAAGCCGTGGAAGCCCTGTCGGATGTTTGACTTCCAAAAGACCATTCAAAAACCGGAATGCTCACTTCCGGATTTCGATCATTCGGGAGCCGAAACGTTTGACTCCCAAGGTGTTTGGGAGTGGATGTACGACTGTATACCTAATCATAATTCTTGATATGATGCTAGAATTTATCAAATATATCAGAATTTTAAGGTTTTCATTCTGAGTTTCAATTTATATCTGGGTCTACTCTTTGAGGAATAAGACTGGATACATTTTTATTTTTATTTTAACATAAAGGAAAACTTGCAACTATTGTTCAGCTTTACATCTGACAGCAGATATTGGAATCTCCACACGCTCACTTAAAAGCAACAGAACATCACCACTGAAGGAATGTTCTTTTCTCTCTTTTTTTGGACAATCCATAAAAGAAACAACAACATGAAAGCATTACCTACAGACAGATTTCCCTGAAGTTATATGTCCAATATTGTAAACTGACCTCAAAGAACACTAGTATAACAGTTTTATTAAACAATGTAGTGTGTTCAGACATTGCATGAGCACACAATGTGAATTGTGAATGGGGGTATGCAAACTTGACCCTAATGTCCCCAGGCATGTGAGCTGCTCTTCAAATCTTTGTCCAAAGAGTTTGAAAGTCTGAAGAAGAGGGATTTAAAGTCTATTCAGTTGAGGATGCTTAAAAACTCTCCCATGAGCAGGAATGCTGTCAAATCAGGCTTACATTGAATTGTATTTGCCATTTTACTGCCCATTGGCCCAGTTTGGAGACATCCCTTTGGAGTCCTTCTTTTGTTTTAACCACCCTGGACAATTGGGTATCATCAGCAAACAGCTACTTCACTGCTCACCTCTGAATCCAAATAGCAATTAACAAGTTAAAAAGCACATCAAAACTGGTGTTGTAGGGTTGGAAAATGTTCCTAGAAGGATAAACCCAATGATCAAGTTGGTAGAACAACTCCCCTATGGAGAAATATCACAGCATTTGGGGCTTTGGAAGAAAGGCAAGTAAACATATTATAAACATAATAGAAGTTTATAGAATTATGTGTGGTCCCATCCAGTCCGTGTGAAAATTCAGTTAATTTGCCAAAAAGGCCTAGTCCAGGGGTCCCCAGACTTACTGGGCTTTGGGCCGGTTCCCACCGCGCCGATTGCATGGTGGGCCGGAGGGCGGGGGAGTGCGCGTCCGTGCAGGCTGGCGGGCGGGGGAGTGCGTGCACGGGCGCATGCGCACGGGCGCTTACTGGTGCAGCGGCACGCTTCCAGGTCGGAAAAAGCGCCGGAAATCGTTTGTGCGCATGCGTATGGGCCTCCCCCGACCCGGAAGTGCACCAGAAATGGCCTCTTCTGGGTCGGGAGAGGCCCATACGCATGCACACAAAGGATTTCCGGCGCTTTTTTCCGACCTGGAAGAGCGCCGCCGCGCCGCGCGCCGTAAGAGCGGGCGGCAGCGGCGGGCGGCGCCGCGGGCCGGATTGGGAGCCCAATTGGGCCGCATCTGGCCCCCGGGCCATAGTTTGGGGTCCCATGGCCTAGTTTTGTCAATACTATTTACCTCAGTTCCTCCAATCCCCTTCCTGTGAAATTTAGTTCAGGAACACAGATCTGCCCTACATCTTCCATAGTAAAGGCAGATGCACAAAATTAATCCAGTTTCTTTGCAGACTCATTATACCCATTTTCCATTATAAACTCATGAACGGTGAAATTGTGGAGCGTATTTCTCCAAATATTCTACTGGAATGGACTGTATTTCTCTAACAGTTCTCAAAAAATAAACTTTTTTTTTTAAAAAAAGTTTGTGATATTTTGATCCAGCCAGTAGTTACTTATTTATTTAATGGTGTTCTTATCCCACACAAAAAGAGAATAAAACTCAAACATGTTTCCTGAGGCAGGTTTACAAAAAATATCACACAACAATAAAAGTACACCCTCCATAAAAGCAAACACACTAAAATATTAATAAAACACCTCCCTCATAAATACCTCCAGTCCCCAAGGGTTGCTCAAGGCCCCATAAAAAGCCCTTAGACAATTTTCAGGACGGGATTATGATCCCCTCATGTAACATTTTTAAGTGGGATAAAGTGTAACTGCTTCTGCTCTTCCGTTTTCCTCCTCCTTGTAATGAGAACAGATAAAGCCAATGGTTTCTTCTCCTTCTTTTTTTTTTAAAAAAGGGGGATTCTTTCATATAACTGATGTTGGGAAACTGTCATAAAAGTCTTTGCTGTGCAGAAGTTTATATCACCAGAACTAAAAGAATATGTTAAACCCCTTGGAGCCCATCCTATGGTTCAGTAACTCAGCATCTTCAATAAGAATTCCAAAGCAATTGAAATCAGAGGAGGTGGAGGGGGGAGCATTTGATAATGTCAGGCTTTCTGAAGCAGAAATTAGGTATCAAATGGAATGTAACTCGCGATTCCTCAGCGTAGCTTCTTACCACTCTCATTACCACTTCTTCCACAACCTCACCTAATTCATTCAACATACATTGTGACTGCAAACCTACAAAGCTATAGGGGTATGTATCCCATGCTTCTGCAGGCAATGGCACAGTTAATAGAGGGTGAGTCACCATAGATGATGGGGAGAGGAATTGAACCTGGGAGGGCTTCCAGGCTGCTGGTATTTTGGAGTGCAATAGCAGAAGGACTTTGAGATCAGTAGTGCATTGTTTTTTCTAGACATACTTGGACCACAGTTTCTAGAAATGAAGCACTGCGTACATAGTGCTTTATACAGCACATTAGAAGAAATCAAGAATGTTCCCAGCAATATAATTATTGTGGGAATGTTCAGGAATGTGGATGAGGAGATATTGTTTAATATATCCTATCCTAGCTTGTGTTAACAAGCTCCAAACTTAGCAGAGTTACATTCCCCTTTAATGCACAGCAGAAACGGTTGCTCAGGCTTGCTGAAGCCTCTAGAATGTTATATATATTTCTCCTGGTATTTCCCCTTTATCCCCCTTAAAAGAAAATACATGACACAATGCTATTTAAAAGTAAAAAGAGTTTACTTACAAGACATCCTGAGTTAACAGCATAATTTCAAAAAGGCAGGCTAGCTTAGATAAATGTATTTACAGGTAGAGTCCATGCCTTGTTTGCCATGGATCCCTTTTGTTCTCTCTAGGCTGGAAGCCTTGAGGGAACATTCCTCACTAGAGATGTTGCTTCTCTGACGTCGAAATCCAAAGATGGTGAAATGGCCGCTGGCCAGTGCATTTACCTGGCAGCTTACCCATCTCATTTGCATGTAGAGGAAGTCCATCCCAGATCAATAACAGGAAACTGACCTGGTCAGGTGTTCATCCATGTGGTCACTCTAGGAACTGTTGTGACTTGACTGCACCTAGTTTTACATCCCACAATTATTCAACAAAAAATAAATCAAATGTAATTTTAGGCAGAGGGAAGACTTTGGAAGAGGGGGGTAGAAAGGGAAAAGGAAGAAAGTGAGATGGTGAAAATGGGAGTTAATATGTGCAGATGCAGTCACACATATTTAGACCTTCTGCTATTTATCACTGACAATTAAATGCAAATATTCATTGGAAATGGTTCCAGCAAAAATCTGATTGTTCTGCCAGCATAGTTTCCTATTCATACACAAACATTGTGATTCTCTTTGCTCCTTTGTATAACAGTTGATATTTTTCCAGAGACAATGGATATGTGCAAATTAAGAACATGTGCCGCTAATTACTGGAATTTATTCAAAATCATTATTATTTTGAGTGGCAATTTGTTTTTAATATGCACTATATTTGTTTAAAAATACCTTACTGCCTAGATGTTGCTTCAGCATGACGTATCCTGGAACAATGACTGTTACATTGTCCTGGAAATCAACCTAATTCATTGCTAATTATCATCTTCTGTTTTTAATGGATATTTATTGTTCCTGATATGCCTGTACTGGAGAGATACCCATTCCATCAGGAACGCTGAAAGAAAAGCAATCAAAGAATGCTGAGACATGCATATAATTAGATTGAGTGTTCAAATTGTTCTACTGAAGGAGGTGATTTGCAAATATTCCCGAAAAAGGACACACACAAAAAGGGATGAGAAATAGGTTCTATGTTGGTTGCTTTAAATCAATAAATGAATATATGTAACATTTGAATTTTAGAACCCTGTGGAATGAGAAAATGACATGATTAAATCTCATACAAAGCCAGGAAGGAGGTTATCCCTGCACAGACTAAAAAGGGAAAAGAGGTAAAGCAGTTGGGACAACAAAGGATCAAAATGCGTGTTGTGATCAAACCCCATAAAGCATTACTTCTCAATTATGGAATGCAACTTCAAAAAAAATTCTGATGTAGCATTAATAAAATCCGCAAAATGTTGCGAAATTCACCCATATTTCTGCAAGTAAAGTGGACACTTCACACCATTTCAGTACTATTCATTCTGGGATTGGTTAAACTTTTCTGAAACGTGGCTCGCAATTTATTTATTATTTATTTCATAGATTTGATTGTAGGGGGGACGACGACTGAATCCCATTCACAACATAAATAAAACATTAAAATTATCACACACAAAATTTATGACCACAATTTAAGACATGCAGAGGGTTAAAACCCCAATAAAATAGACTAAAACAAATTGAAATTCATACAAACCTTCTAAACATGTTGGTTGTTGTTGTTGTTTAGTCGTTTAGTTGTGTCCGACTCTTCGTGACCCCATGGACCATAGCCCGTCAGGCATGCCTGTCTTCCACTGCCTCCCGCAGTTTGGTCAAACTCATGTTGGTAGCTTCGAGAACACTGTCCAACCATCTCGTCCTCTGTCATCCCCCTCTCCTTGTGCCCTCAATTTTTCCTAACAGCAGGGTCTTTTCCAGGGAGTCTTCTCTTCTCATGAGGTGGTCAAAGTATTGGAGCCTCAGCTTCAGGATCTGTCCTTCTAGTGAGCACTCAGGGCTGATTTCCTTCAGAATGGATAGGTTTGATCTTCTTGCAGTCCATGGGACTCTCAAGAGTCTCCTCCAGCACCATAATTCAAAAGCAACAATTCTTTGGCGATCAGCTTTCTTTATGGTCCAGCTCTCACTTCCATACATCACTACTGGGAAAACATGTTGGTTGGTTTGTCTAAATAGGAATGTCTTCAGCAGGCACTGAAGTGAATGGAAATCTTTTGATATGGGCTAACTTACCAGTTACTCATCAACTACACAACTCTTGTTCTGTAATCCTTTTTTTTTTTTTGTAGAGTCATTTAAGTCTTATTTATTTGTATCTAGATGATTTACATAGACAATTTAAAATGTTGTGTGTGTGTGTGTGTGTGTGTGTGTGTGTGTGATGGCTTGCAGAAGAGGTACACCTTAACTTGGTACTGGAAAGATATCAATGTTGACAAAAGTCTCCCCTCACTGGAGATAAAATTTCATGGATGGGATGTGTGTGTCGTGACTGAAAAGATCCTGAGGGTACGGAGCTGCCGCACCTGCTTGAATGTGGCTAAACCCCGCCCCGGCGCAGTGTGGCAGCCGGGAACTGACGCAGGGGGCCAAATAGCCCCCCTGCCGATGCGGGAACCGGCTCCGGCTCACAACTCCTCCCCTCTGGTAAGAGGAGAGGCTTTACCAATCTCTGAATCTCTCACAGAGGAGGCAGGTTGAGAAGTGTATCATTTAACGTACACAGGTTCAGCTTATATTCAAGTCAGGAGGAAGTTAGTTATGTGTCGTGTGAGGGATAACTTTATTTCCCTGAAGCTTTCCACAAATCAACTTCCTTGAGCAACAACAAGTATTATGAGATCAGGAAAATGTGCATTACATGCTATAGCATTACATGCTATAATCTCTATATGAACCGCAGATTGAGAGCAGCCTGTTCTTGCTCTTCCACTGACCTACTCACTCCCATGCCTGAAAATGGCTTGCACAATTTGTGAGCACCCTATCCCCAAAGTTGAACAGATACCCATGCACTGTTTGGCTACCATACGTGACTGGTGGCTGCATTCAACTTCATGGATAATAGTTACACAACCTTCATAAATCTGCAAGAAAAAAACCAATAGCCCATATTTTCTGTTATTGTTTTCATATAAGATTGTCTGCTCTCTTCTCACAAACACTATGAAATATTCATTCATTGCAAACTCTAGATGTTTCCTGTATAAAACTTGAAAAACAAATACTGCAGGCATCAAAGGCATGTCCATTAAGGCCACATGAAAACCTTGAGAGGCCATAAGTAGGGCTTTCTTTTCAGCTGGAACTTGTTCTTGCACCTTTCAGGTGGACGCCACGGCCATTATGAGATTACAAGGGAGGCGTTCATAGCAAATTCTGGCACCTCCTTTTGCTAGAAAAATTGCACTGGCCATAAGCACTAAAAAATTATGATGCCCATCATATGTAATTCAAAATAATTAAAAGAGAATAGAAAAGTGAGGGAAATAGTGTGTTATGGAAGGAAGTCAAACCAGGTGCTGATTTTCCCTATAGTGACTACTTTAATGTTTTGTTTTTGGAAATATCAAATGTCAAATTCTTTTACAGAAAAATAAAAATAAAACCATACTACAAGCGGTGGGGTGGGGGTTGTTGCTTTGTTGCCTACTGCATAAGCTAGCACTGGTGCCCTTTGTTGTATTTACGTCCAAGAAATGGGTGCTGGCACTGTATGCAGCCGGATATATACAAACAGCATCAACAGGCCAAAAGTTTTCATTCCTCAGTGAAAACCTGGGCTCTCTGCAGGAGTTCATGCTTACACGCAGAGCCCTGAAGCTTCAAGGAAAGCAGCAGATCTCAGTAGGCATAAAGTTTTTTTCTAAAGTTCAAAGTGAGCCCACATTCTTTCCACCCCCACCTTTTCCCACTTATACGCTGACATTTGAGATTTCAGTCATCCCAGAGAGAATTATAGTTCTGCACACAAACAAAGAGAATTGAGATTCCACCCATTCCCGCACCCCACTCCACTCCCAACTGTGACTTGCTTTTAACAGCCTACAATGCCTAGGACTAGAACACACAGCCTACTGCAACGAGAGAAACAGCTCTCCATTTGCCCTTGTACCAATGCAAAATCAGGTGAACACTTTCCCAATCAGCATCAAAGGGTTTAGTATAACGGCTAGTTATACTAGCTTGCATGACACTTCCAGTAACCTTCAATTCATAGGTTGATCTGACCCAGACCAACTTAATTTCTGTAATGCAACATTAGTTTGTGGACTCCAAGACTAAACCAGACTTATAGGTAGTTCTAGTGCTTAACTATGTTTTTTGAGAAGTTCTCATATACAGTGGTACCTCGGTTTACAAACACAATTGGTTCCGGAAGTCTGTACCTAACCTGAAGTGTTCTTAACCTGAAAGCAAACTTTCCCATTGAAAGTAATGGAAAGTGGATCAGTCCGTGGAGTACTTAAACTTAAACTGAAGCGTACTTAACCTGAAGCGAACTTTCCCATTGAAAGTAATGGAAAGTGGATTAATCCATTCCAGACAGTCCGTGGAGTACTTAAACTGAAGCGTACTTAACCTGAAGCGAACTTCCCCATTGAAAGTAATGGAAAGTGAATTAATCCATTCCCGACGGGTCCTAAAACTGAAAGTACTCAAACCGAGGCGTACTTAAACCGAGGTATGACTGTACTAGAATATAGATCAATCTTTTTCCCCATACACCATTAGGGTTGCCATTAGTTCTCTTTTTCCAGGACATGTCCTCTTTTTCATGGGTAGAGTCGTCATAGAGAACCATAGTTAAAAGAAGAAGTTGGCAAATGTGTCCTCTTTTTTAATCAGGACTCACTCACTCTGAACCTGGTCAGGTAGCCATGAAAGATTCTGGTAGGCCACTATACTAAATGGTGCTGTACTAAAGCTATAGTCTCTTTAGACCACTTCTCTGTATTTTCCCGAGTCTCTGAAGAATCTTACAGCAGTATTCAGGCAGCAGAGGCAACAGCTTCTCCAGAGGATTGGGGGCCCCTGACACGATGCCATGTGACATCCTGACGACATTGTGTGACATCCTGACATCGCACATGTGATGTCCTCTGAATATGGGGGGGGTATTAATATTTGGGGAACTGAAACTGCCTTGGCCCCTAGTACTCCTGTTCCATCAATACTTTTTTGTCCAGCTCTACAAAAAGCCATTTGTGTAACTTGTGTAACTTCTTGTTTTATTATTTTTCCTGTGATACTACACCAAACACTAAGCAGAACTCCTCCATCCCTCCCTATGAATTATAATCACAATTAGAAGTACTTCTGGTTCAATTAGCACAAAACAAAATGAACAAACTGAGCAATTTAGCTTTGTCTTTATTTGGCTCTTCCCTGATCACAGAGTCACTATCCAAATATTCAATTACTAGCCACCAGTCTTCCATAAAATGATCAAATTCCTGTCTCCCTTTTTGAGTCCTAATTTGCTGCATTAGTTTGCTCATAATTAATAAATACCACTTTTTTAAACAAAGTCAAAGCAAAGTGGATCTTAATAACTACCCAGTCATAACCACTGTATGTTGAAAGCACCTCTTTTTAGAAGCTCACTGCTATCCTGATTCTTAACAGCAATCAGCATTTAACCTGGTGACCCGTTTTGGACCGCAACTCCCATCAGCCCTAGCCATCGCCATGCTTAAGAGACCCATTGGGAGTTGTAATCCAAAACGTTGTGGAGGACACAAGGTTTGGAAAGGCTGGCAAGAACTTTTTAAAAACCAATTTCCATCCACGTTTATGGTTGATTTTAGACCCAGAGCATAATCATAATTTGCTACCATTGGATGGGCTACAGTAACCATCACTTGAGACCCTTTAAAATATTAAATGTTAAAATATTTTTAAAATACTTAATCTCACAGAGAAGTTATTAAGCTCACAGTTATTAAGCCGCAGGGCCAGCTCTAGGGGTAGTCTGGGCGCCACGCAGCAGAGCCGCACAGAAACCATGCTGCGTGCTGCACCTGCCCACCAGCTGCAGCAGGAAACGGAGTGGGGCGGGGGCGCCAGAGCGATCTCCGCACCACGCGCCAGGGCGCCTAACGTGCTTGAGACGGCCCTGTTAAGCCGTTAAATCCATTTGAATGCTTGTTTCAAGAGGCTAGCTCACCAAACAGAGGACTGGTCTCACAGATATATCATTGCTGTAGTACAGGCATCCCCAAACTGCAGCCCTCCAGATGTTTAGGCCTACAACTCCCATGATCCTTAGCTAACAGGACCAGTGGTCGGGGAAGATGGGAATTGTAGTCCAAAACATCTGGAGGGCCCGAGTTTGGGGATGCCTGCTGTAGTAGGACCCTCAACACATTAAAACATATGACCAAATAGGTGGAGCGGGGCAGGAGGATGTTAGGAACAGAATTCGCGCCAGAAAATGGGAAAGTAAGTACGGTATTGTAAGCTTTGATAGTCTGTCACCTGCCACTCAGAGGTTCACTACATGGGACATTGTGTGCACACAGATCTGACAATCCCAGGCAAAATATAGTTGCATCAACCACTCATTTGGCCCATGCTCTGTCAAATTCTAGACTGAAATTACCTTCTTAGCTGAGGAAGGATGAATGCTTTTGACTGCTCATACTGCTGCTTCCTTTCTTTATCCTTGGTTTTTTGTGGTTTATTTAATTGGTTTTGTATCTAGATTTTAATTGTGATTTAGTATGATTGCAATCTGTCAGGGGTGGGTGGAATCTGTTTCATGGCTGGGTGACAGGATATATAAAGATAATGAATGGCTGACTGAATACCTATGCTCATACTTAAAGGCTGGATTTTTTAGTGCCTCTGTGTGGCGTGGGAATGTAATAAAGGGGTGCGTCATTTTATCACTGGCCATTATCATGTTTAGAAGAACGCTGGGGGATAAAGCAGTCAATATTTCCCTTTTATGATGAGCTTGAACTCACAGCTTGAGCCCATGTTTAAACCCTAGCCTCTCTAGTCTAAAGCTGTGCTCCTTTACGAATATTTGTTTGTTTGATTTTCATCTACCCTCCCCCTTCCCAAATTCTTGCAAAATGTCCAACTGCAAAATAAATAAACATGGATAAAACCTGTTCCTTCTTCAATGACCGCAGCAGCTGGTATATCTGCCTTGGCATAGCTCACATAAGCCATTGCAATATTTTGCTACAAATCTTATTGCCTCTTAAAAAGAACTGTGTGGCTGTATGTTTTAACATAATGGCTCAAAAGAGGAAGGAAATACCAGATAAGATGAGGGACCCCATATATAAGCAGCACAAGAAGACATATCATATTCCTTGATTGGAAATCTCTTTTTTAAATCATGACCAGATGGTATCTGACCCCATGATGGATTAGAAGACTAGATTCTGCAGATGGATTTAATCATTTTTTTACTGTTTGGGCTTTGTATCTTTGCTTTATTTATTTCTCTTTTACATCACCACAGTATTATTGAATGACAGGTGGTTTATAAATGTGAGGGATAAGAGATACCGACAGCCCCCTCCCATCCTGAATACCAGCTCCTCCCCCAGCGGGGAAGGGGAGACTTCGAGTGGTGATTCAGGAAGTGGAAACAGGAGCTTGAGTACCTTAGCGGAGCACAGGCACCGCCGGGGAAAGGAACAGGGAAGCAGGGAGACGGTGGGAAAGAGGCCGATCCCAGCTACTCCGGAATTGCGTAAAAAGCACCGGGGGAGGAGATTCAGTATGCCAAGATTACTTTGCTGGAGGAAAACGCGCAAACCGCCATTTGGAGGTTCTGCGGAAGACTGACAACATGTACCACCATCTGTAAATAGCACTGTTTTCAGCACTGTAAATACACAGCACCAATAAAAGGATAAAATGCAGAGCTGTGTGGAGTCGTTACTCTGAAGTAGCCCACCCAGGCCACTGTGACAATAAATTTATAAAATAAAATAATGCCAGTGCCAATTCCAGATTTTAGAGCTGTTGATCAAGGTGGACACCCTTTCCTTGCTGCTATGTGCATGCTTCGTTTGCAAGGAAGTTATCAACCAGTGTGGCAAGACTGGAACCCCCTCTGGAACCCCCTTTCCACTGAAATTAGGCAGGCGCCTTCATTTTCCGTGTCTGCTATCAAAATAAAAATGAAATTGTTTAGTCAGCATTTTATTTCCATGCAATTTTAACATGGAATTTGATCATGTAGGGGTTATATATATATATATATATATATATATATATATATATATATGATTTTTATTCATATTTTGATTAATCTCATGCCACATTGTTTTTAAGTTTTGAATTTATTGATACACATATTCTATATATCATCTGATGTAAACCACACAGAGGGTTCCCACCCCAATTAAATAGTATGCCCCCAGCTGTGCCGATTGGACACCCGGGGGGGCGTGACGTGGCCAGGAGTCCCCATGATGCAGGCGGCATCCCTCCACCCTCCAGCCAGGTCCTGGATGCCGGGCTGCAACACCGCCCACCGGGGAATGTGTGAGGACTTGTCAAATCAATCACTTTCCCTCTCCTTCCATGCACAGTCTATGCTGGCACACAGAGGGAGAGGGCAATTGTCAGGCATCCAGCCTCCAGCTCGACAACACAGGGAGCCTAATTAAGTAGAAAGGATTATTTTTTTGACCAAGTAGACAGATAACGCCGGACGGCATTTACCCAGCTGTCACCATCATGAATTATGATGACTCTTCTGCGGAGTCCCTCCCCTTCCTCCAACTTAAATGGGATTTCTGCCCCTTGAGAGCCAGTGTGGTGTAGTGGTTAAGAGCGGTAGACTCGTAATCTGGGGAACCGGGTTTGTGTCTCCGCTCCTCCACATGCAGCTCCTGGGTGACCTTGGGCTAGTCACACTTCTTTGAAGTCTCTCAGCACCACCCACCTCACAGGGTGTCTGTTGTGGGGGAGGAGGGGAAAGAAGAAGAAGAAGAAGAGGAGGAGGAGTAGTAGTTTGGATTTGATATCCCGCTTTATCACTACCCGAAGGAGTCTCAAAGCGGCTAACAATCTCCTTTCCCCTCCTCCCCCACAACAGACACCCTGTGAGGTGGGTGGGGCCGAGAGACTTCAGAGAAGTGTGACTAGACCAAGGTCACCCAGCAGCTGCATGTGGAGGAGCGGAGACGCAAACCCAGTTCCCCAGATTACAAGTCTACCGCTCTTAACCACTACACCACACTGGAGATTGTTAGCCGCTTTGAGACTCCTTCGGGTAGTGATAAAGCGGGATATCAAATCCAAACTCTTCTTCTCTTCTTCTTCTTAAGTTTCTGCTTCCGCCTCCTATCACACATCCTCCCCCAGCAGCGACTCCGTGGCCTCATTGGGTCCCCTCCAACTGCTTCCTGTCTAGTCAATCTTCTCTTCCTCACCTTTTCCCTCCCCCTGAGAGATCTGGCAACCTGCATTCCTAAGGGCGGGGAAGTTGGTGCTCGGCTAAGCTCCTCTCTTCTGGTAGTTAACCCTATATCTTCCTGCCTACTTCCTCCACTGAAAGCTAGCTGGGCTGGCTCAGTCGTGACACCAATACTGATTTCTCCTCCTTGTTCCTCTCTCTTGGTTGGAGAGGGCAGATGAATAAGTAGTGGCAGCAAAGGAGTAGGACCAGCAGGGCCAGGAGGCTGAAGGAGGGACAGCAGCTGCCCCTGCCCTGCCCTGCTGAAGGAACATGGACCTTGATGGGTACTCAGATGCATCAGCTTCTGATGCTGGCCCTGCATGCTGTGACTATGAAGGAGCAATCCTTTGGAGTGATGGCAGTTCATTTCCAAGCATTGTGTTATGCTCACCTAATGCATATGTGTGCTGTCAAATGGTTGGGGGAATGGGGAGCCTGCTACATGATGAATGTTGCATGAGCATCACCTGTGGATCACCGAGCAATAAGGTATTACATGATGTACATTTGTAGAAACAAGAGCCCTAATCCCATCTCCAACCCACTAATGCGCCTGTGCTCTTATGTGCTTTAATGAAAGCATATTGTCCTTTATTCCCCCAGAAAAGTTGTTCGCCGCCGTGATTCAGCCAAGCTCTTTAAAATCTCCAATTCTTAACACAGCACAGTGTACTTTAAACAGCATGCAAGCTGTATTTTCCAATTCTCCAGTTTTATGAAAATCGATACAATTATACTTATACACAAAATAAAATCTCCCTGAATCAATATCGTGAGTGTGGAATTGAAAACCTCTGCTTTGTATTATTTCCTCGGTCTCTCATTCTGTTCAGCTTCAGCTGGGTTCAATCTGATTTAGAACATCAGGAGTCTCATAGCTCTCAGGCTGAAAAAGGAAAATGTGATGTATTACGAAACCCCAAGCTCCCTGCTCACTTCTGTGAGCTTGACATGAGCAGTTCATAATGTGAACACCCTTAACTCTCCTAAGATCATCATCTGATACACAAGTAGATCCTGGGTTATTTTATCACAGACACAATTTACGGCACTCCGAACATTTCTACTGTATATAAGCTGCTTCCTTACTTGCAGAAAATACTTCTGCCCAGTGCCAAATGCTTTCTGCATGACAGGATATCCTGCCAGGAGTGCTGTCCTGATTCCCTCTGAGTACTCTGATTCAGTGCAGGAGTGGGAGGAAATGGAAGGTGAAGGTGACAAATGGGAGGGAGGTGAGACAATGGCATAGAGGTGAGACAATGGAGGGAGGTGAGGAAACAATTGATCCATTCCTCTGAACAAGCATAGCTCCACTGTTGAAGCTGAGGTCCCAGAGGCTTCCTCTCTTTTGTCTCTGGAGAAGACAGGACTGTCAAAGTCTCCAGAGGCCATGTCCACAATGGCAGATGAGGAGGACTTCAGGGTACCTTCTGAAGTGCCACAATGGGAGGATTCAGAGATGTGGGCAGCATATCAAGAGAAAATTGGAAATGCACCCCTCTAGACCTGGTTTCAGGCTAGAAACTCCTGCAAAAGCAGAGATACTTGTGAGAAGCTGAGCACCTACACTTCTACTGAAAAGCTTGATGGGTCCATGGGGAAAGGTATTGGAGCATCTTTGCTGTTTACATACAACCTCGGAATTCTTGTTAATTATCTCAGGAACACAGCTCTTTCCGCCTTGACCAAACTTGTTCCTGCTAACATTTCGCCTTGTAAGAGCTCCTATACTGCATCTGGCTTTTTTGTGCATCTGAGCCTGCACTGATAAAGCATCATTTCATTTCTTCTAAGTGTACCTGTGGCCATGCTTGTGGTGGAAGCCTAGATAAGTACGCAAGACTCCTATTGTAGAGGGGTTGCAAGTAGCTCAGGGTCCAAGTACTGGGCCCTTCTGTGCATGTTCTGCAGTTAGCATGCAATCCAACATGTCAGCCTGGTTATCTCTTGGGCGTGGCTCTTTGCACATGAATATGCATGATTGGGCATGCATGTACAATCTAGGTTTCCCCAATAGTGCTGCCTATCATTGTTCTCAAATGGTACTCATTTGCACATCCTCCCCCTCTCTTTTACATGCGGAGACTTGTCATGTTCTAGGAGCAAGCAATGTTCAGCGTATGCATGGGATCCATTTAGTCCTCTTAGCACTGTTGATCTAGTAGATGCCTCCACTAATGGGGGACAAGTGGAGGAAATGTTTGCTGAGTCCCCTCCCTCCTGCTGCCCGCAGTGCCTTACCCCCAAAAAATAAATAAATAAATAAATAAAAGCTGTTCTGAAGTGTTAGGGGATCCTCCAGAATAGGTCCTTAGAGAGCACTAGGGGCTGCAGTAGGGACCCTTCTCCTTGATTATTGGGTGCTTCCTGTTGGATCAGAAGCAAGAGCACCAGTTGTATATACCCCTCTATTTTTATTCTACTGGCTTACAACCTGACAACATGTCATACAAATTTTTGCTCTCCCCAGCTTGATCAGATGCATAGGAAACAGGAAACAGCATCAAATCACTTTAGTTTTACCCTCCAGCTCTGGGACTTAGGGATCAGACTCAATTCCCCTAAGATTGCTCTTTCTCTCGCCCCCCCCTCCTCCTCATTCTGTTTCCCTCTCATTCTCTGTGGTGTGTTTGATCAAAGAGACCTTCTGCTTTCTAACTCTTAATTCCTTGGTAACTCTGAGTCAGTCACCTGAGGCTGAATGCTGTAAATTGCTCATTGCCTACCTGCCTCTTTCTGGCAATGTGTGATATTTTTATTTTATTTTAAGATAAACTCAAATCTGCTGCATCTTTGCTATCAGGAAGTGGCTGTATTCTCTAGCATCTTTCCCCTTAATAGTTTCTCACTGTATCAGGATAAAATGTCATTGCTAAAATTACTACTTCTGTATGATATATATTTTCTTTGCCATGTGAGCTACTGGGCAAAAGTCAAGGTGTTAGCACCAGCATAAGTAAAGGTAAAGGGATACCTGACCATTCGGTCCAGTCGTGGATGACTCCGGGGTTGCGTGCTCATCTTGCTCTATAGGTCAAGGGAGCCGGCGTACAACTTCCGGGTCATGTGGCCAGCATGACTAAGCCCCTTCTGGCGAACCAGAGCAGCACACGGAAATGCTGTTTACATTCCCGCCAGAGCGGTACCTATTTATCTACTTGCACTTTGACATGCTTTTGAACTGCTAGGTTGGCAGGAGCAGGGACCGAGCAATGGGAGCTCACCCCGTCGCGGGGATTCTAACCACCGACCTTCTGATCGGCAAGCTCTAGGCTCTGTGGTTTAACCCACAGCGCCACCTGCATCCCTTAGCACCAGCATACAAAGCCCTAAATATTCTGGAACTTAAGTACCTAAAAGAACACCTGCAACAACACAAATCATCTCAGTCCCAGTTGGTGTTCTCCCATGGCACAACCTTCTTGGTGGTAGTTCTCCATTTGCGGAATATTCTCCCAAGTTAAGTGTGTCTGTTTCTCTCATTATCAACATTTAAAAACATACCGGATCACACAGGCATTTGGGTGACTGAAAGGGACTCTTCCTAACAACCTTGGGAAGCCATTGTTGGAGATTCATTCCCTGTGTCTGCAGTCATGGGATTGTTGTATATCACATGACGGTGTATGTTTTTCATTCCACAAAGTGGGAAGTAACAGAGACAGGATGTTTGTGTTACTGTGTTCTGTGAAGTGGGACTATTGTCCTTTGTGTTTTTTCTTCTTCTTTGCTGTCTGATGCTAGAGAGAGAGGGAGCCATGTTGCAGTGCTCCGTGTGTATTTATATGTAAATAAAATAGATTAGCCAAATGCTGAGTTGCTGGAGTCTGTTAGGCAAACTGCGAAGACTCTGCAGATCCCTAAGCGTGCTAATGCTTTTTTGCATCAGTTGCTGTGATGTTCGGGCTGGAGAAAGCTTTTGAAGCTCCCAAATGATTGACCAGGAGGGAGAGAACATGCCAGTCCTACTCATGTGTAGGACAACTCCTAACAGCCATATCCAATGATGGGCAGAGACATTTCCTGAATGGTTGTAAATAAGAAGGCAGGGAAGTTGAGGCAGACCGAGCTTGGTGGGGCAGTATTCTATTCACCCAAATGGACCAGTTGGAGGCAAAAGAAAATAGAAAGAAAACGCCCCAGGAAAACTGGGAGAAAGAGGATATAGAATTGAGAATCGGGCCAGTCCCACACCCCTATTTGTCCCCTCTGGTTCTTTTTCAGTTATATTGCACCTCTTCCCCCACCTTAAATACGTTATTTTATCAATATTCCCCAAGGAATCCCCAAAACATTATTTGGCACTGTAATGTAAATAGAGAACAATGCAGTTCAGACATGCTCCTACCTTGGCTGTTTTGTTCCCTTCATTATCTCTTTATGGCTATTTTTAGTAGCACAACGGAAACAAATAAGAAAGAATTAGATTACCTAGAGGGGGAAAGCACCTCTGTTTTGTGTTTGCATCTGAGATGACTCAAAACATGGAGAATTCATACTTTGCAGGCAGAAAAAAACCCACCCATTTATTTTCATTATGAGAATCTAGATTTGATCTTTAAAAACAGGAAAAAAAGCAACCTTTTCTAAGCCAGCTCCCGCTCCATGAGCCTTGGATGGTATCTTTGAAACATTTTTAATGAGGCACTTTAGATTTCTTTGTCAGGACAGCTATTTGCATTTCTTGGAAAGTGAAGCACCATTTTGTCATGCAAAAACTAAACACAGACGAGATGCTGTATATATAGAACATTTGGGCTTGGCAGAGCTTGGTGCAACTGTGCTGGCTTCTGTGGACTCAGATGACTGACAACAATGTACTGGAATATTTATTTTTCCTTCTCAGCTTTTCAGCCTTCCTTTAGTAGGGTTGCCATATTTCAAAAAGTAAAAACCAGGACACCTCAAAAAATAATAATCAATTTTTTGATTGACTTGCCTAAGACCCAGGACAAAGCGCCACCATTCCATTCTGCCTTTGAAATTCTGGTAATGTCTGGGGAAATGAGGACATATGGCAGCCCCACCTGTAGCTTTCACCTTGATTTATACCTCTCACCTACAGGTAGGAGGTGCATTTCAGTTTGTAGACCTTGCGCCTTTAAAATAATCCACAGGGAAGCTGCACAGAGAAAACCTGCAAGCTCAGGATGGAGATAACTTACCATTTATCACCTGAGGACATATCCGGGAACATGGGCAGTGTTTCTGGGAATGGTACACTTCCCCTGAATGCTGCAAAGCCTGTGCTGGTTCCTGTCAGCTGTATAAGGACCAAGGTAAGAAAGGTGGGGATCATTGAAGTGAGTCTGTCTGCTCAACCCTCACCTCTGCGCACTGGAACGCAGATAAAGAGGGATTCAAGGCTTCCCAACATTACAATTTATTGAGCAGAGCCCATTTTTATGAGAGTATAGCATGGCATAAGGCTTGATGCTGCATAGTTCTTTCCCTTTAGAGTAATACGAGTCATAGAATTGTAGAGTTGAAAGGGCCCCCAAGGGTGTCATGGACTGGCTGGATGTGAAGGAGTGGTGGGAGGCATCAGCTGGGGAACCCCCCCCCCCAAGGGAATAAGGCTTGGAGTCAGGGGATTGGTGGTAGGATTATGATGAGTGGTTGAGTGGTCAGAGGGAGAAGAAGGAGCAGACAAGGGTGGAGGAGGTGTTGGAAGCAGAAGAGGCAACAGGGTTTAGTGAGCAGGACGAGTCTGTGGAAGAGAGCTGTACAGACTCCAAAGCTGAAGTGGAGTCTGGAGAGGAGCGGGGTGGCTAGGAGGCAGAGATGAGGCAGGCTGCTGAAAAACCCAAGGAGTCTACCTCTCCTGCTGCGACCAGCTTCCCTCCCTCCTGGTCTCCTTGAACATGAAGAAAAATGAAAAGAGCATAGCAGAAATTGGTTGTGTGGGGATGCAATTTGCATCTGCTTGGGAAATACCCTGGATAGGAGGAGCCTTAGAGAGTGGGGGGGGGGAGCGGACAGGGACTTTCTGGCCTTGCAACTGCCTCATCAGAGCAAGACCTACCGGGAATTATAGCTGGGATCACTAGCCCTGCAGTGATTCAGTTTTTAAAAATAAATAAATAAATAAATAAATAAAGAGCTAACTTCACTGACACTGTGGTTTTTTAACTGATGACCTATGCTTGACTTGGGCTCAAGACAAAGGGCCATCTAGTCCAACCCTCTGCAATGCAAGAATCTTTTTGCTCAACATGGGGCTCGAACCCGTGACCCTGAGATTAAGAGTATCGTGCTCTGCCAATTGACTTAGGTGGATGCTGGCCTTTGTCAATTGCAAGTATGCAGTGTAATACACTGGCCAATGAGCACATCAGGAGTGCTGGGGCTTCAGTATTCTGCACACCAAGGCACTGGAGGGCAAAGCAGTGGTTGCATGAGTTTAAGGATGCAGCATACACAGGCTTCCTGGCCTGTGTGGAAATTAACACATTGTGATGCACATGCAATCATGTGAGCACCTTCAGAGTAAGTTTGAAAAAAGCTACAGAAGGCGTTCCTTACAATACTAATCTCTGCCTGTGCTGGTATGGATCATGACCTGCATTTCTACAATGCTTCTCAACCTCAAAAATCATTTGTGCGCATTACAATTACAAACAAAAGGCAACAGAAGCAACAAACTGCTTATATCTTACCAATTCATGCAAAAATCACATAAAAGAGCTGCTAAGCAGTTTTATCAAATGATGGCCCATCGTCAAATTATTTTTTTGTTTTGCTTGTACGTTTGTTTCACTGCACCTAAAGAGAATGTACTCTTAAACATAGGAGGTCAGAAGGCATGGATGCAAATTGCCGCTTCCAGAAGGAAACAATTAATTGCCAGTTGTGCTAATTAAATTATAAGAATGCAAGGTCAATACATTGCCACACTGTAATTGTAATAAAGACAATTGTGTTCAGTCAGCAGGGATGCGGCAGGTTATCACTCTGTGAAACGTGAGAGGTGAAGGATTGCGGGGAATGATGTGAAAATGAAGAGGTTTTATAGCCTTTGGTTGCTTTCAGTAGCTTTCCGTCACCACGCACTCTGGAGAAATTGCAAATTTTTGAAAGACTTGCCTCTAAATAAAGAGGCACAACATACCAATCAGCAGCCTTAAACTAATCAAAGCCAAGAGCATATTTCATATGCTGCTCTCCCCCCCGCCCTGTCTTCTTCCAGAGGAGCCTCAAACATAGAAGCACATCTACAAAGTGACATTTGTGCTTAATGATCTGGGGATTAAATTACTAGGAAAAAAGTTGTTTAACTTCCTTAATAGCCGCCTGCTCAATTGCACAAAGCTGAGAATTGGGATTTCCGCCCCCCCTCCCTCCTGCACTATGCTATATATTACAGCACCCTGCAGACAGTAAAGTATCTCTTGCTGTGACAAGTTATTGATCTTGTTTTCCTCCGAGACCCCTAACAAGTCAGACTCCAGCTTTCTGAAAAGTACAGCAAGAGCAGTGCATTGCGAGGGCTAGGAGCTAACAAGAAAACTTACTCTCTGACTCTAAACAGAGAAACAAAAACCTATTAGCAGTCTGTGTGCATGCTATGGATGGCGAGCAGTTCACTTTTCTATGATCTAATGATAGGCTGGGAAACGGGTATCCTCACCCAACTTATCCGTTTAAATAAGGGCCTTAGTTTTTTAAAATATTAGGAATACATTACCAAAAATTCAGTTAAATGGATCCAGATCTTGAACATTTCAGAGCAGTTACATATCCCATTTAATTTTGGGCTCTCTTTGCCTTGTTTTGTTGCAGGTAAAAAAGGTAAAGGTGAAGGACCCCTGGATGGCTAAGTCCAGTCAAAGGTGACTATGGGGTGCAGTGCTCATTTTGCTTTCAGTCAGAAGGAGCTGGTGTTTGTCCGCAGACAGCTTTCCGGGTCATGTGGCCGGCATGAATAAACCACTTCTGGTGCAACAGGACACTGTAACAGAAGCCAGAGTGCGCGGAAACATTGTTTACCTTAAATGTTCTGTCCCACTTAATAGCCAGGTACTTGTATTCTGCATTAACTGCAGTTTCTGGATAGTCTTTGAGCACAGCTCCACACAGAAGGCATTACAAGAATCCACTACAATTATTAGGGATGTGACAAAAGACCTCGAAGTGTCCCTATTTTCCAGGGACAGTCCCAGATTTACAGAAGCTGTCCCAGTTTCTGATTTGATCCTGGAATGTCCTACTTTTCCTTGGTACATCCCTATTTTTATCAGAGAAATGTTGGAGGGTATGGTAAAGGTAAAGGTAAAGGGACCCCTGACCATTAGGTCCAGTCGTGACCGACTCTGGGGTTGCGCGCTCATCTCGCATTATTGGCCGAGGGAGCCGGCGTATAGCTTCCAGGTCATGTGGCCAGCATGACATAGCCGTTTCTGGTGAACCAGAGCAGCACATGGAAACGCCATTTACCTTCCCGCTGTAGCGGTTCCTATTTATCTACTTGCATTTTGACGTGCTTTCGAACTGCTAGGTTGGCAGGAGCTGGGACCAAGCAACAGGAGCTCACCCCGTCACAGGGATTCGAACCGCCGACCTTCTGATCAGCAAGCCCTAGGCTCAGTGGTTTAACCACAGCGCCACCTGGGTACGACACCCCTATTTTCATCAGAAGGTATGGAATTATTCGACCCCTGAGCCAAATAAATACAACCTTTAGAAGACATCTGAAGGCAGCCCTATATAGGGAATTTTTTATTATTATAAAGTTTAATATTTTCTTATGTTTTTATATATGATGGATGCTGCCCAGAGTGGCTGGGGCAACCCAGTTAAATGGGTGGGGTATAAATAATAAAATGACTATTATTATTACAGAATAAGACATCTCTATTTTCATCAGAGAAGTGTTGGGTATGTGACAATTTATTGAGATCTGATTTGCCTTCATACAACTTTTAAAGAATCATAGAATCTTAGAGTCATAAAGAATCATAGTAACTTAGAATCATAGAATTGTAGAGTTGGGAGGAATCTCAAGGGTCATCTAGTCTAGAAATACAAATGTCAGCTGCTGTGAATGGCAATATAAAATACAAATGTCAGCTGACGTGAATGGCAACACAATGCTATAAATGTTATTGTTCCGTTGCAAAAGAATTATTATAATGATCCCAAACTGTATGGGTATTATTTGGCTACATTTTGCCTGTACATTTCAGGACCCCTTCAAGTTTAAATGGAGGGATTAAATTCTCTCACATCGTTGCAATCATCACTGTGCACTTAGAACGGCCAATGTAGACACATGCTAAAAATTCATGGAGTCTACTTTAACAGAGTTGTGTTAAAAATTTAATAGCTAATTAGGATTTAATTGTCTAATTAAAAGGGATTCAGGATTTGTGTGCTCTTTCATGAAAGACTGATTTATCGCTTTTATAAAGCTCCCAGAAGATGGCTAGCAAGCTAGTTTCTCGTGTTTAAGAAGGGTTTCTTATCAGAAACGTACTGTAGTGCTGGGAATTCATATACACCAAGAGTAACTTGATATCAGTTGCTAAAGAGCAAAAGTGTAGAGATTCCTGTTGAGCTTATGCCCTGATTTGAAGGGTTCCTACTGACATCTGGTTGGCCACTGTGAGAACAGAATGCTGGACTAAATACAACTTTGGTCTGATTCACAAGGGCTCTTCTTTAATTCTTAAATATCTATTGGTATAGTAACTGAGTGTTCATCAAGGCAACCTTGTCTAGAGGCACTGAAAAACTTAAATAAAAGGAGTTTTAACATCTTTTTTTTTATTTACTAAATATAAAGTTGCTGCCACAAGTGTCACAACGGCCAAATTATATTAAGGAAAATTGCTTTGCAAAAAAATAAAAATAAAAATGTGCATGCTAGGAGAAATGCTGGTGACTTTTCATGCCAACTTTTTTTTAAAAAATGCAAACTGATGTGGAAATCTGGAGAAATGTTACTTTAAGTTTGGCAGTAAGAGGGACTTACTGCTAGGCAGTGGTGTAGCATTGGGGGGGAGGGCACACGGGGGGGGGGGGCTGCCCTGGGTGCAAAATTGTTAGGGGGCACAAAATTTCAACACCCAGTGCTGCCAGAAGAAGAAGAGAAGGAGGAGGAGGACGACTTTGGACTTGATATCCCACCTAGAGAAGAATTAAGGGATGGAGGGAGGAGGAGGAGGAGGAAGAAGGAGGAGGAGAAGAAGAAGAAGAAGAAGAAGAAGAAGAAGAAGAAGAAGAAGAAGAAGAAGAAGAGGAGTTTGGATTTGATATCCCACTTTATCACTACCCGAAGGAGTCTCAAAGCAGCTAATAATCTCCTTTCCCTTCCTCCCCAACAACAAACACTGTGAGGTGAGTGAGGCTGAGAGACTTCAGAGAAGTGAGACTAGCCCAAGGTCACCCAGCAGCTGCATGTGGAGGAGCGGGGAAGCGAACCCGGTTCACCAGATTGCGAGTCCACCGCTCTTAACCACTACACCACGCTGGCTCAATACATCTGTGTTCTTCTGTCGCTGGACTCCATGGAAACCAGCTTCTCTATGCAAACCAGGAAGTGACCCCTCCAGACAACAGAACCACTCTTCTTTTCTTATCACTGCAGCTATGATCTCCTGGGTGATGTGAATGCCATTAGGCAGCTGAATGTGCATGCAGACTCCATCTGTTTGCCTCCCTCCCTCCTTCTCCCTTTACATGGCCCCGGGCACTGGCAACCTACACTACGTTACTGCTGCCAGGCAATCATGCAGAGGGGTACAGTTTTGGCAACTGAACCATGCGGATGCAGCTGATCACATGGTTCCTCCCCCTGCAAATGAATTAGCAACCCAGCAGGTATATGAAAGATCTTCACCACAGAGCACACCCACATGGCTTGTTTGTTTTAACCATGTCAGATCTGCGTACAAAAAAACAGGTCATCCTCAGCTTGGATAACATCCCAAGAGCAGCAAAGGATATAGGCATAGCTAAGGCACAAGAAGGTCTGAATTTCGGAAAGGATGCGACTCACCACCCCTTCAGAGCATAGGAAGAATAATAGGACAAGGCAATTGGAAGGTGCTTCTCCATCTCCTTACTCTTTCTCACCACTCAATTTTCTAAGTGTGGATGGGTGAACAGGCAGTGAGAGTAAGGAGGAGAGGCCAAAAGTTTAGAGGGATCTGACAGTCAGCAGTGGAGTCCCTGTTGGAGACTGGGACTTCATAGGCCTTCAACCATGTCAATTCTTGTCATCAACCCCCATTTGGGCTGTTGAGGGCTTTGCAGGAGTGCTATGAGCTGCAATGCTTTCCTATAGTGTACACAGCCTTCCAATACTTCTGTGTATGATTATGTACGATTTTGAATGTCAGCTGTATGGAGAAACTAAGCATGACACAAGGTGGAGAAATTTCTGCTGTGCATTTGAACACAAGCAAAGGAAAGAAAATTATTTCCATCTGAACTCTGCGGCTGCTGACACTTCCCCTGTGAGATTTCATCAGTCAAGGGGGGGGGGGATGGAATAACTGGAGTGGATGTTGTAAAACAAATAGTGACCTTTTGCCAACAAAAAGAGTGTTAAACTAATGCTCATGGGTACCAAAAATCCTCTGGATTGTGAATTACTATAATGTGGCCTTTTCCTCCAAGCATTATGACACAGGGCTTGCAAATTCTTTTATGCTACATTTATTTTTTTAAAAAATGGTTGCTCTCCTAAAAATGATGCATTGTCGCCTCATAATCCCCTTCTAATTCTAACTCATTCCTCAGTTCTTTTATTTAAAGTCTAGTTCACCACCTCTTATTTCTAAAGTTCCCATTCCAGTCCTGTGTGTGGTATCAAATGCATTCATTCAGCCTTGGAAAAGCATTTGGACATTTTTAAGTAGACCACTCAAAACAGAAGCACCAGCTTCCTAAATGCCACCACGTAACTCCTAATTGCTGACCTTTTCCATTAGTTGCTGATGCATCTGGTTTGGTACCATCCAGGGATCTAGAGATGCTCCTTCTCTTGTGTGCACCAGCAATGTCCTTCAGTTCTCATATATGCAGCCTCCCACGCTCAACTCATTATCCAACTCTTCTCCAAAACTTTTATTGTCTATATCATTTCCACCTAGGGAAACCGCAGAATGTGCTTGTCGCTGAGACGTGCTGGCAGGTTTTCAACCAATTGGTGGCCACCATGAGAACAGGATACTAGACTAAATGGGCTATTAGCCTGATCCAGCAGGTTCTTTTTATGTTCTTATTAATACATTGCTTTCCAAATGCTAAAATAGAGGCCTGTCATTTAATGTATTTCAGAAGGAATGGACAACCTCTTCTTCATGTTTTTCCATGTGAAGGGGGGTGGGTTTGAATACTAGAGCTAGGCCAATAGCTTTGGATTGACTGTTTGTGGACTTTCTTATTGGGGAGTGGAAGAAACACCGGGGACGCAGGTGGCACTGTGCCTAGGGCTTGCCGATCAGAAGGTTGGTGGTTCAAATCCCCGCGACGGGGTGAGCTCCCGTTGCTCGGTCCCAGCTCCTGCCAACCTAGCAGTTTGAAAGCATGTCAAAGTGCAAGTAGATAAATAGGTACCACTCCAGTGGGAAGGTAAACGGCATTTCTATATTTTTGCACAAAATGGATACCAATAGAGACCACAGCTTTTATCAGACAAACAAAAATGTCATACAATTCAACATAGGCTTTTTAGATCTTTTAGGCCAATTATCTGATTAGGAAGGAAGTAAAGGCACCTGAAGCTTATCTAAAGGAACAGTTTACTAAAGTAACATTATGCTGATATATCTTAAAGATGTACATTACTCAGCTAATAGGGACCCAGGTGGCACTGTGGTTAAACCACTGAGCCTAGGGCTTGCTGATCAGAAGGTTGGCGGTTCGAATCCCTGTGACGGGGTGAGCTCCCGTTGCTTGGTCCCAGCTCCTGCCAACCTAGCAGTTCGAAAGCACATCAAAATGCAAGTAGATAAATAGGAACCGCTACAGCGGGAAGGTAAACGGCGTTTCCATGTGCTGCTCTGGGTTGCCAGAAGCGGCTTTGTCATGCTGGCCACATGACCTGGAAGCTATACGCTGGCTCCCTCGGCCAATAATGCGAGATGAGCGCGCAACCCCAGAGTCATCCACGATTGGACCTAATGGTCAGGGGTCCCTTTACCTTTACTCAGCTAATAAGGCACAGTGATATGTAAGCCTGCTGCTTAATATTTTCTACCTATGGCACAATGTAGGACATCGAGCTTTTAACAAAGTTTCTTGAAATATGCAATGATATTTTGCTCTGTGGTATTACTGCAAATACCACATTATTGGGACAAATGCATTCTCTACTGCTAACTTTTGATCACTACTTTCCTTATTCTGCAAATAGCTGCATTAATGATTATACAATGCCATCTGATAATTAGCCAATAGGAAACAACATTATTGCTTTATAGTGACATATAATAGGAGGGAAACAAAGGAGACATTTTGGCTCTAGGAAAACAATATGCCAAAGCATGAACCCAGTTTGTTACAAAAAAAAAATACTTTATAGCAACAAATAGACATATGTAAAATGTATAATACATCCTATCCACCCACTTGTCTGTTCAAATCTAGAATTACATGGGAATTGAAACAAATTTCCCAAAATTCAAATTTTGATGAATTCCCAGCTCCCATTCATCACACATGATATGTTCCCCACATAAAATGGATATAGTTAATCTATTAGCCTTAAGGCTGATGAAAGCATCTGCATATATTACCCAGTGTTTTGTAATTTTGTAACATATTAATTTCAGCTGCATATTTGAAATGCTTCCACTAAAAATGTATTGTTTGTGGTGATGTGAAACAGAAATCCCTGGTGGCTCTTTCACACACGCATCATCCCTTGACTTGACATGAACATGCAGATATGAACTCACCTTTAACAACCTATAAATGCACCTAGATATAGGCAATTCATCTTCCTCTTGGAGTTTTGCTCACCTTGGTGGAAGATCACCTATCACATAGAAACTTTCCATGACAAAATTTCACCATGCAAATATGGAGGGAACAAAACTGGTTCATTTCTTTCTAAATGGCAGTATGAACTCGTGATTTGCATCAGATGCTAAGCTGGCTGGGGTTGTAGTCCAACAACATGTGGGGACTCAAAGTTAGAAAACATGGCTTTATATCACTGAGCCACCTGTGCTTTATCTGAAGCACTGTAAAAACCACCTCTGTTAAATATGGTGGTGTTTATGATGAACCATCTAAGCAACTCATGCAACATAAGACAGTCCTTCAGTTACTGTTCTTTGTAGCAACATAGCTTTGAGCCCTGTTTCTGAATCAACCACAAAGAGCTTGACCTCTTTCAACGGGTCAAAGGATTGCAACACTCACAGTGCTATCAGTGCATACTTGAAATCTTTGAACTGTCTTTCATGCTCTGCCATCCACATCGAGTGAGCACCACCAGGAAGCAAATTTCTTGGGCAAATTGCTAAACAGAAGCTTGTTGGCTGGGGCTGAACCAAGTAAGATGGCAGGGAACACATTAGTTTTGGAGCGGAGCCCATCCTATGATCATGGCAGTGATTAAATTTTTAGTTCAAGAATGATAAACAAACAAAAACAATCCATTGCCCTCAAATCGCTCCACCCTCCATTGTAGTCCTTTTTGATTGATAATAGGGGGAAACCAATCACCCTCAGCAGAAGGAAGAGATGAATTTTAAGTATGGCTTTGAAGAAGAGAATAGTCAGCCTCACTTCTTTCACAGAAAAATCTGTATTTGTGCATTACTAGCTTATAAATAATAATGTTCTAGGTGTTTGTTTGTTTTTAACCTTGTAAACTTTTCTTTCTTTGCCCTGCAGTGCTTCATTCTTAATGAGAAATTGAATAAAATAACAAGAAGGAATCTGAAATATGGCTTGGGATGTACAATGGATCCTTCACCCTCACCCTGCAAAGATCACTCAAAATCCCTCAGTTGTTTTTGCCTCTTGCCTTGTGAACAAAGTTGATTTATTTTTTGAGGAATCATTTTATAAATCAAGTTGACAGGTTTATTGAGAGATGGTCTTTTTGCTTATAACCCTTTGGAATACTAATTTTTAAGCTAAAACACAACTATATGTTTTCTTTTCTATGTTAGGATTATGAAGAGTTTATCACCACCACCGTAATCATAATCTGTCTACGTCAGGCATCCCCAAACTTTGGCCCTCCAGATGTTTTGGACTACAATTCCCATCTTCCCCGACCCCTGGTCCTGTTAGCTAGGGATCATGGGAGTTGTAGGCCAAAACATCTGGAGGGCCGCAGTTTGGGGATGCCTGGTCTATGTGATAAGGAAACCATTTTGTGATTGTCATCAACAAAATATAATAAGCAAAACCATTTTCTAGTCCATTGGAGGAATGAAGCAGGAATGGCCTTTTCAACACCAAAGGTTTAGTCATAGTCTTGGGTTGAAAAGTTGAGGAAACAGGGGGTCTTGGTAGTTCTGCCACCCTCAAAAGTGAGAGGAGCAGTTTTCTGGGAGACAGATTTCTCTGGGGCAGCCCCTAAATAAGAACACATGAAGAGTCTGCTGGATCAGGCCAGTGGCCCATCTAGTCCAGCAACCTGTTTTTGCAATGGCAAACCAGATACCTGTGGGAAACCCGCAAGAATGATTCGAGCACTAAAGCATTCTCCTTTCCTGTGGTTTTTAGCAATGGGAAAAATTGTGGAACTCTCTCCCAACAGTGGTATTTGTTATCAGGGCCAGCTCTAAGGGAAGGATGGGTGGCAGGCCGCCAGGGGGCGCCACGCGGCAGCCGCACGGCAGCCATGCTGTGCCCGCCCACCAGCCGTGGCGAGAAACGGGGCGGGAGGGGGGCGCCAGAGTGATCTCCGCACCATGGCGCCCGGGTGCCTGACATGCTTAAGACGGCCCTGTTTGTGATGTCTCCTTTGTACAGCTTCTGCCATATTTTGAAAATACCCTGGCCGTTAAGGGGTGCTGTGCAACTAAATAGTTGTGCTAGCTCAACGATTAGCACTAGCTCAATGGGCTCCCCCCCCCCAACTCCTCTCCTGTGTCATTCCCAAATCTGCTCCAGAGAGTTGAGGGGAACCCGAAACAGATTTAGGGAGTGCATGAAACATGGATTTTCTGCTGTGCAAGGATAAGTCCTTGTGCTAATGAAAGTGACCACCTTAGTGCTATGCTGCATACAACCGAAGGTATCTTGCCTTGTGGGATCCACCATGTTTGTTGAATCTATAATGTTCTGTTTTTGTTAGAATGACTTTATTTGTTTCTATCACTGCATTATTGTATTGTAATAACCCTCCCTTGGCATTTCCATGTGCTGCTCTGGTTCGCCAGAAGCGGCTTTGCCATGCTGGCCACATGACCTGGAAGCTGTACGCCGGCTCCCTCGGCCAATAATGCGAGATGAGCGCCGCAACCCCAGAGTCGCTCACGACTGGACCTAATGGTCAGGGGTCCCTTTACCTAGGCCCTTATGGTGAAAGGTATGTAAGAAAACTTGTAAGTAAGTTAATGAGGTGGCTAGATGTCAGTGACTTAGGTCCTACATGGCTTAGGTCCAAGCTATGTGAAATACTAACCTTCCCAGGTTTTGAGATCTTCAGAGGAGGCCCTTATTCTGGTCCCACCACACTTGCAGGCCCACTTGGCTGGAAGATGGGAGAGAGTCTTCTCTCAGGTAGCCACTCACAGACTTTGGAATTCCCTCCCCAGAGAAGCTGGACTGGCTTCTTCTTTGCTGTGCTTCTGCCGTGAGGTGTAATATTTTCTTGTTCCAACAGGGCTGTAGGAACTCATTGCTTTTAATTAAAGGACTGGTAACATGCTGTTTTTATTGTAATTATTGGTTTGTTTTTAAACAAAATCTATATATCCATATAGCTTTAATTCTATCATTGTTTAATTTTATTTTAATGATTGCTTCCCCCCCCTTCTGTGTTTTTTTTTTGCAGTTCTTGTTTTTATCCACAAGCCGCCTTGAGTTCTGTCAGGGAAAAAGGTTGGGATTAATTAATTAATACTATTTTAGTTTTAAAATGAAATAACTGATGAATGGGGGAGGTGGTATCACCACAGTGCACGAAGAGGAGAACTTTAAGGCTTCTATCCCCAGGTGTAAGCTCAATGTCCATACTACATGCAACCATTAGCATTGGGGGGGGGGGGGACCTTCCCATTGCCAAGAAAGGAGGCAACATTTTACCAAGATTTTACCAAGATTTTGGCTGTGAAAGAAAAGTTTAAACATCCTCTCCTCATACACCACAGTTTCAATGACATCTTCCCACCAACAACTGATATTTAATGTTTAAACGCCCACAGCATGATTCCTAATTACTTCATTAATGCAACATGTAATTAGATGCTCCGTCTAAACAAGAGGATTCTTTGAGGAGAGGGGAAAACTTCAGGAAACTATGGAGAGACCCTCAATTTATTTCCTGTAACTCGCTTCTTTCTTGTTGTTTGTTACCAGTTCTATTCTTTCTCCCCCCCTCCCCCTTTCCAAATTCAAAGGAATAATAAGTTTTAATTCAATGGCCTGTATTATTTAGTTTGCCTTTCAAGAAGGTACCCAAGGCCGCTGGTTAGGGAAATCTCTGCTGAGCTGTTGGCTGCTTTGTACCACAGAAATGAATTATGCTTTGTAATTCTCTCAGCGACATGCTACTTACATATTGGGACCACCTGAAGGTTTGCCTCATGGGTGTCCTTTTACCATCGCTGCACACGCACACAAAAACATAGCCCTTTAAAAATAACACAAAAAGGCGGCATCAGCCATGTATTTATATGAAAAACTTGATATTCATCCCTTGAAAAGGGGGAGCCACAGGAGCTATTGTCACCTCATCATTCTTAATGAGGAAAAAAGCAGTTTCAGGGAATTATTAACATGAAAAACACACTTGAACTAAACTAAGGCTGCAACCCAGCAGGGGAAGAAGAGGAGGAGGTGGAACTTTTGCAGAATGCATCTACAGTTATACACAGAGGATGTCATTTAGGGGGTCCGTGGGGAACAATAATGTTCATTTATTTCAAGAGGGAGAGGGAGGATGGTGGGAAGGGGACACACAAGGGGGTGTCTTTCTGAAGAATATGCAGTCTTTAAAAGATGTAAGGGGAGAGTGGGTTTTATAACTAGGAAATTAAGGTTATGGATTTGTTAGGCTTTACGGTGCCGCAGGACGCTGTTGAAATCGAACAGTTTGATCCAGAGCTGTCAACTTTTTAAAAATCATTTGTTCCCGTACTTGATCTGCAGACATTTAGCAGATGCTAATGCTGGCCATCATATTTCAGATCAAGCTGCTGATCAAGGCCCAGAAACAGAACAGCATATTTTACTCTGTTCAGCTGACAAACCCAGCTACAAAGGATTTAGCAAAATGCATTTTTAAGAAGGGGTATGGAGTATGAAAAATATAGCAATGGTATTCTAATGTGAGTTAAATCTATGAGGGGAGGGTTCTTCTCATTTTTTTTAGCAGAGAAGCATGATGAATTCAGTGAGGAAGAAACCATCAGGTAGGAGACATTTCAGCACTGAACATATGGTAAAAAAGTATATTTAAGAAATGTGTGACAAAGCTATACGGCTAAATTTACTGACACCTGTCCCTTAACAATCAGAAGTGGAAACATCATGTTCTAGAACTTGCATTGAAGTTGTTTATTGTTTAGCTTGTTGATTATTTGGCTCCTTATATTACAGCAGAAAGTTGGAATATTGGAAAGTAAGCTGTCTAGAGTAGTTGTTTCCTGAACGCTCAGGTGACCTAGTCTGTTCAATGTAGATATAATCTACCTCCTTCTCCACCAGCCAATGTTTCTCAAAAGTTTTAAACTTCAGTGCCCTTTCTAAACTTACTCTGCCTTCTGGGAAACACACATACCTTGCAAACAGTGTGTTGTGATTGTAGTACGCAACCAGATCTGTAGATTGGGATGAATTAAAGATGCTAGCCAACATTCCAACTCCACATCCCTGAGTTAGTTCACATGCATGCCTCTTCAACACCTTATAACTGCAGTTGTTGTTGTTATTGGCATCAATCTGTCTTGAAAAACAATGGAGTGTGCCTCTGGTAGAGAAGTCAAACCGCTGGAGAATCACCGCACCTGCTGTGGCTACAGAGACTGATAACTCATAGCTGCTGCCTCTTGTATTGTTTTTGCCATGTTAGCAGCACTTAAGTGACCTCTCTGGGGCACAAGTCTGGGGAGTGTGTATGGAGGTCCTTGGCTGCCCAGATGACACCTGCGGCTCCAAACTGCAGTGTCAAGTAAGGATTTGCGGGAGTGAACAAATCATCACTGATCAGAAGCACATTCAAATGGCTTCAGAGGCAATGCTTTTTAAGGGAGACAGTCCATATAGGCAGCTGTGTGAGTCACCATCAAGCGCTAAGTAATCAACTTGAGTAGCTCATGTGCATGTGTGAAACCAAAGCTACTTCTATGCTGACCCAATTGATAGAATACAATCCTTTTAGAGTTCCAATTCAGCACCTTGGAGAGAGACATGCACACACCATCCCAACAACAGCTGCTCTTCTAGTAACATCGAAACACTCCAAGAGATCCAGCAATCATAACACCTCTAGAGATGTATTGAGCTCTTTCCCTCCAGTTTAGAATCATATATTTCTGGGGAAAGGAGTTCCCACAATGCATCCTTGGTCACTCAATAACCTGAATATATAAAGCAAATGGTGTCAGGACCTCTTATTGTGCAACTTCTTTGGGAGTCTCCGTTTTGTCAGCTGGAAACAAACAACCACCACCTACTTCCATTTGGTTTCTCCGGATCTTCTCAAAGTAATTTCTTCTGGATCCCTCCATTAATTGTTCCATCTCCACTAGTTCTATCTCTTTTAACATACATTCTTTAAGTCTTGGAGTTCAGCATCCATTCACAAGAGGACCTGTTCCACTCTGTTTTCTCCCATACAGAGAGCTGTTCTGCCAGCTCTTGCTTCAGAGGATCCAACATTTCAGATAGGCACCTGCTATTCTAACCTGTCTCTGTTTCAGAGATGGAGAACCAGTGACTCTCTGCTGTTGTACTCCAACTTCTAACAGAGCCAATGGTCAGGGATGATAGGGGAAACATCTGGAGGGGAATGGGTTCCCCATTCCTGCTATATCCCCGCTAATCTCCACCATGTTTTAACACAGGCTCCCATGCAGTAGTTAGTGGTAGAAGACCCTGGTAGTAGTAGACACCATGATGGGGTGGTGGTGTCCAGATGATCTCCCAACAGCAGAGCTGCTGCTGATTACCAGGAAGGAGAGCTCAAGGTGGTGGGTAGCTCAGCACAGTGCAGACACATGGGAAGGAGCACCAGATTGGCTCTGCAGGTCACACTGACCTTCCGCTACCTGTCCCCTCCCTCTTAACAAGCAGCAAAAACTCAGCTGCTAGGAAGTCAAGCAAATTATGCCCCCCCATGCCATCTGCTATTGATATAAGGGCAGGCAGTAGTGAACTCCACAAAGTTTGCACTTCTGCACCAAATTTGAACTTCAATTCTTTAAATAACTTAATAAATAAGGGTTTTTTGTTTGTTTTTTTGCTAAAGTAACACTCATTGATGCTTAAAAGACACTCTGCTCTTTTCTAAAATGGTGGGCATTGGTGTGCTGTGTGTTCACTCAATATAAGGAATAACAACTCCTGACCTTTACTGTTTTTAATCAATAGCATCTTTTCTAAGTACAGTTTCTGTGATACATTTCTTAAAGAAGTCATTTAGAAAACCTTTGCACTATGAAACATTCATTTTTATTTTCCAAATAAGAAAGCACAGCCCTAGCAGTATGCCAATATTTCATTTTTTAAAATGAAAGATCTGAATTAATGAAATATTCCCACATCCTTTACTAGCAGTGGATGTGCCTCCTTGTGGAAGTGTTTATCCTGCATTTTGTTTTCATGGTTGCTTTCAGGGATGATGAAAACTGCAAGAAATCATAAACACTGTAATGGTGGGGGGGGGGCAAGATGGATGGCTGTAAAAGATTTACTATTGTTGGTAAATAAATGGGAGTATTTGTGGGAGGAGAGGTCACCAGTGAAAGGATGCCCTCATTATATTTGAAAATAACTTTTGACTGTCCCTGGGAAACCACTTAACATGGACCCAGGAACCTGACATAGCACAAAATGGCTGTGTGATGTAGGCAAGGAAGGAAAGTGAACCAATTAGTGCTGAGCCAACATGGGATATTTTCACCTCCCCATTTCAAGCCCATCCCACTTTTGCAGCCCTTGGAGGATGCAGCAGCACACACGTTGGATGAAGAGGGAACAATGTTGCCCTCCGTTTGCTTCTGAAACAGGAAGGTGCTCACTTTTGCCTTTCCCATCCCCACCACAGGCAGCAGCAAATCAGGGAAGCAATGGCCATACAATTGGGAAAAGGAGAAGTTAGAGGTGTGTTTGTGTGACGTGCTTTTCTGTGCCCCCTGGTCTAGCAACCTTGTCAGGGAAAACTGAAGTTCATGGATATTGCAATCCATTGGTGATTGAATGCCTTCCTCCTACAGTCCCAGATAGGCAGTATGTAGGACTGGGGCAGGCAGTGTAGAGGTGTGTTTCTCAAAGTGTGAAGCACTGCCAAGCAACTTGGGGAGATATGCAGAGACTTGTGTGAATAACGGCAATGTTCTGAACCCCAGAGTCCCAAAATTATCCACGATTCTAAATCTGAGGTCTATCCAAGTGTATTCATAATTAAACAAAGGAAACTCTCCCTGGCATAGAATTTATATTAGTCAGGTAGTGTGAATGCCATTATATTACGGGAGCACATAAGAAGCACAGAATGTACTATTTTCTTGAGAACTTCAGCTTTCATTTCCCCCTGCTTGAAACGTCAAATTTCCTCTGGGACCAACATCCAGGACTCACTGTGTAGCCTTATTGGATTAATAATGGTTCTTTAAGTTGCACCCAGGCAGGGACAGAGACAGTCCATAACGACACCGGGGGTTGAATCCAGAGAAAGAGTTTAATCTCGATATCGAGAGACTCTTGGTGATCACCTTCACGACAAGAGTAAAGAAAGACAAATTGCAAATATTCTTATACAATTCTTGGGCTCCTTCCCCCCTCCTCAGGAATCCACTCTGTAAGAGTGCGCACGCAAGAGGGTCATAGGTTACAAAGACCTATAAGGAAGATCCGTATCCTGTCCTTCTTATAAACACATGCTGACTCAGCAATGCTACCCCGGTGCCAGCCTCAAGCAGCCTTGAGTGTGCCTGATATTTGCGTCATCTCCTGGTGTAGACCTTGAACATCTCCTGATGCTCCTTGTGCTTTCTGTCAAGGCCATCCTGTCTAGCTGTTGAATGTTTTCATTGCACTTTCACACAGAGGCACTAAAAGCATTTTAAGGAAAAAGCATCCCAGGAATATGGGGGCTAAGCCACACAGTCAGAATTATACAATGCAGGCAATGCAAACTATAGGATCAGATTTAGCTCAATAATACAAATAGCAAATCTCTCTCCTCCAACTGGTACTACCAATATTGGAAATACTCTTAATGTTTCTACTAACAGGGTTTCCTCACATCTTCTGATTCTGTTGACAAATTAAGAGAATGGATACATGGCCCCCTTTGTAATTTCTGGTTTGTGTGGTTTTTTGGGGTGTGTGTGTAATGTTTGTATTCTTGTTGGTCTTCTTTGTGTTTATATCTTGTGTATGGTAGAATAAAATAAATTTAAAATTAAAGAATAAATAAAAAGCAGAAAATTTTGACATCTTATAGCAGCAAATATAGGACCAAAAGTATGTGGGCAAAGCCTGCTTAACTGGCCAATCACGTAAAAGTGACCCAACTGAAAAGGACTCTTGAAACTCTTCAAAAGATGCCTAAGAAAATCAGATCCTCTGAGCAGTCTATTTTGCAACAAATGCTAATTCTTTAGTGCAGAATACACCCAGCTCAGCTCATTAGACTTTAATTATAGATGGTGTTCTAGACAACCAAAATCAACAACTACAATATGTACAAGTACACCTTCCAGGTTTGAATTACAAAAATGTGGAAAGAGTGTTATTAAAATCCTTTCCACTCAGAGTTTAATCCTGTAACAATAGCTGCTCGGGTCCAGTTATGTCAGGAAAGAACATATCCTTAGCTTTAAGCCCTTTCCTCCAATCCCTGAGCTCTCTAGAACTACTCGTGATGAGGAAAATGTTCTCTGGATCTGAAAGTGCCATCTATTCTTACTGTACATTTTGGAGTGTTAAGCACCCAGAGGGAGCATTCAGACGTGCAGATTATTTTTAGTCCCCCCCCCCTTATTATAATGCTAGTATTTCTATCCCAGATTATTTTATACTGCATTATCTGTTGAATTGTGTAGGCTTTTTGATTGATATACTGCTATGTTGCACTAAAATCTCAAAGGTGTGAAATAATTGCATGATGGGTTTACCCCACACTCCCCAAATGATCACTTAAAACCTGCAATTTTCAGTGTTAAATGGGTTGCAAACATTTTTCTATTCTGGAAACAAGTATCATGGAAATGAATACTAAACTTCCGCTAGATTTTTCTAGTTTTCCAAAAGTGGCTTTTACATTATGAGAAAGATCACATAAAATATGGAGATTACTAGGTATGGAAAGAAAGTCTGAGACTCGGGTAACCCCTTTCCTCAGAAAGCCAAGTTTTTTCCCTGCATTGTTCAAGTTTCTTGAATCACTGCCTCACCTCCATTAATGCACTGAGATAAGTTCCTTCAACCCTAGCTAGCTCTACTCATTGTCCATTCCATCTCATCCTCTTGCCTTCTCTCCATGTTTGTTGTTTTATTCAGGTTAGTCAGGGACTCAAGGAGCATATATTGCCTCTCTCCCACTACATGCAGAGCTCCCTGGTCAAAACACAGTTGGAAAACATTGAGAAGCAGGCTGTTATTTATGCCCAGAGATTTGTATCTAGCACATGTCAAGGTGGAATGTATGATCAGGAACATGTATAGGGTTTGTTTTTTAAAAACTTTATTAGCAATTCACAGAAATGTACAGAAATTATAAAACAAATTGTTGCAATATTTGCAATTTACAATCAATAACCAAATAATAAACAAAACATTAAAATAAAATATTCAAAACTTAATTATGGTTAACTGAAATACAAACTTAACTAAAATACAAAATTAACTTAGATACAAACTTATATTTTCCCTACCACCACCAACCCTCCCCCCACCCTTTAGTGCTTCCAGCCAATCTCATCTTGCACTTTTTTTTTCTTTTGCACATGTATATACCTGATTTCTGATTTTATCTTGATATATATTGATGTAAGCCTTCATAGTTCTTCTGAGAGGAACATGTATAGGCTTGGTAACATGTGAAATCGCCACCTCAGGGTGGGGGCATGAACCAGGTTCTGAGGTAAACTTAGGGGCTCTTACAAGCATGCCTAATATGATACATGAGCTCAAAAAAGTATTGGGCTCATATTAAAATCTGGGCTGAAGAAGCGTTCATAGCTCTCCAGACCTCAATTTTCCATAATGCTCAGGAAATAAACAAAGTTATTTCCAATTGTGTCAGAAGTAACTCAATCTGATTCAATCTGAAGCAGACTCAAAAAGAGGTCCATGGCACAGCAGGCCCAAGTATTTTTTGAGAGCTCACAAATATGACTTTCAAGTATCATTAGGACCTGGGACCTAACGAACATAGTTTCAGTCGGGTGCAAATGAGTACTTGTTAGATTTGCTGCTTTTCAGAGATAATTCTTTTTGACCTCCAAATATGGCATTGTTTAGTGAGCATGGCATTTTAAATTGTCTCATACCTCTATCATTATCTAATGCTTCACCCATAAAAAATTATTTTACCAGCAGTACAGTGAAGCCAACAAACACCACCAAAAAATAGAGCCTGGAGAAAATCTTTGTTGCTGTCATGGTATAGATAGAAACCATTTCAACTCAGCACTTGACATGTAACATATCTACTCCCTCCCACTTCCTTCCCTTCCCTAGGTTTCCCCTGACACCAGAGTGTAAACTTTGCTTACGGCAATATATATTTTGCAGAGTTTTGAAGGCAGGCATCAAAGATGAAATTCAATGGGTGTATCACTCATTTGGGAAATTAAGATTGGCTATGTCATGCTGAATTTCTTCTGAAGCTCCCTTTTGTCTCGCAGGGAGCAACTGTTTTGATCTGTTTGTCACAGCTGTAAGGGTACCCTATCTGTAAAAGCTTGATAAAAGTGCATTTGTTCTGCAAGCTAAAATATAAAGTGAGTTCCAGACTTGGTAGGGAATATCACAAATATTGGACTGCACAGCTGGATGTAGACTTCTGTAACTGTAGTCAAGGTGGATGACAAACACTATTTGACATTGTTGTTTTTTACTAGGGATGCCAATTTGTTTTATAATGAATGGGGGGTGGGTAGAACCAAAACCACCACAAATTTCTAATTGTTACAAAAAAATCAATGTTATTTCTACGAATGGGGCATTGTCCCATTTGTCACTCATTCTGTGTGTGGAACTATTTTCTCCCTGCATTGGCTAGTGCCACATGGAGCATGTGTTCAGCAGTTGAGATTGTAGACTTGCCTTGCCTTCTTCAAGGCTAGATGCAATGCTGCCTCACCCCCCTCCAACCCCAAAATGTGCAATTTGAAGGAGAAGGGAGAGAAAAGGAGCATTATCAAGTGGTGAACCTGCATGTGTGTACCAGACTTTACTTTTGGGTAATAATAATATAATAATAATTTATGTGGGACACCCTCCCATCAGATGTCAAATAAATAAACAACTACCTGATATATAGAAGACATCTGAAGGCAGACATGTTTAAGTAGGCTTTTAATGTTTAATATATTATTGCATTTTAATATTCTGATGGAAGCCGCCCAGAGTGGCTGGGGAAACTCAGCCAGATGGGTGGGGTATAAATTTATTATTATTATTATTATTATTATTATTATTATTATTATTATTATTACTATTACCCTGCCCATCTGGCTGTGTTTCCCCAGCCACTCTGGGTAGTTTCCAACAAAAGATTAAAGGAAGTTGTTTATTTATTTGACATCTGATGGCAGGGCAGGTGCCACTACCGAGAAGGCTGCCTGCCTGGTTCCCTGTAACCTCACTTCTCGCAGCGAGGGAACCACCAGAAGCTCAGAGCTGGACCTCAGTGTCCGGGTTGAATGATGGAGGTGGAGACGCCCCTTTAGGTATACAGGGCTGAGGCTGTTTAGGGCTTTAAAGGTCAGCACCAACACTTTGAATTGTGCTCAGAAACGTACTGGGAGCCAATTGAAGAATGGAAACAACAGTTAATGATTTAGCACAGGCACCCCCAAACTTCGGCCCTCCAGATGTTTTGGACTACAATTCCCATCTTCCCCAACCACTGGTCCTGTTAGCTAGGGATCATGGGAGTTGTAGGCCAAAACATCTGGAGGGCCGCAGTTTGGGGATGCCTGATTTAGCAGGTTTTTCGTGGAGTTCAGTTTGTCTCCTTAAACCAATGGTAAGGAACCTCAGTCTCAAGGAATAAATGTACCCTCCCCCCAGTCTGTTCATATGGCCCTTGTGACTTCCCCCACTGCACACGTTCTGCCTAGAGACCATTCCCGTCACTGGTCCTGCTTTGCAACCTTCTCTCTGCTGCCTTATTGCCTGCCTGGAATGTATCCTTGAACTCCCACAATGCATTTTGCTTGCTTGAGTGGAGGATAGAAAGCGGTGGGTGAAGAAACTAGCCTACTGTGCAAAGGTAAAATTTACATTTCCACTTTTGCCTGTGGTCCAGCTCACCACCGGCATGTGAGCTCTGGAAGGTTTTCCAGAAGGCAAAGTGGCCTTGTCCCTGACCTAACAAAATACAGAAATAAAATGGCACTTAAAAAAAAAAAGCACTTGAAATTGGAGTCCCACTCCCTTAGACCCAGGTGTCTATTGGATCCACCACAGTTTACAAGTTACACCTCAGAATGCTAAAAATAATATTTTCCCCCTCTTTGTGTCACCCCCCCCCACTCACATTTGATGGGAAATGTCTGTTGACACCTTGCACTTTCCTTAGCAAAGCCATGCTGGAAACTAAAGAGAATAATGCTGTTTCTTTTGCCCTTCGCTTTGCAGCCATGACACCAATAGTGCAAACTGTGGCCAATCCTGACAGGAAGGAAGCATTTTACTGTGTCCTGTTCACCAGGTGTAGTTTGCCAGTCTGTCATCAACATTGTACATCACTCCAGTTAATTTGGGAGGTAGAGGGGGAAGCGGCTGCACATTTTAAGCAATAATTCAAGGATTAAAAACATGAAGAGTGTTCTGTCTTAAGCAGGGTTTTTAAAGCTAATAAATAAACATTTAAATGATGGAGCTGCCATCTTAACAACTTTCCTTGAAACATAAGCCATTCGGTTGAAGCTTTTAGGAACAATAGTATAAATATATACTGACATTCTTGTTTCTTTTGGGTTTTTTTTTTTAAATATCCCTTAGAGGCACTTAGAGCATTACAGTGGTGCCTCGGTTTACAAACACAATTGCTTCCGGAAGTCTGTACTTAACCTGAAGCGAACTTTCCCATTGAAAGTAATGGAAAATGGATTAATCCGTTCCAGACGGGTCCACGGAGTACTCAACCTGAAGCGTACTTAACCCAAGGTATGAGTGTAATTGGTTCTGGAAGTCCGTACTTAACCTGAAGCGTGCTTAACCTGAAGTGAACTTTCCCATTGAAAGTAATGGAAAGTGGATTAATCTGTTCCAGATGGGTCCGCGGAGTACTCAACCTGAAGAATACTTAACCCGAGGTATGAGTGTAATTGGTTCTGGAAGTCCGTACTGAACCTGAAGCGTACTCAACCTGAAGTGAACTTTCCCATTGAAAGTAATGGAAAGTGGATTAATCCGTTCCAGACAGGTCTGCAGAGTATTTAAACTGAAAATACTCAAACCGAGGCGTACTTGAACCGAGGTATGACTGTACAATCTGTGCTGCAAGCGAATGACTAATGTATTCACTTTTGCAATGTGTTTTTCTAACTCTCTTATATGGATATTTCAAACCGTTTCTGTATGGACTTGAGTCTCTTCACTTTTCCCTTCTAGTGTAACCTGTGAAGAGGGTGGAGTAGGATAAATTTCATTTGACCATACATTTCACTGAAAAGCACAGGGTCCAGTGCTCAGGTCCTGTTTGCTGGCTTCCCCCAGGTTTACCACTGTTCGAACAGGATGCTGAATTAGATGGGACACTTACCTGACGCAGAAGAGTTCCTCTTATGTAGATTTGCAAGCTCCTTCATCACATCTCATGCCAGAAGCAAGAGAAAAAGAATATATATGCTACTTACTGCACCTAACCCGTTGTAATATGAGAAGGCCCCTAGAGGATGAGCAGTCAGCATTTTCGTCACAGCCCACATTGTATCATGAGAACCATTAAGGGGACAATGAAGAATGATGGTCTGGCAAGGGGAAATAGTGAGCTGTCAATATGAATGGGGCAGAAATTCAATTCAAATGGAATTTAAAAGCAAACCTACCTTTCACTTTTCAAGACAATATGAGAAACGAAACACAGACGTCCTTTGAAATTCACACTTTTCTTAATTTTGCAATGTTTAATCTGTACAAAATTGCAGATACTGGGGTAAAGTGTGGAAAACAAACAAACAAACCCATATTAGTGAAAATAACATGCCACAGTGCATTCTAATAGGGCAAATTGCTTTGCAAAAATTGTATGTATTAAACAAAATTTCATACAAACTATGTGCATCAGGAGAAATATGCATTAAAATGCTGGTGAATTGTGATGAGGGTTTGTTTGTGTTTTTTTTAAAAAAAATGGAAACAGATGTGGAAATTTGGAGGACTGAATTTAAGATTGGAAAATTAAAAAACTAAAATTGGCAGATTCTCCCAAGCTGTCACTTGAGTGGCAGTCTATATCCACTTACCTGCTATGTAAGCTCCATCAAACTTAGCAGCACTTCTTAGTTATTGCCTGATGAAGTACCAGAGCTTAGCAAAGAAATCTTCCTGTAAGTTGACATTGCTTACATTTAAAAAAGTGAAATAATGATTTTAAGAATGGGGGAGGCACCTTTGAAATGTACAAGATTGTTTGGGTACTTCCTCACAACCTAGAAAGCTAGACATTGGTAACAAACACCATGCCAGACGCCTCAATTTCTAGGAAAATCTAAAATGAGGTGGTTTTTTAAAACATATTTTTATCAAATGTGGGACATGAAGTATACCCCAAAGCAGTTTAAATTCTTCTGCACTAGATCTAGAGCTGAAATTTGGTACACATTGTGATGCGAGCACATATGCCTGATTATGATTATTTATATCTGGCTTAGTTGATCTGACTAATGTCATTTTAGAAAGACAAAAATCATTAACAGAGACAGCTGGGGACAGTTACTTCCTAATTGGCACGACTTTGTCAAGTGCCAATAATTATTCTACCTATTCACCCATAAGCACCCCTTTCTGTACAGAAAAGCAATAGCTTAGCTTGTTAAACTTCTTAAACAACAAATCAAACCCAGGCTAAATGCACTGAAAACATTTCCAAAATGTCTGTACTGAATGTAAGATTATTCATAGGCCCTCGAAAATTCAGAGAAAAGGTCAAGCAGAGCATGGTTTTATTAAAATTCATTGCAGCAAGTACTTAGAAAGAGGCCTTAGATTACTGGCCAGATTCATGGAAGGTAAGTCCGTCAACAGCTGCTGCCACAATGTCTGCCTTCACGGTCGGAGGCAATAATGCTTCTGAATGCCAGATGCTGGAAGCGACAGGAGAGGAGTGCTCTTGTGCTAGTGTCCTGCTTGAAGGTTTCCCGCAAGTATCTGCTGGGCCTCTCTAAGAGCAGTTTCAGGACTAGATGGGCCATGGGTCTGATCCAGCAGGAGCTTCTTACATTCTCATAAGCCTATCTACTAGAATCTTCTATGGCTCTCTGACCAATTCTAGGTCTAGCTTGACTCCTAAATAGAACCTGGGTCGCAGACTCTCCAAGTGTCCCTATATCCCAGGGACAGTCCTGGATTTACAGAAGCCACCCCAGATTTGATCCTGGAATGTCCCACTTTTCCTTAGGATGTCTCTATTTTCATTGTAGAAATGTTGGAGGGTATGGGGTTGTAGAACTTCTCCAGATTCTGGTACAGTCAAACTGCTTAGAAAAAGTAGAGTGGATTTTTGAACATGACGCTGAAACATGATTCCAAACGTGATCTCTAAATGTGTAATCCAAAATTGCTGCAGATAAAAAAAGGTACTTTGCAACTAATTGGTGAGTCAGTGACATGTTATTTGTCCCCTCTCAGATTTTTATGTTTTTTAATATAGTGGATTCGCAAAAAATCGGTCAAATAACTGAATATTTTGAAAGTTGACAGGATAAAGATAAATCAGAACAGTTAGCTGTAAACATCACAGGCATGAAAAGTGTTCATTTCAGGTTCAATTCCTCATGTTTACAGGAATCATTACCCACCCACAAACACACACAGTTCCATCTGCAAAATTGAAGACAACAAGATCTGCAACACAGACAGTTGGAGGTCTCCAGCAAAAAGCTACAATTAATTTACACCATTGTGTAAGCTGGTTATTTAGGAGTGGGGCAGGGTGAAATAGGTTTAACAACAGACACAAAACAAAAAGCAAATTAAGCCATAAAGCAAATTAAACAAGTTTTCGTTTAAAACAGTGTTAATCACAATGTCAGAATACATGTTAAACATTCCCTTCTTCCTTTTATGATACTAAATGGTATTTAACAGCAGTGGGATGTATATGTATTATTAACCTGTTTTGTAAAAGAAAAAGAAAGAAAAAGTGTTGCCTCAACTACTCAGTTGATTCACCACAGGTGTAAAACTGTAGACAACTGGCAAAAGTTTCCAGGGGAAGGGTTGGCACCAATATTTTGGTGCCCATGTATGGATTCTGCAGCTTGTTGGCCTCCTCACATAGGCCTGTGACTTGTTAACTGATGAAATGTCTCATTTACACTTGTGTTGCAGTTTATAGCAGTGCCTGGGGCTGATGCCCCTTGCCGACAAAAAGTCTCTGGATCACTTTGTGATCTTTGGAATAAGCCCAGTCTCTGACTTCTAAAGGCTGCTGCTATATCCCTGCATCTTTGTTTAAATTTCAGTTGATCCGAATGCCCTGCTCCCGTTTGCTAGCTATCCCATTTGCAGGTGTTGGGGGGGGGGGAGAGAATCCTGACAATTTTCAGGAAAAACTATTCGGGTTACAAGGAAGGGATGCTTAAGGGTGCTTTCTCCTCATGAAAAGCATACATATTTCTCCCCAAACTCCCCCTACAATTGCACTCCTTTTTGCAGGGGAATTAAAAACACACACCACAATTCAAGTGAAGCAGTAATTCGGTAATGTTATAGAAAAGTAATGTTACAGAAAAGGTTATAGATGTTATAACACCTCTGTTTGCTATCTAGTTTTCCATTTGGAGGTGGTGGGATGTTTTTCTTTTGTGTAGGAGAGTCATTCAGTCATGTGATCTTCATATGTATTATTATTATTGATTTTATTGATATTTTTTATTTTATTTTTTATTATTGGTTATTTATTGATTGTTTAATTATTATTTGTTGATGTTTGATTTTACTGTTTCTACTGGATTCTACCATAGCTGCCAAGTTTTCCCTTTTCTCGCGAGGAAGCCTATTCAGCATAAGGGAAAATCCCTTAAAAAAAGGGATAACTTGGCAGCTATGGATTCTACTAGATTATTGAATATTGCTTTATTTGATATATCTTGTTTATTTTAAAGTTATTGTGACTTTTTATTTTGGATCAGAATCTTGCTATTAATGTTTGGTGTTTTTTATTATTTTTATATGTGTTGCAAGCAACCCAGAGTGGCTGGGGCAACCCAGCCAGATGGGTGAGATATAAATAAGTTGTTGTTGTTGTTGTTGTTGTTGTTGTTGTTTACCACCCTTCATCCAGAAGATCCCAGGGTGTATCTTCACTGGTTTACCAGAGCACAGAAAATTAGGAAAATGTCACACTCACCTAGATTAATTTCCCAGCAAATTTAAGAATATGATTATTCACAACTGTGCGATACATTTCTCATTTAAGAGAACTACTGTGATGTCTTTCACTTAATCAAATTGCAATGCAATCCTCATTGAAATCCCTGTGCTACTCTGGATTTCTTTAACTAGATTGTTGTCTTCAAAACAACTGTCTCAAGGCAATCTCCAGTAAAGATAAAACACAGTTTAAAACACACACACAAATAAACAAGCACAATTAAAATAAGACTAAAACCATGGAAGGTAGACGACACTCATGGTAAACACTCATTTATCCAGCTGTGGAAATCCTGAATAAAAGTGTCACCAGTTGTTCCTGGCAAGTGCAGGTAGAGGGCTCCTGCTGAATCTCAACAGGAATGATCTTCCACAGAACAGGGGCAGCCCCACTGAAAGCCCCACTCTGAGTTACTGCAGAGCACACTTCTGAGATTTTTGGAACATGCAGAAGAAATTCTCCTGCAGACCACAAAACACCCCTGCAGTCTCACTCTCATTCGGGGAGATAAGAAATAATCATGACAAGATAGACTATTCGCTGAGAATAGAACTGAGGGTGCATATCATGCCATTTCAAGAAGGAAGCACAAAAATCAGTTCCACGTTACTGTCACTGATTGAACATAATTTATTTCGGGGAACCACTGAGAGGTTGTGGACTCTCATTCCTTGGAGGTTTTTAAGCCAAGGTTGGATGACCATCTGTCATGGATGCCTTAGCTGAGATTCCTGCATTGCAGGGAGTTGGGCTAGATGACTCTTGGGGTCCCTTCCAACTCTACAATTCTATCATTCTTTGCAACTTCATGGTGAAACAATCTAACAACTTCATGGTGAAACACCTTTTTTGTCTGGGGGGGGGAAGCACTGCAGAGAACAAAATGCTCTCTTTTATTATGTAAAGAACTTTATGGCAAGGGGAAGTTTATAGCAAGAAAAGCACAGGCAATGGACATATGAGCAGGATCTAAACCCAATTGGTGAAAAGAAGCTGGAAGTGGCCTAACAAGGACTAGAAGAAACTCCTGATTTCACTGCACAGGCCTACAAAAATAGGTGGCGTGGTGTGATACGGAGCCACAAATTGCCAAAATGCATGGGTGGCTGACTGACTGTATTTGGCTTGGTGAGTCAAAAATTGTACATGCCTTGGTGGGTCAAAAATTGTACATGCGTTGAAAGAAGCAGTAGAAAAAGAATAGGTGATGACCAAGGTGTAGATAAGTGGAAGTATCAAAATGGAGAGATGCATTAGCTATTTGATTCGATCTGAACTACAAGGATAAGTAATTTTTAGTTTTGAAACTATTATTGTGTTATACGTTTGTTATAATTTGTTATAATTTGTTTATGTTAGATAATGTTATAATTTGTTTATGTTAGGTAATTGTGTGATATGTGTGAATAGAATGTGTATGGTGGTGGTTGATCTATCCGGGATGTATTTTGTGTTTTAGCCTTAATAAAGTATATTATTATTATTTAAAAATTGTACATGCCGGCCTACATCCACCCGTACCAGCCCCAGAAGAGTCATGAGCACATGTCTCTGTAATTTGTCGAATTCAAAACCTAGTAGTATTATACTCTCATCGACAGGAATGATAAATGCATTGCATTATATGCTCAACATTGCAATAAACAGAGAATTCTTATTAAAAGACTGCTTCCTTACATGCAGACAAAGAGCTGATGAGCTGCCAGTTCTAAATAGGCATCTTTCATTTATAAATAAAACACACAAGCCTCAATCATGAAGTTCTCCATATTTAAATAAAATCCGAGATCTGTCAGTCATCTAATCACTTCCCTACTGTACAAACTGCAGCAATTCACCCAGACATAACGCTCCTCCATGTGATAAATGTGTGTACTTATGTACAGTGGTTCCAAGGCCAGTTTTTCTATAATCATATTTGGCCAGTAATCACCAAGCATGGATTTTGATGATAGAGTGTCCCCGTTATAAAAGAGCAGCTATGTTGTGTTAGGTCAACCATTTGCATTCTAAGTAGAGTTTAAATATGTATTTCCTTGACATATTGGAGCTGTTACAGCTTACTGGGTCAATAAGGCAGTCTGCAAACACTCTCGAAATAGATATTTATCTAATCTGTATTTTAGAGCGTCCATAGTTGGGCAGACACAGCATAATGGCTACTTTAGAGCTGCTGTAATCTGATTTTCTACTGTTCTTTCTGAATAAAGGGAGATGGAAATTAACCAGGACATACTAATAACAGTAACAAATGCAGGGAGAAGAAAAATCTCATTTGAGGTAGCCGTGTTAGTTTGTTGTAGCAAAAAGGGGAAGGTTTTAAGTACTAAATAAAGTTACCATATGCAAATTCAGTTTACCATGGACAGTCTCTACTTCCTGTTCCTGGTAAATCATTATCTGTATTTTGATTTTGGAGAGAATTTGAGCATTCGTTCTAAAACTGGGTTGGCTAATTTATGCCCCCTTGATTCAAATAGGTCAACTCCTAGCATGGCTAACAGTTCTATCCTAACCTTGTCTACTCAGTAGAAAGTACAAATGAGACTCACTTGTAAATGTGGTTAGGATTGGAGCTTAAGTTTGCATCCAACCTATTGTGCTAGTGCAAGTTCCTAGAGTTAAGGAGTCATCTCATGCCCAATAAACTGGCATAATGCAAGCTGGTGCAAGTTAAACCATTGTAGAATTGCACCAGATCCAAACCCTGTTTACCTAAGCCTGGCAGGAGGGCAACAGGACTTTATCGAGTGGCCGGGTCACATTACCAAGACAAATGAGCTTAGGATCCGGTCTAAGTTCCCTTCTCTGGTCCTGCCCCTGACATTCCTGGAACACTGCTTTTTTTGGGGGGGGGGACTTATACCAGACTTGGTTAAGCCAGCCTTGGCTCAGCAGGGACAAGCATATCTTTGGCAAACTCAGGGGGGGGGACTTAATGCTGGCTTCTCTGTAGTGGTGCCCTCCCTTTGGAACACCCTCCCTTCAGATGTCAAGGACAAAAATAACTTTTAGAAGACATCTGAAGACAGCCCTGTATTGGGAAGTTTATAATGTTTGATATTTTAGTATGTTTCAATGTATGCTGTGAGCTGCCCAGAGTGCCTGGTATTATTATTATTATTATTATTATTATTATTATTATTATTATTTTCCTGGCTGAACAAGAGATCTGCTGCTCTTCTTGGTGGATCTTGTCATTAGGGTTGCCAGACTCAATAGAGGTCAGGACTTCTGTGCCTTTAATTGCCCTGCTCTCTTTTGAGTCTGGAAACCTTAAAGAGAAACCAGCAGACCCTTAGCTTGGAAATTAAACAAATGATCTGCTAGTTTCTTTTTAAGGTTTCCAGACTCAAAAGAGAGCAGGGCAATTAAAGGCACAGAAGTCCTGTCCTCTATTGAGTCTGGCAACCCTACTTGCCATTGGATTGCCCCATAGGCCTGCTGTTTTCTTTCCTTTTCTGCTGGCCTCTTTTGACTTTCACCCTGGGGGAGAAAATCTTTGTGGGGGAGTGGCCTGACACAAGCTCATGTCTTTTTGATTGATGCACACTCACCGTGCAATCATTTCTATTCCGTGTTCTCCTAATTGGTCAGGTGACGAGCATTTCCATAAGGTTACTTGTTTCAACCTTGTGTTTTCACAAATTAATAAATAAGCTGAAGTTCAAGGCTGCATTCTCTGGGTTTCAGTTAATTTTTTGTTGCCGTTCTGGCAGGATGGAAGCCGGCCATGTTTCACACAGCTGTCCAATTAGAACTTCCCCAGAGTGATAGGCAGTAATGAAATATAAAGGGAGGTTAATGCTGAGCTTGGCAGGGCTGTCATTGACAGTAATAGATATGGGCAGCTCCATCACTCTGGAGGACAGATGTGATTTTTGGTCCTTTCCTATTTGCTCTGGGTATGTGGAGTGATGCTACGGTTTTTCATGGACTATCTTAAGGAGCACATTTATGCGCTTGAAAGAGCTGAGTTGCTCAGATTAGCACACCTCAGTGCAGAAGGCCTGCTAAATAAAAACTAGCTGACTGTAACCTTGGAACTGGTGGGGGGGGGGGAAGAGAGAAAAGAAGAAGTTTATTTCACTCAGAATAACTCTCCCTGCGATACTGCAAGAGATTATATAATTATTTACAAATAACAGAGCCCTGAGCAATCCATGTCTATATCCTGATATCAACATTGGCAGGCCGTACAGTGGTACCTCGGGTTACAGACGCTTCAGGTTACAGATGCTTCAGGTTACAGACTCTGCTAACCCAGAAATAGTACCTCAGGTTAAGAACTTGGCTTCAGGATGAGAACAGAAATCACGTGGCAGCGGGAGGCCCCATTAATAATAATAATAATAATAATAATAATAATAATAATAATAATAATAAATTATTTTTATTTATACCCCGCCCTCCCCAGTCAAAACCGGGCTCAGGGCGGTCACACGAATAAAATTACAATAAAACATAAAAAGCAATTAATTAAAATACAGATTGAAATACAGTATTAAAATTTAAAATGCAGCCTGATTTTAAGTAGTCCATAAATCCAAGCTATGAGGGAGGAAAACACAGGGGTCAGACTAAGTCCAACCCAAAGGCCAGACGGAACAGCTCTGTCTTGCAGGCCCTGCGGAAAGATGACAAACATAGCTGCCAAGTTTTCCCTTTTCTCACGAGGAAGCCTATTCAGCATAAGGGAATTTCCCTTTAAAAAAAGGGAGAACTTGGCAGCTATGATGACAAATCCCGCAGGGCCCTGGTCTCCTGTGAAAGAGCGTCCCACCAAGTTGGGGCCAATACTGAAAAGGCCCTGGCCCTAGTAGAGGCCAATCTAGCCACCTTATGGCTCGGGATCTCCAGAGTATTGTTGTTTGTGGACCTTAAGGTCCTCCGCGGGGCATACCAGGAGAGGCGGTCCCGTAGGTACGAGGGTCCCAAGCCGCAACCTGGTACCTCAGGTTAAGAACAGTTTCAGGTTTTCAGGTACGAGGGTCCCAAGCCCAACCTGGTACCTCAGGTTAAGAACAGTTTCAGGTTAAGAACGGACCTCCAGAACTAATTAAGTTCTTAACCCGAGGTACCACTGTACTTAGATGAAGCACTGTGACATTTCCTTGCTTTAAATGATACAGGTTGCTTTGTCTCAGTGAAAAAAAATAAGGAGTGGGTCAGAACTTACCCACAGTCTGCAAAAGACCCAGCATTTCTCTTGAACATGTGAAAATTAAAGCAGTTCTCATTTCAGTGTGGAGAGCTTTGGGAGGGGAGCAGAATCTGGCAGTTCTGATATCAAGTGAGAGCAGGGGTGCCAACTTGAATAAAATATTGGGGGGCACATAAGTCCTGCCCTCCATAACTGATCACATGACACAGTGCACAGACACTATTTGAATGGCAATACCCATCAACCTTGGGGGGGCCCAGCCCCCTCAAATATTTTATTGGAGGGTCCAAAGACCCCTCGGCCCCTATGAGTTGGTTCCTATGAATGAGAGAGAGAAAAGTGAGAAGATGGAAGAATGCAATGAGGAGAACCTAACAGGAAAACTCACAATTGGAAAAGGTGGTACATACAGGATTACGAGAAGCTAACACTCCAGTCTTCACCATCATTAAATGGGATGACTTTTATACAAGTTGAATCTTCAACAATTAATCCATAAGATTAGAAACTAGTGGGGAAGTGTTATAGTCACAGCATCGGGAGGGAGTGGAAGCTCACCTCTTCCAAATTTATAAATTAACAACATGATTTGCACGACTCTGACATACCACTTTGAGTTTGGGATTCCTAATCACACAGTGTGGGAAGAAGGACGGTTGTTGATTTGCCTGCAACTCATGTCATAAAGACACTGGTTCCTGCATAGTCATCTGTTTTGCTTAGGGTGAAGGATATATTGAGCCCTCACTCACAGATGAAAGGTCTTGGCTTCCCCAAATATAGCCTATGGCTTTTTCCTCCCCTTGAGCTTTCTCCCATTCAAGTGGTGATGAAGACTGAGACAAGAACTACAGTATGGGCCAAACTGACCTGCAGTGTGTGATTTATTTATTTATATTTTTATTTTGCACTGGTGATTTATTTTGCACTTCTTCTTCTTCTTCTTCTTCTTCTTCTTCTTCTTCTTCTTCTTCTTCTTCTTCTTCTTCGATCACTCGTATCCGAGTAAGATTGTCTTCCATAAACACGGTTTTAACAATGGGTCCGAAACACCAGGCAGGCCCCACAAATAACCCAGAGATGCATTTTAAATAAAAGGACACATTCTACTCAAGTAAAAACACGCTGATTCCCAGACCATCTTTGGGCCGGATTGAGAAGGCAATTGGGCCGCATCTGGCCCCCGGGCCTTAGTTTGCCTACCCCTGACATAAGCCATCAGCCTTGTATTCTCAGGGGCCTGTTTTTACAATCCTAGTAAGAAGTATAAAGGGAACATTCACCAAGTCCTTTGTGCATCCTCATCTCCCACAGGTAGATTGAGTTCCCTTTGTCTACAGCTCTGATTTAGACGCTGCATAATCTTTAAACTGAAAAAGTATTTCCAGGACTGCTTTGCTCTAAAACTATCCCAAAACTCCGCAAAGAAAACTTGCCTGGATTTTTTCCTTGCCAGTCAAGCTCTATATTCTTCACGATCCCCAATGGTTTCCCTCTTGAAATCTTTTGCACTATTGTTCTGTACCTGAAACTGTAAAATAATTGATATCATATGACAGTTACATAATAAAAGTGCCTCCAGCACTTCAGTCCTCGGAGCTTCACAAGATGTGCCTTAGGTAGCAAAACACATTACTTACAGATAATTGATCCAAATATTATATTCTGTTACTCATAAAGAATTAGTGCTCTGTTCCCAAGATCCACAGTCAAATCTATTAGTCATCAGATTTATTTTTTTAAAGCTGTCTTTCAGTATCTCCTTAAGTGGCACCTTTTCCTTCAGTACATCATGTTGTGTTCTGACCATCATCACAATTCATGTCCAACTAGTGAAGAGACAGAATTTAGCTCCCTAGATAATGCAGCTAAAGGAAACCCAGAAACAGCTTGAGGCGAGATCTTTGCCATGTTTCTCTAATAAATTCAAATAGGAGTCATACTGAATTCCGTGGAGCTTAGATTTCTGCATGGCAAATCAACTTCTGGCATGTTTTCACATTCAAGGATTATTAAGATTGCATCCTGAAATAAGTGATCATATTGTGCTGTTGTTTCTAATAGACAGAAGGAGGTGGAGTCTAGAGATTCACGTACACACCCAATAAACCTATAAAATGACCTGAGACAACATGAAGTGCCATGGGAATTCTTGTCTCCATGAGTATAACAGTCCACAGTTAAAAATCTCTGAAGCAACCTCTACACCAGGCCCGGCTCTACGTAGACCCCTGGTGGCACAGTGCACCAGGGCGGGGGGCTGGTAAGCTGGGCGCCGGCCTGGTAAGAAACCAATTGCGCTCTGCGAGGGCGGGGCGGGCGGCGGAGCGATCTCCACCCCTCAGCACCAGGGTGCGCGATCTGCTCAAGACGGCCCTGCTCTACACAACCCTAATCATGCAAATGATCTCATTCACTGGCAATTTATTAGGAAGCAATGAAGTCTTCCATCCTTGGTCCTCCCCCAACTCATTGGTCAGATTCTTAATTACAGAGGGGTGCACTGGAGGAAGAAATCTCCAAGTACACATCAGGGCGGCTTTGCATGTTACAAAATTCAGGGGAAATCACTTGTATTTTATGTTATCTGTGCTCCCCTTTGGCCCATGCTTGAATTCAGAATTTGTGGCCTCTACCTGGTGCGAGATGCACCTGTTGTCCCCTGGCATCAGAAGCATGCACCTATCAGCAAAGAAAGGTTCACTTGTGCCATTAAGACAATAGAAAGAGCTGCAGAGAACAGAACATGGGTGTGAATCTTCCTTCTTGTCCCCCACCCCCTTCCCTGAATCCCATAATGTTTGGTGCTACTATAACTCTACCTTGTGGTTGTTTTCTCTGGAACCCAACCAGCTACAAAATGACAATCTGATTTTGGGAAGTATAAAGGATGTTGCACATTACATTATTACATTTATATTGCACCTTTCCTCCGAGGACATCAAGAGAGCATACATGGTTCTTCTTTCCATGTTATCCTCACCATAACCCTGTGAGGTGGGAGAGACAGATAGACAGTTGATTGGCCCATGGTCACCCAGGGACCTTCTTGGTTTAAAAGATGCTCTCCCAGGTAGCAGCCCAGCCCTCTACACACTGCACCACACTGGATATATTGCTTGTTATATTTTCTCTGCCTTATATTTTCAACTGCTACAGGCTCAAGATAGGGACCCAGGTGGCACTGTGGGTTAAACCACTGAGCCTAGGGCTTGCTGATCAGAAGGTTGGCGGTTTGAATCCCTGTGACGGGTTGAGCTCCCGTTGCTTGGTCCCAGCTCCTGCCAACCTAGCAGCTCGAAATCACGTCAAAATGCAAGTAGATAAATAGGAACCGCTACAGCGGGAAGGTAAACAGCGTTTCCATGTGCTGCTCTGGTTTGCCAGAAGCGGCTTTGTCATGCTGGCCACATGACCTGGAAGCTGTACGCCGGCTCCCTCGGCCAATAATGTGAGATGAGCGCGCAACCCCAGGGTCGGTCATGACTGGACCTAATGGTCAGGTGTCCCTTTACCTTTACAGGCTCAAGAATGTCACAGCAAGTTTGAAAACCGTTTACACATTACCTGCATTGTCTTCATTAGAACATTGTGAAATTTAAAGTAATCCAGTTCTCTTGCACCACGTTAATGAATATTGACATTTTTGCATCAAATCTAGGCAAAATATTGGGAAATATTATCACTGATGTATCACTAAAGAATTTCCTCCACTCTTGGCAATATACTATTGAACGGTTTTTCTCTAGATGGCTAAGCACTCACACTGCCATCATGGGAAGCCACCATTTTCAATGAATTTTAAAATCCCAGTCAACTGAATATCTTCGCTGAAAGTTGTTGTTCCAACGCTCATTTCCTTGAGATAACATAACCCAAGACAGTTCACTGTGGAGGAGTAATGTGAGTTTCTGAATCACCAGTGCACTGCTGGAAATGCTTTACTGCTTGCTCAGAGTTGTTTGGGGGCGCGTGCAATAGAAAGTTAGAGAGATAAAATACAGACTTTATGAGCAGTGGGCCTGTATTCTTATTCAAAACTTGGAGCTTCTCTACAGTTCTCACATGCTTTTCTGTTTTGAAAGAAACCTACAGAAACAGAAACAAACATGTGTATGTATATACCCTGTTTCTCCAAAAAAATAAGACGTAGCCATATGTAGCAGGATTTTTAAGCATTCAAGGAATCTAAGCCATACCCCGAAAATAAGACATAGTGATAGGCGCAGCAGCAATGCCGGCCGTGGCAGGAGAAAGAGGGGGAAAATAAGACATCCCCTGAAAAATAAGCCATAGTGTGTTTTTTTTGAGGAAAAATGGGCCGGTAGGGTGCGCGCTGCGGAAGCTGCACTGTGCACTGCACCCACCCACCGGGGGGGGGGGTGCCAGAGCGATCTCCGCGCCACAGCGCCAGGGCGCCCAACCTGCTTGAGACGGCCCTGCAGACATCCTGCCTCAGAAGCCACAGAAGTTGCATCAGACATTCAGGTTCCAAAGAATGTTTGCAAACTGGAACACTCACTTCCGGGTTTGCGGCGTTCAGGACTCTCAAGGCATTCGAGATCCAAGGTACGACTGTATTTAAGTGGCTTATTATTGGAGATGACAATTAGAAAGATATTCCTACTCAAGATTCAAAATCCCTTTGATCTGTGTAGCATCCAATTGGGGGAGTATCTACAGTGTAACACCCTATTCCTTAAAACTCTAGTCCAGGGGTGGAGAACCACAGATCCATGGGTCAAATGTGGGTCTCCAGGCCTTTCTATAGGAGGCACCACAGACTGAAAGATTGTGTAGAAACCACCACCCAACTTGTCATCTTCCAGTCCTTTGTAAATAGGATCCACAAACATCATTTTCTCTATGTATCGGAAGACTGCATTGTAGCCTCCTTAGGACTGTAGGTCAAAGAATGTATACACATAATCCCAGTTGCTACTTTAAGGAATTGCAAAATGGCAGTAGAAATTGATAGGAAAGGGATGCATACTTCTTCCAGCACCTGTTACTTGGGAGCTAACCTGTGTTCAAAGGAGATCAGCCCATGTGAAGGAGAAGTGGCAGCGGGGGGGGGGGGAATAGCAGGTAGTTTTGAGGTAAACACCCATACCACAACTTCTCAGCTGACAAATGAAGCCATTGGAGCTTTAAAAGGTTTCTGTGTGATATGTGGTTGCTGATTTTTCAGTTTCCCATATAGTGCTGCTTAAAATGCCACTTCTATACAGTGCAGTTGCACTGAGATTATTTGTTGACTAACTCTGCTGATCCTTTTCCTTCCCACAAAGGCTTTCAAATTATTTTATGCCCTTTTGGACCGTAGCCATAAAACAAATACCACTTCCCAAGCCTGCCTCAGCAGCAGTTTCTTTATGAGAGCGGAAAAGTCTATCATGGGAAGGAAACAGGATGGCTCTGCTTATGAGTCTGACCTGGAGTTTTACATCTATTGCTGTTTAAATTTCTTAAAAGTCTCTTTTGTGTATTCTTCCCCCTCTCCCTTCAGTCATGAAACACAAGAATAAACAGCTCCAAAGTGGTGTTGACGGGTGACCAAAATGTGAGAGCACTATAGCATCACTGGGGAGAATAATCAGTCAAAAATGCCCCAGTTATGTCCATTTAGAGCTCTAAAGTTATATTTTATCGTCTCACTCTGTCCACTTCGTTCATTTCCTTGCATTTCATTTTTAAGCTGTATCATCCCTTTGTCCCTTACTCAGGAAAATACAGAGGATACAATGAGATAAAGAAATCTCCATTGTATTTATACCACATGGGAAAGAATGTTTGTGCCAAAGTGTTTGCTTCTCGGACAGGATTCTCTGACTTCCCCGCACTGAAAAAGACCCATGTAGGATCTCACACAGCAAAGTATGCCATAGAATGGATATCTGGCCCAGGTCCTCACTGATCCTCCTGATTGAGTCAGTTCCATAGATCTGTTAGCCATCTTTTCCCACAAATAGCAGCTCACACAAGTTATCTATTCGTTTGAGCAGCGCAAATTCAAAGCATCAAACCTGAGTGATATTGCTCCTTGCCTCCATAAACTGGAAAAGTCTCAGTTTTGTTCCATTTCTGCAGTGGATCTGTGTTTTATAATCTTCAGCTACTCCCACATGTATTTTTTTATTTAAAAAAAAACAATTTTATCACCATTATATTAATTCAGCAGAACAACTTGGTCACAATAAGGAAATTTTGCCCATGGTATAACCATTTCCCATCCTCCTACTTAGATTCTCTGGCACCCTATCTGTACAACCTAGCAATTCCAAAATACAGACACATTTTTACCCTCACCTAGGCTGTACTTGAGGGACGATTCCAACAGATTCCACACGGAAAACATTTTTGTCCCTGTGGAGATGGCAGTACCGAATTGGTGGCGCATGCCCTCCTAGCGTGCACTCTTTACAAAGACCTGAGGAACGATATTATCATCGCTCTTTTATTGTCCATTCCAGGTGGTCCATCCACTGCCACAGTGTCTTTTCTCCTGTCAGATCAAGAGGAGCAGATGACAGCAAAGGTTGCAAGGTTTTTAGCTGGGGCAATCAGAATAAGGTCCACTCTTTGACTGCTGATTCAGGATCCTAACCTGTGTTTTATTATAATCATTTTTTTTTTATTTTGTTCTGTGTATATTGCAATGCTCTTTCGTTGCTATGGCCGATGGCTAACACAAATAAAGTTTTATTCATCCATCCATTCATTCAGCAGGGCTTAAACAAAATTGTTTGTGTAACTTTATACATTTCTCAAACAAGTTGCCGCAATGGTTTTTACAGCTTGCTATAAATCAGGGTTGTTGTTGTTGTTTTTCATACTGTATCTTGCTATACTATATTTTTGTAAGGAAAATGCTCATCATGCTGTAGATTACATGTAGCACCCTGATGCTTCTGTTCTCAGTGCATGGAAGGAAATGAGGTTTTATTGTTTTCTCAGTGATGCAACTAACACACTTGATTGTGACTGATGCAGCTTGAAAATGCCTGCTTGTAAATCCAAAGGAACCCATACTATCCTTGGGTCATTTCAACCTCCCCCCCCCCTTTTTTGCACCAGCCATGCTGATTTCTATGCTGAAGCCTAATCCTAGCAATTTTAGGACAACAAGTAGAATGCTCCTTGCCGTAATGTTCGTCTACTATGCCCTTGTTCTATTGGTATGGTGCATACCACAAAAAAGGAGCGTAAGGTCACTCATACAGCTGCATCCAAAACTCAGAGGAAGGATACTATATTGTGTAGTCAATAATTAACATTTTTACTACATCTTTCACACATTCACATATACATAAACTAGACACTACTCACACAGTATCATTGTATCGGGGCATTTCTGGCAAATCTCATCTTGTGTTAAAGCTATGGTTTTCCCAGTAGTGATGTAAGGAAGTGAGAGCTGGACCCTAAAGAAGGCTGATCGCCGAAGAATTGACACTTTTGAATTATGGTGCTGGAGGAGACTCTTGAGAGTTCCATGGACTGCAGGAAGATCAAACCTATCCATTCTGAAGGAAATCAACCCTGAGTGCTCACTGGAAGGACAGATCCTGAAGCTGAGGCTCCAAACTTTTGGCCACCTCATTTGAAAAGAAGACTCCCTGGAAAAGACCCTGATGTTGGGAAAGATTGAGGGCACAAGGAGAGGGGGATGACAGAGGACGAGATGGTTGGACAGTGTTCTTGAAGCTACGAACATGAGTCTGACCAAACTGCGGGAGGCAGTGGAAGACAGGAGTGCCTGGCGTGCTCTGGTCCATGGGGTCACGAAGAGTCGGACATGACTAAACATCTAAACAACAACAACATCTTGTGTTAATAGTGATCATGAGCAGAGTCTCCTTTGCTCTCCAAAATTGCAAAGAAGATACAAAACCTTTCTCTCTCGGAAGCCAGTTTTTCAAGCCTTCCTTCCCCTCAAGCTTAGAGCTTGTAAAATAACAGCTCCTGTAATCCCCTTTTAAATGAGGCATTCAAAGTTGCTGAGTCTCCACAATGAGCTCTTGCCAGCCAGCACTGTTTTACTGAGCCATACATCATAGGAGTGACGGCGATCTGATGATGTATTACATTAATGCATCATCAGTATGACAGAACTCTAATGATGGATGAAAACTACATCATCCAGGAAAAGCTCCCACATGTACTGCTTTGGTAAACCTGCTTTTATACACATATTCACACATTGCTAAGTCTAAACCTCTACAAATTTGGACAAAATGTTCAATTTTGAAGAAGAGCCCTCACATACACAGGCAAACACATGCTACTTTAATCCTAGGGATAATTAATTTGTGTGACTGCTGTTTCATCTTAGATTGGAATGCCTGCAAGGGCTCAGGAATTCTCCAACAAGGTAATATATATTTATCCGAAAGGAATAAATCTCTCCCCCTTTTTGACATTTGATGGGCCAATTCATAGAGGTGTTCAAATAACTGGGGGTTCACGTAGATGGAAAGCAGGCTGGCTGATTCGTGATAATTCATAGCCAAGTAAGGACCCTTCATGGCATTGAACAGCAAGTCTGCCATAAGATCTTTTGAACTATGGCAGGAACAAGTGAAGCCAAAGATTTTCCTACTCAGACATAAAGAGCAAATGAGCTCTCACTTTCAAAGTGAATGGATGGGCAGTACCCTATTTTTGAACCTGTATTAATATGGATGGGGTGGGTCTAATCTTTCTTGGCCTTGCTCCAAGTGCGTGCAAGTACAATTTAGGAAAGGAAATCCCTTCTCCTCTATTCTAACCACTTACTACTTTGAAGAGGAGAAGCAATATTTCAGGTTGTGCATATAGTTTGTCATTATGGACAGTTAAATTGGACCCATGTTCTGGGTAGACAGGCCAACCCAATGCATAAATCTCATTCCTTCAAAAAGGGTGTGACTGGGTATCAAAGTACAGCCACAACATATTCTCTTAAAATATAATGTTGTTGTGTTTTTTTTAATGCACTCTTAGTCTTGTAAATGCAGGACCCCACAAGCGTCCCTATTTTCCAGGGACAGCCCCTGATTCACTGAAGCCATCCCAATTCCTGATTGTATCTTGGAATATCCTGCTTTACCTTAGGACATCCCTATTTTCATCAGAGAAATGTTGGAGGGCATGGAGTTATCTGCCCCCAAAGCCATCTGTATAGGGAAGTATTTTAATGTTTAGACGGGTGGGATAATAATAATAATAATAATAATAATAATAATAATAATAATACTGGTAATAGAATAGAAATCTCCCTATTTTCATAGGAGAAATCTTGGAGGGTATGTAAATATTTAATGTGTTTCAAACTTTACTGAGAAATTTCACTCCTGCCCTCCAATAAACTATGAAATTTAGGCCTGATGATCAGGCAATCTAACCTGCCCTTAAGGACAATAAACTGTGTTCCTCTTTCCTTCTGTGTCTCCTTAATTTTTCATGCCTTGCACTTCTGTCAGAACAAGGATCTAAAAGCAAAATCTATGTTGAAGAAGAACCATCAAGGATTTGTATCTGGAATCATTTTCAGCTGCACTTAATAGTTCAGAAAATTAGTGTTTTCCTTGTCTTCCATGACCTATAGGGTGGGGGCAGACTTAGGCACCAGTTTGGAGAAGTACTCTGGTCCCACAAACCTCAAATATTAACAGCCTTATACTCTATACTGTTTACTGGCTAATCCTGGCAAGTATATTTTCTTTTATTCCCCTCCTGTATATCAAGTGCCATGCCTGGAAAAACAGATGGTATTTCACTTCTAATTCCAAGTCTCTCTGTTTTCATGTTCTTACATACTAGAAATTCTAATACCTAACAAATCTGTTTACATTCATCAGTATTTTTCTAATTGCCGTTACTCTTTCCAAACCAATACTTCCGTTGTAAACTTTCTGGTCTATAAAAATACAACAATTATGAAATCATTCTTATTTTAATTTTTAAATTTCCCATTTTCTCTCAGACACCAATGAAACCTGCCATGCCTTTGCCAAAACATTGGGTTCCTTTTGTTTGAAGAAGAAGAAAATAACTCAGTAATGTATTGCATCCGTTTAACATTTTTCAGCAACAGAAAAGGGGCCCTTTTTTATTCAAAAGAGATAGCACCTTCAGGTTGATGTGTGTCTCTATGCATGCACATCTCAAAGTGTGACTATTTATATTGAAAGACTGGTTCTGAAGTATAGATTCATTCCCTCATTCCTCTACTTAGCCTTTGAAGCTAGATTTTTCGTTCCAAATTTAGGGGACTGAGGTGAAAAAGGGAGGGGCTTAAAACTGATGGGGCATTTAAGTGAGAGGTGGCAACATTGCCCAACAGTTTGGGAGGTGTTTTACCATTTCATTTCATTTCAGTTTGATTTTGTACGCTGCCTTTCTATATACACAAGGCAGTTTGCAGCAACAAAATATACAACACGGAACACACACCATGTAATAATCTGATCCAATACAAAAAGTCATAATAAAACACAACTTTAAAATGAAACGACTTCTATCAAATGAAGTAATATTCAATGATCTATTAGAATATAATAGTACACAATAAAATTAACTCTCAAAACACCAGCAAATAATTAAACAGAAATTCACTCTTAACAATTACAATAAATAATTACTAAACTTTGATCGATAAAAAAACTGCAAGTTGCATTGCACAAATGACCACCATACATACAAAACCATGTAAATTGAGAAACCAAGACACACAACTTATAAAATTCTGTCTGTCTGTCTGTCTGTCTGTCTGTCTGTCTCTCTCTCTCTCTCTCTGGGGAAACCCAGCCAGATGGGTGGGGTATAAATATATAATTATTATTAGTAGTAGTATTAGTATTATTAGTATTAGTATTATTTTAATGAAACTCCTCTTCTCCCTTCCCAGTGAAGTGCAAGTCACTGTGGTATCTCTTTTTTGCCATAGAGGAAGCTGCCTTATACTGAGTCAGGCTGAATCTAGCTGAATATTGTCTACAGTGACTGGCAGCGGTTGTCCAGGTGTTGGCGGTTGAACTTGAGACCTTCTACATTCAAAGCAGATGCTCTTCCACAAAGCTGCATCCCTTTCATCTCTTTATTTCACTGCTGCTGCCTCTCTCTCTTTTTTTTAGTGATGGTGGCAGCTGCAGAATGGCTCCTCTTGGGGTCTACGAACAGATGGACGTTTCTTCTCAGCTCCCTGTAACACCAACTCATTCATCAGTGCTGTTCAACAAAGTCTACACAAAACTTTCCCAACACCTTGCATCCAGAACTAGCTCCTTGGGTGGGGCAGAGCAGCTATACTAGCTTCTTCACAGGTGGGTTACCAGTGAGGTTTAAAGACTGTCTCAAGGCAAATCTTAAAAAATGCAGTATAAACACCAACAACTGGGAAACACTGGTCTGCGAGTATTCCAGTTGGAGAACAGCCTTTACCAAAGGTGTCATGGGCTTTGAAGACACTCAAACTCAGGATGCAAGGGAGAAATGTGCTAAGAGGAAGGCACGCTCGGCAAATCCACACCGTGATCAATTCCCGCCTGAAAACCAATGTTCCCACTGTGGAAGGACGTGTGGATCCAGAATTGGCATCCGCAGTCACCTACGGACTCATTGTTAAAACTGTGTTTATGGAAGACAGGGCCGTCTTAAACATATCCAGTGCCGTGGTGCAAAGATCCTTCCAGCGCGCCCCCACCCCCATTTCCCAGAGTAGTCAACCTTTTGGCTGGCGGGGTGGCATGATGCGGGCCCATGACTCCTGTGATGCAGGGGGCAATAACCAGAGGCCTAGTAAGGTCACTGATCTTACAAGGCAACCCTCTGCATGTTTACTCAGGAGTAAGCCCTATGAATCAGACTTTCTCCTAGAACTGCAGCCTTACTCCACAGTATGAGTGCTTAGGATTGTAGCCTCGGTTTGCTTACTGAAAACTTTTATGCTGCGAACCTGCTAAGCACATTTACTTGCGGGGGTGGGGGGATAAAGAGACGGGAATGAAACCCCAAAGCACACTCTTAGCGCTTTCCCCCTAAAGTCCTACTAGCTGCAGTCAAAATGCTTGCAGATTCAGAGGCAAAACAGGAGAAGGAAAAGCTCAGTCAGTAGGTAGACCATTTGACTATGTTGTAGGGATGTGTATAGAAACTAGGCGAGTATTTATATATATATCTCCTAGGTGTGTGTGTGTGTGTGTGTGTGTGTGTGTGTGTGTGTATTTTTATTCCTTCCTCGCGTTTGTAACCAGGTTACAAAGACATACTTTAGTCTGGTTTAAAATGGTGTCTGAGCAATGGAGCTACAATGTTCTACATTGCTGAGATGAAATTGAAAGGGCAAAGGGCAGAGAGGAAGTGCCCAGCCAGGTACGATTATAGGTATGGATGCGCCTTCCCCTAACACGGCACTGTGGGAGCGTTTCTCAGAGGGAACTTACAGGAATCTGAGCTTCAGCTCCTCTCATCTGCCTATATAGCAAACATGCATTGTTGGTTTGACTGCTTTGTAAAAATCTCACAAATCTCAGGGTCGTGGGTTCGAGCCCTTTGGGCAAAAGGTTTCCTGCATTTTAGAGGGTTGGACTAGATGAACCTCTGGTTCCCTTCCAACTCTACAATTCTATTATTTTTTATGCCAATTTTTAAAATTGATTTTCCATAATTTTTAACAAATTGTCACCAGGCTATTACAAATTAATACAATTATTCTAAGCATCACACAAACCTTTAATTTCATGCTTATTGAGTAGTGCGCATTTCCAAAAGTGGGGCAGGAATCAAGTGGGAATATTTATTCTGGATCCATAGGGAATGGTGACTATTCGTCATAGCTGCCAAGTTTTCACTTTTCTCGCGAGGAAGCCTATTCAGCATAAGGGAAAATCCCTGTAAAAAAGGGATAACTTGGCAGCTATGCTATTCATTCCAAAGAACCATGTTGAACTGGAGTGTGGAAATCAACCCGAGGGTGGGTGAGCAGAAAGCTCTCAAAGCAAAATGGCTGTGAGCTCCAGGGGAAGCAGCCTTGTATAGGATTTCCTCTCCCCTCTTCAGCCTTGCCCAATATTTTGTTGCATTCTATGGGCCACAGTGCCCCCAGGCAAAGGTGTCCCGTGCTTATTGGGCATGGAACGGGGCTTCTCATTTTATAGATGAGGAAGTGAGGCAGAGGGAAAAGTAACATGTAAGGTTGTTCTGTGTTTAATTTCTTGGAAATATTTGCTTTCCGCTGCATACAAATTGGTAGAAAGCATATCTCATAAACTGCCTTACCTCAGACAATATCCAGGGTACCCAGGATTTCATTTTCTTCCCTTATCATTATATTATGACCCATTACTCTGATTAAATTTACATCTCTGCAGAAGGTGAAATTATTTAAGGGGAAATGACACCTCATTTGGTGTAGATTATCATTATAAGGGAAAACTCTTTGAAACAAAAACAGATATTGATAGAAAACATATCTTAAAAAGGGAGTATTTTACTTTGTATTTGTGTGTGTGTTTGTGTGTGTGTGTGTGTGTGTGTGTGTGTGTGTGTGTGTTTAATTTAGGTTTTTATTCAGTTGTATTTTTTTTCCCCTATGCCATTGAATTATATAAATAAATAAACAACTTCCCAAAGATATAGCATGGTTAGAATGGGGGGGGGAATAATAATTTATAGGCTAATTCAAGAGTTTGCAGATCCCATCCATTATACATATTATATCCACGCACACCCTGGAAAGAGAAATCCATATTTACTTGTCAACAGATTCTGTTTCGAGTCCAAGATACTGTGTGACTGATATATCTTTGTTACACCTGCCTAACAAAATCACAAGAGCTGTATTATTCCTAACATCAGTGCTTTGACAGCTGACAGGTTTATGGGGAGAAGCTGCATGCACAGCTCTGGTGCATTCCACATGAAAAGCCCCGATGGATCAGACTAAAGGCCCATCTAGTCCAGCATTCTGTTCTCCCAGTGGCTAACCAGATGCCTAAGGGAAGCTCGCAAGTAGGACATGAGTTGAACAGCGCTCTTCCCAATGTGCTCACTCACAATTGCTGTTCAGAGGCATACAATCTCTGGTAATGGAGCTCGTCCGTGGCCAACATGACTATTTTTATCTTCCTCCTCCATGAATCTGTCTACTGCATTCCACTTTTAAAGCCATCCAAGTCACTTCATATGCCGTGAGTTAATTCCATAGTTCAGCTATGTGTCATGTGAACAAATACACTCTTGTCAGTCCAGAATCTTTGAAGATTTAGCTCCATGGGATGGCCTCAGGTTGAGGAAGAAGGCCTTCTTTCTGCCCACTTTCTTCTTACTATTATTATTATTTATTAAATTTGAATACCGCTCTCTACACTGTAGATCTCAGAGCAGTTCACAACATAAAATTACAATATAAAAACCTCAAAATACACAATCCTTTTTTCTATATAATTTTTATTAAATGTTCTGCTTTACAATTTAAAGTACATTTTACATCCTTGAGATATCCATGACTCCCCTTCTCTGTCTATGGCTCATTGTACAGTGGTACCTTGACTTACGAACGACTCGACAACCGAATTTTTTGACTTACGAATGGGGCAAATGGCCGCACACGTACGAATTTCTCGACATCCGAACGGAAACCATGGTGGTTTTAGATAGGGTTTTTTGACTTCCAAATCTTTAGATGGGGTTGCTTCAACTTACGAATTTTCCCGTTTCCAATGCATTCCTATGAGAAATCGCGTTTCCAATGGCGCTTTTCGACTTACGAATTTTTTGACCTACGGAGGTGCCTTCGGAACAGATTAAATTCATAAGTCGAGGCACCACTGTACATATCATAAATCCCTGCACATTTTACAAAAACCATACCGTTCAGTATTCCATTATTGCATCCATCCAAACTTGTTTATCACTGTCGAATTTATCTTAATGCTGCCAGTGTTTTCAGCTATACACAATTATTTCCCATATATTCAGTAAACGTCTTCCAATCTACTTTAAACATATGTTCTCTTATTCTATATGTTAAGTCTGAGAGTTCTGCATATTCTGTCAGCTTAAGTTGCCATTCTTCTTTAGTTGGGACCTCGCTAATTTTCCATCATAAAATACATAATCTGATGGGAATGCTATGTAGCGGAAGCTTAAAAGCCAGAACATTTGGCCCTCCAGGTGTTGCTGAACTAGAACTCCCATCATCCCCAGCCATTGGCCATTGGCCATGGGAGCTGGAGTTCATTTGGCAACATCTGGAGGGTCAAAGATTCCCCATACCTGGGGAATCAGCAGACCAGGTCTACAAGGTCATCACTAGTGGCTACAAGTGGCTAATACCCCAGAGGACAGGATCACACTTCAAAATGAACTTAACAGATTAGACAACTGGGCCAAAGCAAACAAGATGAATTTTATCAAGGAGAAATGTAAATTACTACACTTGGGCAAAAAAAAAAAAAATATGAAAGGCACAAATACAGGATGGGTGACACCTGGCTTGAGAGCAGTACATGTGAAAAGGATCTAGGAGTCCTGGTAGACCACAAACTTGACATGAGTCAACAGTGTGATGCAGCAGCTAAAAAAGCCAATGCAATTCTGGGCTGCATCAATAGGAGTATAGTGTCTAGATCAAGGGAAGTAATAGTACCACTGTATTCTGCTCTGCTCGGACCTCACCTGGAGTACTGTGTCCAGTTCTGGGCACCGCAGTTCAAGAAGGATACTGACAAGCTGGAACGTGTCCAGAAGAGGGCAACCAAAATGGTCACAGGCTTGGAAACAATGCCTTATGAGGAACGGCTTAGGGAGCTGGGTATGTTTAGCCTGGAGAAGAGAAGGTTAAGGGGTGATATGATAGCCATGTTCAAAATATAAAAGGATGTCATATAGAGGAGGGAGAAAGGTTGTTTTCTGCTGCTCCAGAGAAGCGGACACGGAGCAATGGATTCAAACTACAAGAAAGAAGATTCCACCTAAACATTAGGAAGAACTTCCTGACAGTAAGAGCTGTTCGGCAGTGGAATTTGCTGCCAAGAAGTGTGGTGGAGTCTCCTTCTTTGGGGGTCTTTAAGCAGAGGCTTGACAGCCATATGTCAAGAATGCTTTGATGGTGTTTCCTGCTTGGCAGGGGGTTGGACTGGATGGCCCTTGTGGTCTCTTCCAACTTCTATGATCACTCTACAGGCCAATAGACAAGAAGGTGCTCCCATCAACTGCCTGATCTCATATGTTGTAAGGCAGATCCATGCCTACTGGAAAGTGGCAATTCTCTTACAGATAAACACTTGGGAGCTCATACTAAGCTCCAGGTGACCCATTGTCACTTCACACCTTGCACAATGTTAGGCACCTCTATCATAATCCCCTACTTGTATTTTTCTAAACTATCACAATATTTGCTTGCTACATGAAGAGGAAATCAATGAGGTCAAAATAGTAAACAGTTCAATGCACATATCAGTTGAGATCCCATCCCAAAAAGATAAAATCTGAGTTCAAAGTTTGGTTAAAAGGACAAAAATCCTGTTCCTCAGGCAGCTGTAATATTTTGTTTGTATGAAGATAGATTATATATAACTTCCCATCACATTAAAGTACTTTCTGTATTTATGTCACTATAAAAGTAATGCATGGCGAAACCTCATCAATTGGAGAGACGACACAGAATGTGACCTTTAGTTAACAGGATGATGTATATGTGTGTCTAAATATGTGACTATAAAATAATCCATAAAGCATATGGTAGAAGCACGGTTTCTGGGCAATACGGCTGTATTCTACTGTGCTTAATTATATTGGGCCACAAACCACAGCTCATCTGAATGTGAATGACAATTCTACTTCAAATTTAACAAATGGCAAACTCGTCACAAAGATCTTCCCAAACAGTTGAAAAGGGGTTTGAGAGATTCTTCTGCCCCTGTAGATCAGCATTAAAAATTCCCCAGGAATTCTAAAATTCCAAAACATAGACAATGAATGCAGATGAGAATGAGGATGCTCTATTTTATTGGTATTATAGGTCTAGAATGCTGTCATGTAAAATAGATGCAATTGTTATGCATTGTCTTAAATCTGTACAGCCAAAATTGGCATCAGATATGGCTTCCAAAGGGCTCTCTGGAACGAATAATAATAATAATAATAATAATAATAATAATAATAATAATAATTCTACCCTGCCCATCTGGCTGGGTTCCTCCAGCCCCTCTGGGCGGCTTCCAACAACAGATTTAAAAATACATTAAAACGTCAGTCATTAAAAACTTCCAATAGGGCTGCCTTCTGATGTCTTCCAAATGTCAGACAGTTGTTTATTTCCTTGACATCTGACGGGAGGGCGTTCGACAGGACAGGCGCCACTCCCGAGAAGGCCCTCTGCCTGGTTCCCTCTAACATTGCTTCTTGCAGTGAGGGAACCACCAGAAGGCCCTCAGTGCTGGACCTCAGTGGTTGAACGGTGGTGGTGGAGACGCTCCTTCAGGCATACTGGGAAATGATTTCATGTCACATTGGTTTGCTAAACATGCACAAAAAGAGACCGACCAATTTGTAGGTATCTAAGTGGTTCTCCTGCCTTCTCTTAAGCACCATTCAACAGGTATCACAGCTACTTTGCTTATTTTTAATGCATAACCGGGCAAGGAGAATGTAGATGGATATTTCATAGATGATTTTATCATGCAAAAGGGCTCAGAAAGAGTGAGTGTGGATTTTCGAAGAACAAAAGACATTTGTTTATGAAGTTGATGCCATCAGCTGCACGGTCAGCTGTCAAGTGTAGCTGATGGACTGGAGTGAAAGGATCCACGTCACGGTCCACCAGCAAGGCTCCGCCCACTCGGGTGCCCATGATTGGGAAATTTGAATTAGGGTATTTGGTGGGCAATCCTGCCCTGCAATAAGGCTGGTTGGCTGGTGTTCAATGGCCGGCCATGTACGAGAGTCCTGGCAGCTGGAAACTGCCGGAAGCCCCTCTCTTCTGGATCTCAGTGTCTGGGGTGAACAATGGGGAATGGAGACGCTCCTTCAGGGATACAGGGCCGAAGACATTTCAAGCTTTGAAGATCAACGGGACCAAAACTTTGAACTGTGCTCAGAAATGTACCGGGAGCCAGTGTAGATTTTTTAGGACCGGTGTTATATGGTCCTATAGTTAACCTCTTCTGTGCAAAGAGATTTTTTTTTCTGTTGTTCTTTCATTCGTTCTTTAATTTGATCAATCAGAACAGTGAATCATTTATGAATCTAATTCAGTTGTGTTTGACTAAGGGTGTCTTGAAATGCCTAAGCTAAGCTATGCACTCCCGGTAGTGTCTAAAACTCTATAAATAAAAATGACCCGACACGTTTAATGGACTTCTGGTTGAGTTGCTCTTGGTCAAAAGGTGAGTGGGAGCTGCTGCTTGGCAAGCAGTAAGCCTTGTTTTCACTTCAGTAAAACCTCAAGAGAATTCCGAAGGGAGGACACATGGTTCAATCGGACTTCACTGGAGGGTTATGATCATGCATAATATTGACACAATACTCGGTGCCTGTACAGAGCTGATCTAAGATGGCATTTGCAGAATCTTTGACCTTGAATCTGTGCAGTGATATTATGAATTCTGTGTACTTAAAAAGTTCATTATCATTCATCGAGAATGCTGGGACTGTATTTTTCCTCTTGAATCTTTCAGTGTTGCTGGCTATTAGCTCGTGCTTTGTTTTGTGTTTAATTAAGTTGTGCACAATATGCCCAAATCCACTGTGTGATTCTGAAGCAGCTTTGATGATAATGCAGAAGGAGTCAATCATTCTTTGAGGGCATATTTGTGTGTGTGTGTGTGTGTGTGTGTGTGTATACATGCACGAATACCCAAGCCTTCACATTTCTTGAGGGGCTGAGGAAAAGGATATTTGAGTATGGTTAAATAAGAAGCGGATCCTCATTAAGCGAGGCAAATGGTAAATGGCCCAGGGGGCTCCATAAATAGGAGGCTTGCTAATAAAAGAGAGTACATTGAAGCCAAGGCAAATAACGTTAACAATGCTTTTGCAGATTTACTAATTGCCATCGCTTCCGGCAGTGACATATCAACCCGCAAATAACTTAAACCATCATTTGTTCTCTTTCCAAAAGTGCTTAGGCATAATTATATCATTTTACCATTGAAATTGCTCAACCTGCTTATTAAAGCGAAAATAAGTAGGAGAGCTGGGATCATTTTGCGGATTTCTTGCTGCTGGTGTATCAGACAAGTGGAACGTCCTTTTCTTGAAAGGACAGCACTGCAGCAAAATGAGAAGCATTCATATGCTTATGTTTTCTTCTAATTAACTCTCATTGTTAGCAAGTGCATTATTGTTCCAGCAAGATGGTTTTTATGTTATGAAAGTTGTCATGCAAGGAACAGTAATATTTATCAAGGGCAGTAGAGCCTTTACACTGACAGTTTCTGTTTTCTCTCTCCCTTTTCTAATCTTTGTTCTGAATTGAATATCTTCATAGCCTCCAGAATTTCAAAGATGAAAACAGAGGCACTCAGAATGACCCCCATTCTTCCACCAAGGAGCGGTGCCTGAGCTCCACCCATTACTCATTGTTAGAGGCTATTTTCCACCGGATATGTAGTATATTTTTTCAGGAGCCTGTCTTCTGAAGCAGGATGGTGAGCTAAATCTGAGTGATTTCCTTTTCTAAAGAATGCTTAAGAATGTTTAATAGAATGTGTTATCTGCAATAATGATAGCTATGTCTCAAACACATCCAATGATATTCTCTGGCTATTGGTGGCTATTTTTAAAAAATGTGGGGAGGGAGTAAACTGAATGGGATGAGAGCAGTGTTCTGACATTTTGTGCTTAGATGCCCAGGCATGAATCAACTGAGGCAACATTCACATCACACATTAATGCACTCAAATCATTCTGAGTGCTGAGGGTTGTTAAGGAGATCCCTATTCCCCTCAGAGAGCTACCATTTGCAGACTTCCCTGGAAAGAGGAATTGATGGTCAAACCAATCTAGAAACTGTAGCTCTGTGAGGGAAAAGGGGTCTCTTAACAACTCTCGGCACCCTAAAAAAATCTTATATTATCTCATTCAGGTGTGCCAGCCATTTGTAATTACAGTAGAGGCGACAACTGGTTTATGCACGTCCAATAGATGTGCAACCATGACTGCATGCTTCACAGCTACCTGGAAGGAGCCAGAAAAGGGACCAGAAATGGGGTGGGTTGGGGACCAAATGGGGCAAAGTGGACTTGTGTGTACTCCACCATCACACGTGATGACTCGGAGTGTAGCCCCCATGCAAATCGGGGGTTGCCTGTATTTGTAATTGGTATTTGTAATTTAATTAATACCATTTATTGATTGAAATGTTATACTCCCCCTCCTCTGAATGAGTGATAAAGAAGGCTGCAATTGGTACTACGATATTATTCCAAAATATTATATGGGTGGATAAATGCCAACATTCTCTGTCCTGCTTTTTAGGGTAAGGGTGAAGATTTAATCCCAAATACGTGAACAGTCTGAACTCATTTGGTACAATATTTGTACAATATTCCTACCGAAGGAGGAGTGCTTTGTATAGCCCAGTGGATGCTGGGCTTCTGAATATTTGTTGTTTGGGAGAATTACATTTCCATGTACTTTTTTTGTCACTTCTACAATGGTACCTTGGATTAAGAACAGTTTAGTTTATGAATAACTTGGATTAAGAACGCTGCAAAACCGGAAGTAGGTGTTTTGGTTTGTTCCGCTTCCTGTTGAGTATGTTCCATTTATAAATTGAGTCCCCAACTGCCATGGGAAAGCATGCTTTGGTTTAAGAATGCTTTGGTAACGGACTTTCAGAACGCATTAAGTTCATAAACCAAGGTACCACTGTAATATGAAGTATCTTTAATTAAAAAAGATAATATGCATAAATGCAACATGCAAAGCTAAAATGCTTCTTGGGATTCCAGCAAAAATGGAAATGCCCTGAGATAATCTCCCACCACTGAATCTCTGCTTCATCCCAGCTACTGAGCCCCAGGCAAAACAATTAAGGTCTGACAGAGTCTGGAAAGGTGCTCAGATAACACTCAACAATTCCTAAGTATGGAATAGCAATTAAAAATGTATACAGTGGTACCTCGGTTTATGAACACAATTGGTTCCGGAAGTCTGTTCATAAACTGAAGCGTTCATAAACTGAAGCAAACTTTCCCATTGAAAGTAATGGAAAGTGGATTAATCCGTTCCAGACGGTCCGCGGAGCAACTGTTCATAAACTGAAGCGAACTTTCCCATTGAAAGTAATGGAAAGTGGATTAATCCGTTCCAGACGGGTCCGCAGAGTACTTAAACTGAAGCGTTCATAAACTGAAACATGGGTGTAATTGGTTCCGGAAGTCTGTTCATAAACTGAAGCGTTCATAAACTGAAGCGAACATTCCCATTAAAAGTAATGGAAAGTGAATTAATCCGTTCCAGATGGGTCCGCGGCGTTCATAAACCGAAAATTCATAAACCGAGGTGTTCATAAACCGAGGTTCCACTGTATCTGTGTCACAGTGTGCCGTCTGACAAGGTGTTAGCGTCATTTCCATTCACTTGACCAAAAATAAAAGGGAACAACTTCCTGTTTCCTGGCAAATTCTGCTCCGTAGTAGCTTCCATGTGTCATCATTTGTCATGGGGATGTTCAGATGCCACATGTTTGGCCACGGCACACCTTACTTGGATGAGTAATATCTCGCCAGCCATATCCCTTCTTTCAAAGCACTCTCTGTGCACAATTAACTTGAGATACCATACAGACAAGTGAAAGGGCCTGCTATGACTCACTCAGTTGTCACTGGCTTCCAAGAGTTTGCTGTGGACATGTGTGAAATGCTGATAACCATTCTTCTGCTTCAACACGGTCCAACCACCGTTCTTCTCAAGCAAGGTGCATGAGGGTGCATGCATGCTGAAAAGCAAATAGGCAGGCTGTTTCTGGCACCAGGCAACAACACAACCACAACAGCAGTTTTTATTTTTGTTTTCCAGGGCCCAACTTCAGGTTGTTTGTCCAAAAGTGCAGAGAAAGCCAACTGATGGTCACTAACTCAGAAAGAGGCACTTGCCATGTATACTTCAGAGCCTGGCACTTTTCAGGCTATTAATTTCGCTGACCAAAATGTAAATGTTTACGGGTGATTAAAAAGCAGCATTTTAAAAATGTTGCTGAAGAAGAGAGCAACAAAAGCCTTCTTTAATCGTGAGATACACAGCCCTACCTTGGTTGTCGAACGCCCTGGAACTCGGACATTTTGGACCTGAACAATTGAAACCTGGAAGTGACTATTCCGGTTTTTGAATGTTCTTTCGGAAGCCAAATGTCCGGCAGGGCTTCCGCGGCTTCCAATTGGCTGCAGGAGCTTCCTGCAGCCAATCCAAAGCCGTGCTTTGAAATGTTTTGGAAGTTGAAAGGACTTTTGGAATGGATTCCGTTTGACTTCCAAGGTACAACTGTACATCAAATCAGGAGGAGGTAGAGCATGGAATGGCTTCCAAGGGCTGTTTCACCTATAGCCTAAGGAATTAGGGAGGGGTATGATTAAAAAATACACACAAAATGAATGTGTATCTTGTGCCCCACCACTTCTGAGATCCCAATCAAGCTCCCAAGTGCATTTTCAGAACTGACCCTCTGCCATTTTGGAACATCTGAGAAATAGAAATGCTTGCATTTATCTGAAAGAAATGCAGAGAACGAGCTAATGATGTGGCTCCTTCTCATACTGATTCACCTGATCCTCCATTGTCATGTTCTGTACACATTCCCAAAACAGTGTGGAAATGCAGCACTGAGAAGTGCTTCCTACACGTCTATAGATAAATGGGCACCAGGCCTCATGTTTTTAATCAACATATTTTACATGCAGAACTTTCACAATCGCTATAGTTTGGGGGGACAATGAGATAATTGTATATCTTACTATATGTAGGTAAAGGTAAAGGACCCCTGGACAGTTAAGTCGAGTCAAAGGCGACTATGGGGTTGCAGCGCTTATCTCACTTTCAGGCTGAAGGAGCCAGTGTTTGTGTGCAGGCAGCTTTCCAGGTCATGTGGCAAGGATGGCTAAACCGCTTCTGGTGCAATGGGAGAGTTTTAATAAAACTGTAGCTTCACGCTGGCCTTTCCTTAAAAGCAGGGGTCTAAAGCTCACAGGTTGGGAACCACTGCTTTTAAAGAAAAGGCCAGTGTGAAGCTACAGAAAGAAAAGAATAAGAAGAATCACAGCTAACCATCTCAATGGGATAGAGTTTATCCCATTGAGATGGTTAGCTGTTTGACTCTTCCTTCTTCACCCTCCTCTCAAGGGAAAAATGAGTAGCTTGGAGTTAGGCAATGGGTGCCCAGATCCAGCGACGTCGCTAGCCTTCTGACTGCCCGGGGTGGCAAACCCGAAGGCACAACACTGGGGGGACGGGGTGTCCACCGTGCTCATGTGTCATGACGCATGACGCATGACACACACGTCACGACACACGTGTCACACTATGGAGCGGGTTGCTGGGGGGCGGTGCTCCAGCGCCCGGATCCGAAGATCCCAATGCTAGAGCGGCACCACCGGCAACCCGTTCCGTAGTTTGCTGACACCCCTCGCGGCTCCACCTGAGCAGGAAGAAGCACAAAGAGAGCTACAGAGCGGGTTGCTGGTTCCACCGCTCTAGCATCGGGATCCTCGGATCCGGGCACTGGAGCACTGCCACCATCAACCCACTCCGTAGTGCGCTTTGTACTCCTTTCTACTCAAGCGGAGGCAGAGCGGCGAGGGGCGTCAGCGGCCACCGCTGATGCTGCTCTCTGGCCCGCCCCTTGCCTCCGCCCCACCAGGAGGAAGCGAGGGGCGAGGCCAGCAACATTGGGGCCTCCGCGATGGCGGTCGTGCCACCACGGTAGTGGCAGCCATTGGTGCAGGTGGTGCCACCACGGTAGCGGCAGCCATTGGTGCAGGTGGTGCCACCACGGTAGCGGCAGCCATTGGTGAAGGTGGTGATGGGGCGCCGAGCTGCTCCCCACAGATTGGAGCCTGCGGTGCCCCACCCCCTCCCCCTATTGCGACACCCCTGCCCAGATCTCTGTGCAGCAGCTGATTCATTGTTTACAGAAAGGAAAAGGGCAACTGGCTGGTTTTGTGCGTGACGAGGAGAAGAAAGAAGTGAATGGGTTTCACTTGCATAAGTGTTCATACCTGTCTTTTGTGGGAATGTTCAGGGACACGGGAGAGGATATATTGTTTGATTATATCATTTCTATTGACTTGTGTTGACAAGTTCTACAATTTAGCAGAGTAACATTCCCCTTTTTAAACCTGTGTTTGCTCAGGCTTGCTAAAGCCTCTATAATAAGTTATCTGGCAATTTCCCCTTTAGTCCCTCATAAAAGAAATAGACACGACACAGCCTTCTATAAAAGTATAAAAAGAGTTTACTCACTCACTCATTCTGTTCACAAAAGGATCCCAGAAGGCAGACTTAAGTTACAAAAGTAATATACCTGGAATCTATCCCATAAAGAGATAGTCCCTTTGTCCTCTCTTGCCTGGAAGCCAAGAGAGCATCTTAGGCTAAGCAGATGTTGCTTCTTCGACGAATGTAGTCAGAGAGAGGAGAGATGGCGGCCAGTCCTATGCTTTTGTTACCTGCACAGGTGAGGCCATGCCCATCTCTGGTCACATGTAGAGGAAGTCTGTCCCAGCCTAGGAGGAAACAGGAAGTTCTGACTGGCTCTGGTCCAGACATCCTGTTTTGATGTCCACTCTAGGGATGTTGTACTTGACTGCTCTGTGTTGCACATCCCACATCTTTCCCTTTGCCTTCTCCTCCCCATCAAATTGAAACATGTGACCTCTATATGGTTTTGCAACTATCTGATCCCAATGAGCACCAAAGTTACTGCAGTGTAGGTAGCCATTCACTTTACTGCTATTGCTGTCAACCAAAGAAAGACCTGCATCATTTTCAAGAGATGGAGAAAAATAGAGAGATAAAATTAAGAGAGGGAGGAATCATGACCCTCCAATCCAAGTCGAAAACCTGCACGTTTTGTTGTTACTGTTGGCTCTTTGTTTTACTGTCAAATATGAGAAAGGAGGAGGTTCAAAAAGAGTTGGTTTTCTTACTTCTCTACGAAAATAGAGAACACATAACAATGGGGGGGGATGCATTAAATGCTCATTAGGAACAAATAGATTATGATATGGCAGAGTGCTACTCGTTGACCTCCTACCACCAATTCAGAATTTTGAATCCAATTGGAAAGAGACAGCATGCTGTTGAAAGCAGAGTTAAAGTCCCAAAGCCTTACAGAAGGGGGCGACAACATGCTCTAATCTTTTCACAGAAAGTCAGAGTCAGAGCTTGCCAAGAATACTGTGGATGCAGCTGTCACGAGGCAGGTTCTATTAAATCGTTTAAGAAATAAAAGACAAGGGAAGGCTGGAACATAATAGCTTGCAGTGCACCAAATAAATCCATTTGCTGACTAAAGTTGCAATCCCTATGCACATTTCCTCGAGAATCAAGTAAACCAAAATCAATGGGACTTAACTTCTCAGTTAATGTGCATGAAGGATCTAGCTGCAAAAGCCCTTTGTTGTGGAAACGACACATCCAGTAGTGGTTTCTACCTGGATTCAAGTACAGGAAACAAAAATTATACAGGTGGTGCCCATAAATATTTAGTAACATAATATACAATTGCACACAGTGATTTAAAGGAGAGTTTTACAGCAATGATAAAAGTTCTCTTAAACTGATCTAGGATTTAGTCTGCTCAGTTTCAAGAAAATTGCAACCATTCACGTGTAGGGAGTCAGCATTGGAATTGAAATTGTGCTCCCTTTTAAACAGCTGTTCTCAACTTGTACAAGTCCAGGGACCCCCTTTTAACCTTAAAAAATAAAGGGGGTCCCCGGACTTGTACAAGATCAGAACAGCTATTTAAAAGGGAGCACAATTCCAAGCAGAACAAATTGCACACCACCATTGGATGAACTACTTACGAAAGGAGCCTTCATCTTATCTGCATTGGGCTGCAGTTTATTTCCCCTCTCTTTATTGCATCTAGCCTAATTCACCAGCTCTACTGCCTCACCTAAATTTGATGCAAAGGAGAAATAGATTTGGATAAGCATCTCACTACATATCTCTGGAAGACCATCTCACACAGCAATTTCATGAAGATATTTAAAAGCATGGGAGAGAAAACAAAACTCAGGAATCCAAGTAAGCAACATACATGTAATATGGCTGAGGCATTAGTCTCCCAGGTGTGTCTCGGTGATCAGCCATCCTAATAGGAACCGAACCACAAAATACTGACCTCACAATCCAGAAGTAAACCATGGTCATTAGTATAGAAAGATACCAAGAGATTCCAGGGATGCAGAAGAGTTTCATGTCTCCTGTCCTTCTCTCCTCATAGATCATTCATCAGGGTTGCCAAGGAAGCTTTTGTGTTACAACCAAGGACTCAGCTACATTAGTAAAGAAACAGTGATTTGAATGTGCTATAAACATGCAACACCAGATGGCGGCAGAGAGGAGAAAATTTTAAAACACAGTTTTCCATAGGGATTTCTTGGTTTTGTTATAACAATCTAATTTCTGACTTACTTATAGTGTGTTTTTTCCCCCTGTGTCTAGATCCATACCAAGTCTGAATCCAGGCTGGAATGAATATATGGGAGCATTGATTGAATTGAATTTTGTTACCTTTATGTAAGCTTCCTTGATGATTTGTATGGACCAGTAGTTAGATGTCCTGATCCCTGAGAGTGGTTTGGTGCAGGTCTTCCAAAGAAGGATGTCAAAAATGCCAGAGTGACCAATTCTAGTGCTTTATTAGGAAGAGGTGACAATTTACAATGCAATGCCGGAGACTTTGCTGCCTTTACAGACTTGAGGAGAACACCAAAACAGCAAGTGTTTTGTCATGACGGTCCATGAGGGGTTAATACGTTAAGCATTACTCAGACCAAAAATAATCATATGTCAGCTGGCCAGTTAAATTCCACCTGTTTATGAAGACAGAGGTGACAGGCCTCCAAGTTGCACTGATAACTCCCTTCCCTAGGTCAATAGCCAAGCATACATGTGTCAGTGCAAGTGGATAAACATATATTAGATCATACCTGCAGCCAACAACAATTAGTCCCAAGGTTGTCTTGTATCGAGATGACATTTGCAGGCCTTCCTGGACATTTGCACCATTTGGTTCTACACAATGGAACAGAAATAAGCCCATTAAATAAATAATAATAAACAATAAGTAAATTACATCATTTAGAAATGCCTGACTTTCCTTGCCCTATGTAAGGTCACTGAAATCTAAACAATTGGTCCAGTGCTGCGTTCCAGTTTTCAGAGCAATTATATTAGTCCTTTGATTTCAGAAAATTCTACTTGGGACTGAGCAAATCAAACGAAGTTAATCTCATCATCAACAACAACAATTAAAAAGTGCTGTTATAAAAAGGGACTGAGGCTATCTTCTTTCAGCCCTTAGTTTGGGGCTTTGGTGTTGTTGGGTTTGTTTTTTTAATGAGAGGATAAGACTGCATACACATGTCCTCACATTTAGCAATCGTATGTCCCCCCAGTCAGTAGTGATAGTTAAGCTGTAGCTGATGATCATGCCTTTGAGCAGAAGACTTTATAGTGAAATCTCTCATCAATTCTTACCAGCTAATTATGTTTGAGGAATTTTATTCTATACTCTCTGTGCTCATGCATTCTTGTCATTGTGCAAAAGAATAACAGTTCCAAAGCATGGAATGGTTTTATTTTAAGTTGCCTCCAGCACTCAAACACTCCTAGGAACATAGGAAGTTGCCTTGTAATGAGTCAGACCATTGATCTGCCTAACTCAGTATTGTCTGCACTGCTTGATCTGCCTATTACTCAGTATTGTCTGCACTGAGTGATCTGCCTAGCTCAGTATTGTCTTGCAGCCCCAGCTGGGATTGAACCTAGGATCTTCTTCATGCAAAGCAGATACTCTATCACTGACCTACAACCCTTATGGTGGGCTAAAGGTAAAGGTAAAGGGACCCCTGACCATTAGGTCCAGTTGTGACCAACTCTGGGGTTGCGGCGCTCATCTCACATTATTGGCCGAGGGAGCCAGCGTACAGCTTCCAGGTCATGTGGCCAGCATGACAAAGCCACTTCTGGCGAACCAGAGCAGCACAGGGAAACACTGTTTACCTTCCCGCTGTAGCGGTACCTATTTATCTACTTGCACTTTGACGTGCTTTCGAACTGCTAGGTTGGCAGGAGTCTGGTGGGCTAGGAACTATAAAATACTATGATTTGCTGTGCAAATAGCCAAACGAGTTAAGAGGCTTACCCTCTCTTCTCTAGCTTAGTCTCAGTCCAAGGTAAGAGCTAACTCTCTGTGTGTTTGTATGGGAGGAGAGGAAGAGGTGATGATAAATGGTGGCAATTTGGAAACTTTTGTCACCCACATTGTTGCATATGGTGGCTGGCTGACGGTGATGAACTGAAGCAATTCCTGCGGTGGATTTATGTGCAAAGTGCATCATTCATAAATTCCTGCATGTAAATAATTCTTGGTCTAATTTGCTGTCTTTTGCAAATTATCTTTTCCAATGAACCAATTGCACAAATGGCAAAAGTGAGTTAACAGAAGGAAATGGCAATAAAGTCACTGACAGGCCTTCCATTTTCAGGTGATAAACTTTAATTTGGGTCTCCCAAGTTTATAAGTGAAATATATAAGCTCTGAGTTCATTATACATTTTATTGTCGTGCCAACTGAAAGACCGTAACAAGAGCGCTCATGTTCAGTTTATAGTGCTACTGAGCCATCGCTGTATGTTATGCTTTGCTGTTGGGAATTTACTCCCAGCCTTGCAGAAAAAGGTAAAATTGGCCTTGTGGGATCTGGCTAATGACCTGCCTGTCTTTGATACTAGCGAGATCTAAAAGTTCCAAAGTACTGCACAAGAAGTCAATGCACAACATCAGTCTGATAACTCATTTCCTATCAATCAGTCTGTCTCTTAAGAACATCAATGCAATTTTCCAGGTCCACTTTCTTTCTCGTGCCCTTGCTTTCACCAAATACAACTTTGCTTTCATTAGAACATCTGGTTGAAACAGTGTCATTGAATCAAATCTATGTGGCTCAAAATACGTATCCTCCTGATACTGCTGTCCAATCTTCTATATATTCATTTAATTGAGAGGAGGAAGGATGAAGGAGGAATTGGATTTTGTTTGCATTTTAACGAGACACTACCTAATTTGCATTTCTCAAACCAGTAAGTGAACCAAAACACAGCTTTCTTCAAAAGCTGCACTTCTCTGAATTTCTCCTCTCATGCCCTGTAGTGCTAAGGAACTTTCAGATCAAACATGAGCATTTCAGCACTCCAAGAAGATTTCTTAAGCTCAAAGCACCAATCCCACACACCTCAGTTTTCCTATTTTCCAGGGACAGTCCCAGATTTACAGAAGCCATTCCAGTTTCTGATTTGATCTCAGAATGTCCCGCTTTCCCTTAGGACATCTCTATTTTCATTGGAGAAATATTGGAGGCTTTGGAGTTATGCAACCCCGAAGCCAAGGTTGTAACTTTACAACATTTAGAAGACACCAGAATGCAATCCTATATAGGAAAGGGTTTTTTTTTAAAAAAAAATGTTTCATGTTTTATTATTTTTTATAAATGTGGGAAGCTGCCCATAGTGGCTGGGGCAACCCAGTCAGATGGGCAGGATATTATTATTATTATTATTATTATTATTATTATTATTATTATTATTATTATTGAATAGTGTATCCCTATTTTCATTGGAGAAATGTTGGAGGGTATGCAATCCCCCAGAACTCCAATCCTTCCCCCACAGGATACATTTAACTAGAAGAAGCTCAGTTCCCTTTCACCATCTGCCCTCTACTTCCCCCTTTTTGTTTTCAGCTAGCCACCCTCACATTTCTTGTCCCAACTCCTCAGTCACAGACCTAATTGACAAAATTGCACAAGCCCCCTTTCACACATTATACAAATGAAGGAACTCCGGGCCATTAAAAGGAAGTGAGGTCACAAGTAGGCTTCCTCTCTTCTCATGTCCATGCTCAAGATTGGGGGAGGTGTATGATATCAGCATGGGGCCAGCACTGACGTTTCATGATTGTGTCAAAGCCACTATCTCAGTTTCACTTCCATACCGACTGGCACTCCATCGCCTAAGTTCACTCTTAGAGGGAATGATTGGATAAGAGCCTGCAGTCAGCTTGTCCTATGAGGGATGTGACACATGAAGAAATCTATTACTAGCAACTTTCTCTTCTGTTCCCAGGAGCAGTGGAATGGTCCTGCCTGTCACTCTGAAAGAAAGAGGATTTCATAGTCTTCTCTCCCCTCAGTTTCCCCTTTTCATTTCAGTGTCTTTATCTATTAGTGGTACAAGACAAGATTCACCCTGGAGGAAATATTACAGTTTTATCATGAGAAAAGGAAACTTCTCAACTTTAGCTGCCTAATGCTTCCTAGCAGTAATGCTTGGTAACAGTAGAAAATTGTAGAGAACCTGCCCAGCAATGCATCTTGCATATTTAGTTAACAAATTTATATCCTGCTGTTCCTCCCAGAGAAGCTGAGGGTTGCAAACAACAGGTGATAAAACTTTTTTTTTAAAAAAAAACATTTTAAAACATACACTGGTACCTCGCAAGACGAATGCTTCACGCAACGTAAAACTCACTAGACGAAAACGTCTTGCGATGTTTTTGGTGACTCGCAAGACAAAGTTTTCAATGGCCATGCTTCGCAAGACAAGGTTTTCGGCGGGTTTTGGGGTTTTTTGGTTTTTTGTGTTGTTGTTTTTTGCCACGGCAACCCGTGCTTCACAAGACGAAATTATCGCTAGCTAGACGAAGTGACTCGCTGCACAAATTAATTTCATCTTGCAAGCCACCACTGTATTTAAAAGAATCCCAATACAGATGCAGTCTGGGAAAGAGCTCAACTTTAAAAGACTTGTTGTATTAGAAGACTTTTTTCATTTTTTTAAAAGGAAACTTAAAGCCTCAATGACCTAATGGTTCTGTCAAATTACATTGGACTTGAAGATACTGTATAAACCAATGAAAACAAGCTAATTGCCATTTCAGAATTAGATTAAACAGATTAAATTTTATTGACAGTATAACAACATAAAGATGCTTGCTTAGGAATGTTCAGGTAATTAATTATCTGTAAAGAAATTAACAACTGTAAAGAAAGTTTGGAAAGAGGCAAAGTTATGAAACTTTTTTTTAAAAAAAAAAATTAAAGTTCACGAATGACATACCAATTTACAACCCAGTCTCATTACAATCCAGATTTCTTAATGGATGAAATCACAGGCATGCCATCATTTTTAACAGTATTCTGTAAATGTATATAACACAGTATTGTTGTAGCACTACTTTGAAAAATGATAGAGTGGAAGAGCAGGATACAAGATCCTCTTATATACAGAAATAATAGATTCATTAGAGGCTGTGTATTGGGTCATTATAACCTCAAGTGACTTGGTATCCAAAATCTCAACAGACAAAGCAAGTCTTCATGAGGAAGTGGAGGCAATCACCACTGGAAGCTTGTTTTGTTGTATATGTTTGTGCATGTGTTTATTGGGCCCAAAGCAGATAATAATGACTTGCTACTTCGACTCAGCTCCTAAATCTTAATGCAACTTCATATACCAATGCAATAGGAGTGACTTTGTATTTGGAACCACTTGATATATTATTGGCAATACTGAGGTCCTTGGAGCAGTCTCCTTTATTAAATGGAGAAAGGGTAAATACCAGGGCCGGGGGGGTGGGTGCCGGAGGGTTCGTCGCACCACGACGCCAGGGCGTCAGATATGCTTAAGACGGCCCTGGTAAATACTGTATTAGCTGATCCTGCTTTAGGCATCTTAAAAGGCTTGTTCATATGTTACACATGTACAAACTTTTGTGTGAAGTGTGTATAGTGGCTGATTTGTAAACCTCAGCTATTGTGTCCTGATTTGTAAAGCTTAGCTATTGTGTACACAGACTCTACATATGGTAAACATAGTGTGTGAGTGTTCTTGGGAACACGAATTGCATAGCTGCCAAGTTTTCCCTTTTCTCACGAGGAAGCCTATTCAGCATAAGGGAAAATCCCTTAAAATAAGGGATAACTTGGCAGCTATGGAATTGTACACTCATTGAATGTAACTTGTCAACACCCATAAAACTATTGGCCATTGTAGATTTGATTTCTCCCCTCTCTATTGCTCCCATTTTTTGAGGGTGAACATTAGCAACTGAAGCTTTCTTCACTAGACTGGGATCAAACAAAGTTTTCCTTTTGAAATTTAGAAAACGCTTGATCTAAATCAGTGTTTGCCAAACTTGGGGGTCTACAGCTGTTTTTTTGGACTCCAATTCCCATAATCCCTGACCACTAGTATCACTAGCTAGGGATGATGGGATTTGTAGTGCAGAAACAGCTGGAGACCCAAGTTTGGAAAAACCTTGATATAGATTAATGATGATTAGGCTCTCATCACATGGGCAGAACAACCACCGTCTTGAGGAATTTGGTATCCTTATAAAAACTTCAATGTACCTCCTGAACGGGAGCCTCAACTGTTGCCTGAAATGTTTGCTCCAGACATAAATTTATTATAATTGTAGTCCAGAGTCTTATCAATTTTGTCCACTGTGAGGAGAATTTATCACCAGCCCGAAACTGCCAGCAAGACAGAAAGCACCACACTATGCATGTCTGTGGGTGGACGGGGAGGACAGGTGTCAAAACAAAACCTAACAACCTGCATTAATGTCTGGAATCCCTCCAATAAATGTTGCTAGTATTATTTAAAGTCATTTAATTCCCCTTGAAATTCCTCAGGTGTTTCATTCAAGCAGACACCCCCAAATTTACACACACACACACCCCACACACAAAAATCACTTTATGGACAATTTTGTGACAGCTCTGTTTTGTTTTTAAATGTAAGAATAGTACTGGCCAGTGGCTTGATAGTGGGCTCAATTCTTTCTCTGTTCTTCATCTAACATCCCTTCTACATAACATGTTTGCACCAGGCAAATGAGATACACAGGGTCAGATTCACCTAGGTTCTTTCAGTAAGAGAAGCCAGCACAATGAGTCCTGCTAGCGCAATGGAACTTTCCTTATCTCTCCTCCCAAATCTGCCCAAGAGGGTCAGGATAAACCCCAGAACATGGCAAGGAACAGGGGTAATTGTTTCATTGAGCAAGTATGAATGCTTGCATTGATGGAATCATTAGTGCAACACTGAATTTCACCAACTATGTATGGGAATGTTAGGGATGTGGATTAGGATATATTATTAGATAGATCCTATCCAAGCTTGTGTTAGCAAGCTTCCAATATTAGCAGAGTGACATTCCCCTTTTGTGCGCAGCAAAGCATGTGCGTTAGATTCGCTAGAATCTCTATAACAATATTACACTTTATAGTTCAATATTACACTTCCTGGCAAAGGTCCCCTTTGTCCCTCTTAAAAGAGATACACAACACAGTGTTTATAAAATAAGATAGAGTTTACTTACAGTTTCATCCTGAGTTACAGCATAATCTCAGAAAGGCAGGCTTGCTTAGAAAAGTTACAAGTATATATACATCTAGAGACTACTTAGTAAAGTAAGACTCCATTTGGTCTCACTCTTGGCTGCAGGCCTAGAGTGAGAACCATGCTAACTGGAGATTCTCTGGAGATGTGTTCCCATCGAAGGAGGAAGTAGCTAAGAGAGAGAGTGATTGCAGGCTAGGGCTTTTGTCTAATCCAACTCATTTGCATGTCTGAGGGAACAGGAACTGACCTGTAGTCAGGTGTCCCTCCAGGTGAGTTCCTGTTAGTGGACACTCTAGGAACTGTTGTGACTTGTCTGCCCCAGTGTTCCATCCCACAAACCCCTTCTCAGGCAATTCACAACATTCATTACATACAAAACAAAACATAAGCAACTTTATTCAACCACCCAAGAGTCCCAGCTTGACACGCAGGTTCTGGAAACTCTGTCTTGGCAGGGGTTTTGTTAGGATGTCTGCTGTCATCTCCGATGTGCAGCAGTACGACAGTTCGACAAGTCCATCTTGTATCATCTGGCGAACGTAGTGGTACCTGACCCCAATGTGTTTTGAGCGTGCTAGGAACTTCTCATTCTGCGCCAGCTTTAGACAGCTTTGGTTGTCCTCCAGCAGGCTTATAGGTTCCTTTCTCTCCACGCCAAAGTCTGTTAGGAGTTGGTCCAGCCAGGAAATCTCTCTGCACGCTTCTGTAGCCGCAACATATTCCGATTCTGTAGACGATAAAGCTATACATTTCTGTTTATAACTGCCCCATGTAATAGCTCCGCCCCCATACATAAAGACATGCCCGCTTGTGGATTTATAATCAGAATTATCACCCGCCCAGTCAGCATCAGTGTACCCAATGAGTTTAGGGTCACTGACAGCTGGTAACTTTAATTTACAATCCATTGTACCCTTAAGATATCGAACCACCCTCTTCACACCAACCTAATCATGCTCAGTGGGACTACTCACTTTCCTGCTGAGAATCCCTACTGCATTGGCTAAATCAGGTCTGCATGTGGTAACTAAATACAAAAGTTTACCAATTGCTGAACGATACTCTGTGTTGTTTGGCAGCAGCTTCGAATCCTCTTGGTTCTTTAGGAAGTCTGTAGCCATCGGGGTGTCGACGGGTTTTGCATCCTGCAATTGCATACTCTCCAACAGTTCAATTATCTTTTGCTTCTGATTAAGTAGAAATGAACCATCCTGTTCTCTTTCCACTTGAATCCCGAGGTAATACTCAACTGGTCCTAATTCCTTCACTTGTACTTCCTTGTTGAGGTGCTGGACTACATTTTTATAATCCCTGTCATTTGACGTTGCGATTAAAAGGTCGTCAACGAAGGCAAGAATATAAGAAAATTGTCCATTACTCTGCTTAGTGTACAAACACTTGTCAGCTTCACCTTGCTTGTACCCAAGTTTCACCAGCATTCCATGCAATTTCAAGTTCCAGGCTCTGGCTGCTTGTTTTAAACCATACAGTCCCTTTTGAAGCTTGCAAACCAAATGTGCCTCATTTGGCTTTATAAAACCTTTAGGCTGCTTCATGTAAATTTCTTCAGAAATTTCCCCATGCAAAAACGCAGTAGCTATATCGATGTGTTTCACCTCCATCCCTTTAGATGCTGCGATGCTTAAAAGTAATCTTACGCTACTGTATCTCACTGTCGGTGCAAAGACTTGGTCATAGTCGTGGCCATATTGCTGTGAAAAACCTTGTGCCACTAGTCTTGCTTTGTAACGTTGCACCTCCCCTTCTGAACCCCTTTTAACCTTGAACACCCATTTGCTCCCAATTGCTTTCTTACCAGCAGGTAATTCTGTGAGTGTCCAGGTCTTGTTCTTGTGCAGTGCGTCAATCTCCTCCTGCGCGGCTTTCCTCCAGAGACTGGCTTCTGTGGCTGGCATCTGCTCTACCTCTTCCCAAGTGGAAGGTTCTGGTGGAGACGCCGACCCTGCAAAGTAGGACAGTCGTAGTGGCGGAACGCCCTTGTTGGTTCTGGATGAGCATCTGACCTCTGGTTGTGCAACCGCATCAGCATCCTCATCCTCCTCCAACGCTGGCATGTCCACGTACAGCTCCTCCTCTTCGTCTCTGGTGCCGCCAGGGGTCTGGACCTCTGCGTCTTCTGGGGTGTCGCCTGTAGGGGGTGTTGTGACACTAGAAGGTATATTAGTTCCTTGTGCTAAAGGAAAACTTATAAACTCTTCATCTGGTGACTCTCTAGAACAGTCAATAACAGTGTTCTTTGTATCAAACTTTCCTAGTTCATCAAAATGAACCACATGGTATGGGTCTACTCTGCCACTCTTTGGATCTAGAACTCTATATCCCTTTCCTCCAGGAGCATATCCAACCAGGATACCTGCTTTTGCTCTGGAGTCAAGCTTGTGTCTGCGCTCTTTGGGCACGTGGTAATAACAGACACTTCCAAACACACGTATGTGCTGCAGACTTGGGACTCTCCCGTGCCAAAGTTCAAATGGTGTGCGTTCTGCACCCTTTGTAGGCAATCTGTTTTGCAAATAAATCGCCGTATTCGCCGCTTCACCCCATAGCTTCTGTGACAAGTTGGACTCTTTTAACATGCACCTTGTCATCTCCATAATAGACCTAAACTTTCTCTCAGCAATGGAGTTCTGTTGAGGCGTGTAAGCAACTGTAGTTACATGTGCTATGCCTTCTTGTGCCATGATGGCCTTCATCTGCCGTGAGCAAAACTCTCCACCATTATCCGAAATTAAGGTGGAAGGAGCTCTCTGGAATTTGTTCTTCACCATGTTTAAGTACAGTTTGAACAATTCCGGTGTCTGACTCTTTTCTTCTAGAAAATATCCAACACAATATCTTGAGAAGTCATCTATAAATATCAGAATGTACTTATTGTTTCCTAGGGAAGGTACATTCAGCGGACCACATAGGTCAGTATGAACAGTGTCCATGACTTTTGTGCTTCTCTTCTCTGTACAACGTGGGAAGGAAGGCTTGACTGCCTTTTCAGTTATGCAAGTTGTACAGTTTGGCATTGGTGTACTGCAATTCTTTACCTGTAGACCTTTTACCAGATTTTCCTTCTGCATTTTCAGGATAACGTTGGTATCCCTGTGTCCAAGCCTTTTGTGCCAGAGTTCCAGATCTGGTTGATCCTTTCTGCTGGGTTGTGCAACCCTTGCAGATTCATTCTCTGAAATATCAATCTCATACACATCATTGATTAGTTTGGCTTGAATAAACACTTCACCATCTTTTATCACATTGCATTGTCCATTTTTAAATATAATTTCAAAACCTTTCTTGTCCAAGCTAGACACACTTATTAGATTACAGTTCAGCTTTGGTGCATACTTAACATTACTCACTGTAGTATCAAAAGACTCATTGTTCACTTTGAAATTCAAGTTCAAAGATCCTGCACCTATTGACTTTATAACATTTCCATCAGCAATTTCAATCTCAGACTGTTTATTATTGTCTATTTCATTGAAATATTCCCTTTTATAACAGAAGTGGCTGCTTGCTGCACTGTCCAGAAGCCACTTATTGCGCTTTCCTTCACAGCTCTGGAAAGCTACATTTCTTTCTTGCAATATCATTGCACGCCCACGACCCCCCTTCTTTTCGCCTTTTGGTGGAAAGGGGCGGGATTTATTCCTAGGTGCCCGGCATTCCTTCGCCATGTGCCCTTTTAAATTGCAGTTAAAGCAAATTATTTCCTTTGGCGTTTGTCTGGACCTTTGGAAATGCTTGGAAGCATAATTAGTGTCCTTTCTCCCTTTATTCCTTTCTGAAGAATCAAGGTAATCTCTGCATTCCTCTCTCAAATGATCAATCAGTTCTTCAAAAGTCAGGTCCCTTTTGTGATCCATGCAACTCTTGAATGAACTGAAGCTTGGTCCTAGAGATGCTATCAAAAATGAAACCTTTGTTTCTTCATCAAGGGCTTTAGTAGTAAGATCAATCCTCTGAACAATTTCACTAAATTTGCTGATATGGTCAGTGAATTCTTCTCTTGAATTCATCCTCAGCGCAGTTAATTTGCTCATCAAATTCCTGTAGGAGTTCTTAGTAGATGCTCCATACCTGCGCTCAATATCTTTTAAGATTTTAGCTGCATCATCTTTGCTATTAATTGACGTTAGATGCTTATTGCGAAGTCCACTCAAAATTATGTGTCTCGCCTCGCTGTTCATGCGTTTCCAAGTTGCTATCTTTGCTAAATCCTCTTCTGTTTCGCCAGTAGGCATAGGATTTTCAATGGCATCCAAAACATTCCTTGCATCTAAAAATGCTATCAGGCGTTGTTTCCAAAATACGTAATTGTGGTCATCTAAAGCCATTAATCCTAGGTTAACTCCACTATCAAAATCTGCAAAAGCCATCTTGGAATCTCAAAATTCTAAAAATTTCTCAAAATTCAAAAATTTGCCAAAAATTCCAAAATCAAAATCTCTAAAAATATCTCAAAATGCAAAATAATCTTCACTGCCTCTGAGTTCTCAGTGCTGTAAACTCTGAGGGAGGGGAGGGGTAGCTAATCCCCTAGGCACACTGGAGAACAATAGACCATGTGCTCACCAGGAAGTTCTAACTGAAAAAATCCTACTCAGTTCAAAATCACAATCCAAAGCAATCCTTCAAAAATACACAAAAATACGCAGTCCTGGGCCCATAACCCTTTATGGGAATGTTAGGGATGTGGATTAGGATATATTATTAGATAGATCCTATCCAAGCTTGTGTTAGCAAGCTTCCAATATTAGCAGAGTGACATTCCCCTTTTGTGCGCAGCAAAGCATGTGTGTTAGATTCGCTAGAATCTCTATAACAATATTACACTTTATAGTTCAATATTACACTTCCCGGCAAAGGTCCCCTTTGTCCCTCTTAAAAGAGATACACAACACAGTGTTTATAAAATAAGATAGAGTTTACTTACAGTTTCATCCTGAGTTACAGCATAATCTCAGAAAGGCAGGCTTGCTTAGAAAAGTTACAAGTATATATACATCTAGAGACTACTTAGTAAAGTAAGACTCCATTTGGTCTCACTCTTGGCTGCAGGCCTAGAGTGAGAACCATGCTAACTGGAGATTCTCTGGAGATGTGTTCCCATCGAAGGAGGAAGTAGCTAAGAGAGAGAGTGATTGCAGGCTAGGGCTTTTGTCTAATCCAACTCATTTGCATGTCTGAGGGAACAGGAACTGACCTGTAGTCAGGTGTCCCTCCAGGTGAGTTCCTGTTAGTGGACACTCTAGGAACTGTTGTGACTTGTCTGCCCCAGTGTTCCATCCCACACTATGGACTCAGCTATATTAGTAAAGAAAAGGCGTTTTATAGGCATTATAGCACTGTGACACCAGATGGTTCTGTGGAGTCCCGTCTTTGGCCAACATGATTTCCCATTATGAAGTTTACAATGGATTTTCCTGGAATGCTTTTTTTAATGTGTCTAAATCCAGTCTACATCTATTTCTACAGCAGGGGTGGAGGGCCTGCGGGCCTCTGGATGCTTCTGGATACAGCTCCTATCATGTCAAACCAGTTGAGATTGATAGAAGCTGGAATCCAACAGCGTATGCAGAGCCACAGATTCCTCGCCCCCTCTTTCACTGCAAAGAAGGGATGTTCAACATAATTCGTGGGCACATCCATATCTTTTTGTTTCTCTAGCCAGACAGCTGACATACTGGTATGAGCAGAAATGTTTCCCATCCTCCCCATCACCTGCTTCCTGGTTTCCACTGAACACACACACACACACACACCCCTCATTCTGCATTATGCTTTCTTAAGGATATTTTGGTGCAATTGAATCACTCCACTTAATCACTGATATCTAATATCTATTTCCTTTTATTCCTGCACTTTATCCCTTGTGTCTGGCTAATGGATGGAATAACACTAATAATCAGTATAGGAATGGATCCATTATTGTATTTATTGTGGTATGTAAGACATTTGCCTGTGAGTTTCTAATAAATGCTTTTGTATGTTGAGACCAACTCTGTGTTACAAAGATGTCTGCAAATGTAACATGAAGGCTGGCAAGACCTCTCCTTCTTCCAGAGGGGAGGAGTTGTGAGCAGGAGCCAGCTCCCACGTCTGCAGGGGGTGTATTCAGCCCCCTGCATCAGCCTTCCCCCAGCTGTCATGCCAAGCCCTTCAGCCAGCCAATAGGGCTGGCTTGGGGGCGGGGTTTAGCCGCATTTAAGTGCCGCAGCAGCGCTGGAGCCCCATTCGGCTTCCTGTTTTCATCGGATCACCCGCCCACCCACCCTTTAGGTCATTTCTATGCTTTTGACCTTGGTCGGTTGCCTTGGTTGTCCAGGGGGTCTGGTAGGAATTTTATCCATTTGGCAAATTGGCACCAGCCTCTTGGTTTTCGCCTACCTTGTAGCAAATTGTCACAATTTTTTGGGTATTGGCGGTTAGGCATTGGAATATGTGTGTTGTGTTGGAGGGCAGGTTGTGGCCATCACCTACCCCTCCCCTTGTTTGTGTATTCCATTAAAGGGATCCGGTGGTCATTGATCCTGTCCGATGCCCTACTGGCATAGCTGCCAAGTTATCCCTTTTTTACAGGGATTTTCCCTTATGCTGAATAGGCTTCCTCGTGAGAAAAGGGAAAACTTGGCAGCTATGCCTACTGGTAGGAAGGGCCATAGCACGACCCCTGGTGACATCAGGGGGAGATTCCAGTTGTATTTGCATCAACAAGCTCCTCCCACTGGCTGTTAACTCTTGATTGACCCCTCCTCACTGAGCGGGGTGGAGTCAAGTATAGATTGTTTGATCCAATGCCTAAGCCAATACCTCTCACATGCTGTAACCAATAAAGTTGTGGCCTTATTTAGCCCATAAACCTAAAATACATGAGTACTTGTGTCTTATTTATCTCTAATACTACATGTTCAACATTTATTTTCTGCCCTTACCATAGAGTTGTTGGTGTTTTTTCGACCCACTTGTCTATTTTTGAAATGCCCGAGTCCTTTTTATATTTAATGGCCTGTTCTCAATGACCTTAAATAAAGGTGATAACCCTTGGCTGCTCTAGTCTTTTTCTACATGAAGTAGTAGGCTGCAACACCCAAGAAAAACGAGGTCAACCTAAAACCACTGTTTAAAACTCTTTGTCCTTAATTATAACTCAGGAACAGAAAGCACTTGGAGGTCAATGCATTCCTCCGCTTACTACCCAGCCCCTCACATTGGTGTTTCAATGTTATTTATTTCCAGTTCAAAATTCTACGACAAAAAAAAAAGGCCTCTTCCAAATACTGCTGCTCTAAAATCCACCCCATGCTCAGAATTTATCACTTGATTTAAGGGGGAGGGATAGTAGAGGTTAATGGCAAAAGGAAGTGTTGAACATGTCACATGTCGCTGGAACTCTTTGTGAATCTCTCTGTTGGCAACGCTTTGTAATTTGTCCCCATGACTGTGGCAGACATATGCCTAGACAACTATCCTGCTGTGGTGTTAATCAGAAGACCCAGAACCTGCTGAGAGTTAGAGTAATTACACCAGGAGAGCTCATCTCTTCTTGAACTCTCCATGGGCCTCCATTTTTCTTAATAGCGAATGGGATACTAATTTTTTTATTTAAAAAGCATGCACACGCCCACCCTCAGATGTTACCAGTGCCATCTCCATCCACCTTTGATGTGCAAGTTCCCTGATAATGACCAATGAACAGGAATTCTGTCAGTGTCAAAGAAACTGTCGTTTTGCCCAACATTTTGCAACTTGCACCCACCTCTTGCAGGCAACCTTGCAGTTATCTCACCGTGATTTGGCGACAATAGAGATAAGCTGAATTATGGGTTCAAAACTATTCTCTCTGCTTGCTCCTGTTTAACTCAGGCTTTTAAATAACCACTCACTCAGGGGTCTACGGGGAGCAGGAATTATCTCCAGGCAACCAGAGAGAAAAGCTTTTGTAAATTGGTTTTTATCCCCTTTAGGACACCTGTGACTAAAATATTTAAGAACATGTGAGTTAATATGAGCTAATACATGTTTGGGAACGAGAGTCATGTTTGATAAATTATTAGATTTAGTCTGTAATTCTATGACCCCTGGGATGGTGTCTCGAGGGTGACAGGATACATCGGATCCTTCTCCTAGGTTGCAGGGAGAGCCTCTGATCTCGGTGAAGGAAAGTTGATGTTGGATTTCCACTCCTTGAATACATGGCACCTCCACAGCCCTGGCCCCACTGACATTGGAGTTCTAATATTGGCAGAGGCAAAGGGGCCATGTTAAAGATTGTTGGAGGTGCATCAGAAATGGACTGGGAAAGAGCTTGATCCAAAAATTACAGTGCCTTCCCCATCCACTTTCAATCCCCCAAATGTGGGAGAAACGTATGTAAGCTCAGTTTTTAGCATCAGCATTACTACTATTGTTCTGCTCAGTGCCAAAAAAAAAAGAAAGGCCCCCAGGGTGGTTTACAGATATTGGTGGGAAGATAAATTGTAAGGCTAAAGGCAGGAACTAAGTGACATGATACAAAAGGAAAGAGGACTTGGTGGGAGAAGGGAGACAGATGCAGCTGGTCTTTTAGCAGAGTTGATGAAGAGCCCCACTGTCATTTCTCTCTATCTTTCTCCTATTGCTCTGAGGATTTGCTTCTGATGACAGTGCTAAATGTGCTAAGATGGGGGTAATAAGACTGAGCAGGCAAGACTGTTTATACTCATGCACCATCTGAACCAAGGATTTCTACCACTCATATACTTGACCATTACGGTATGCTACACCACAAGCATTGTAGCACTTACTGTGTAGCAAAATGTAGGCAAGTGTGTGAGAGTTCTCTACAGTGGTACCTCGGTTTATGAACACAATTGGTTCCGGAAGTCTGTTCATAAACTGAAGCGTTCATAAACTGAAGCGAACTTTCCCATTGAAAGTTATGGAAAGTGGATTAATCCGTTCCAGACTGGTCCGCGGAGTACTCAACCTGAAGCGTACTTAACCCGAAGCATGGGTGTAATTGGTTCTGGAAGTCTGTTCATAAACTGAAGCGTTCATAAACTGAAGTGAACTTTCCCATTGAAAGTAATGGAAAGTGAATTAATCCGTTCCAGATGGGTCCGCAGTGTTTGTAAACCGAAAATTCGTAAACCAAGGTGTTCATAAACCGAGGTTCCACTGTACACATTTTGAACAAGCCTAATAATATTCAAAATATATATTGCCCTCCATCTGTATATATTTACTGTATTCTAAACTGTCATAACACATAACCACAAAATGTACTATATGTGTGTGTGTGTGTGTGGGAGAGAGATAGAGGATAAACACTGTATTTTCTATAGAAATAATGTGTAGAAATCTAGATAATTGCCTGAACGCAGATCCAAATCTATAAATACAGACTCATAATTTGTAGAAATCTCCGCAAGTCAGCTGCAGCTCTGTCGTACCCCCCTCCTTCAGTGCAGCTAAATATCACATTATTACTGTGTGTCAGCACCTATTCAATTAACGTGTCAGAGCTGCAGGTAAATCTTTGCCTGTAAAAAAGAGCCTAAACAGAAACCTAAGTTTCTCAGAAAGCGTCTGATCAGCAGCTAGCCACAGACTGTATTTCATAATTGATTTGGCTGTTCTCTGAGAGAGCAAAAGTCTCATCTTGCTACAGTTTCTGCATGGCCACAAGAGATCTTGCTAAACAAATCCTTGTAATGTCACATGGTAGGTTTCACAAGGTTTGCCAATAACTGGAAATTAAATTCTCCCCAGCAAAACAGTACCTTTGTAACTCTTAAGAACTTTGATTCACCAACTACCCTGCCCCCCTATAGTGACACAGAGACAAAGGCTCTTCAGTGTATGCTGGATTATTTCAAAAGCAACTATGCTTGCATGTGTCCATCTCTCCCCTCTGCTAATAGCTTGATAAAATGGTTCACCATTTGATTATGTAAGAATGGGGAAAATGGGATATGTCATATGTTTGTTCAGTTATCTGGCATTGGTCTCTTCAGAGTGATCTTTACCTTATAGCTCAGTATTTCTTGAACCCAAAGCACAGCCATAGCAACCTAGTTACATATTTTACCTTCAGCTTATGAAAGCATTCCCCGGTTTTAAGGAAATTCATCACTATGATTCACAGCTTTTGTGAGTCCCACTGTTTAATCAAAGTAAGTCTGATATTTGATCTAGTATTCTTCTTGTAGCCCAGATGAACAAAGAAATTCTAGAGCCTAGAAGAAATTTGCTAGGTGAGATCTGCACTAAGATATATTTTGCCCAGGACACTAGCTGTGTCTAAAATTGGATCTTTCCCATCATTTATATAAACCTTTAGATGATAATTAAAATTCCCCTAGGTGGACAACTGGAAGATAACTTCCATTACAATCTACATGAGAAATTGCCCATGGAAACATACAGAGAGAATGGCTGTCTATCATATTGTTAGAGGGGAAAACGTAGAAGAAAATGAGTTCTCCTACATTAGATGAGTTGCATTGTTTCAGGCCTACTGCAGAAGCTGGGAACTAACCAGAGTGCTGAAATTCCACATTTAACTGTGAGAGTGTTGAAATACGGTTTCGATTGGTTTAAAGTTGCTTTGACCTATTTAGCAAATTTGCACTGACAGCTGACAATCAGGCATAGAAATTCATGTTGTCTGCTTCTGTTACCCACTTCAGTTACCCATTTAGTCCCATAAGATTAGTGGAACCTATTATGTTTTATTCTACTTGTTTGGAAACCAAGCCTTATGAGGAATGGTTGAGAGATGAGTACTGTATGTTTTGCCTGGGAAAGAGGAGACTGTGACATGGAAGATGGAGCAAGCTTGTTTTCTCCTGCTCTGAAGGGTAGGACCCGTAACAATGGATTCAAGTTATAAGAAAGGAGATTCTGATAAACATCAGGGATAACTTTATGACAATAAGAGCTATTTTGCAGTTGAACAGACTCCCCCAGGATGTGGTAGGCAGGGCAGTCTCGAGCAGGTCACGTGCCCTGGTGCTGAGGGGCAGAGATTGTTCTGGCGCCCCCACCCTCGCAGGGCATAGCATGGTTTCCGGGCGGCTTTGCCTGGTGGTAGGCTCTCCTTCTGTTGAGTTTTTAAAAGCAGAATTTGGATGGCCATCTCTCATGGATGCTTCCAACACCACAATTCTATTATTCTTGGAGAGGATTTGAATACTAAGGGTTTGTCCTAGCAACAAGGGGTAGACTCCTTGCCCAAACTACAAATTAATTACCTTTACCTGGGTACAAGAAATCTTGGCCAACAAAATATAAGACAGTAAAATAGCTTTCCCCCCTCCAGAAAATTGTCCTTCCTTTTTAAAATTTAAAAATACAATTTAATTGTATTCTGCTCTGGTTAGCATTACCAAAGGGGTATGGTTGATATTGCATAGGGAGATACTGAACTAACAAAGAACCTGGTTGGTAACACAGCTATAGTTAAGAGGGGGGAAATGGGGATGAGGTTGCCACTGTTGTGTGGTCTAATAACCTCTGCAATGTGCTGGACATTGGTTGCTGTTGAAGACAGTCTGGAAGCTGTCAGAATGTGGCAGCCAGTTTGGTGCCCTGTTAAGTCATATAGTGAAGGTAAACACAGGCATTACAAATCCTATTGGTAACCAGTTTGTTTCCAGACTAAACTCATGCTGCTAACCTTAGCCTTTAAAAGCCCTGTTTGATCCAGATCTGGGACATCTTGGTGCACCTTATCTCATACGTATATCACCATTCATTAAGGTCAAGCAATGATGTCCTGTGATGGGTGCCACTTCCCTCAGAGTGATGAAGTTAACATCTCTACACAATATAACTTCTTTGTTTAAATCAATTTATGGGATGTTTACCAGTTGGTTGAGTGATTTAAGAAAGCAGTGAATACCCCCTTTTTTAAGACAGGCATTTCATCGTTAGATTTATAGGCATTTTGTATGGTCTGGTGTTGTTGAAATTTCAATTTTAATGGTGGTTTAATTGTTGTTGTTTTTCTGTATGCTTTGCTATTGTTCCCTGTGAAAATTTGTAAAAGGTGAAAAGGGAAGTATAAATCTCTAAATAAAAACACCAAGCAAATAACTAAATTGTTGTGTCCACCAGCAAAGAGATGACCTTTAAACAGTCAGTGATCTGGAGTTTCCATGAATCAGCATCAAAATTATGTAAGAATGTCACATACATTACTGGTATTGATGAAGCCAATCAAATTGTCAATTGGCCCCAAAGCAAAAAACTTTTGCCTAGATTAATCCCAGGTGCATTTCTTATTGGATAAGTAGCATTACAAGACTGCTTAGAAGAATACATGCAGGTCACAAACACACCTTTTCTATTTTTATGGACCTCATAAACTTTTCCCATTGATGTAATTTCAGCATCTAGGAGCAGAACCCATGTCCTTTCATATTTCCAGTGATTGGGGACCATGCTTTCATCATTCTAGCCTTTATTGTGATGCAGCTGCAGAAATATTTAATGCAAGTGCACCAGTCAGACAGCTTTCTATAATTATATTTTCATTAAAGTTGTGAAGGGTTATGATAAAAATGTATGATAGAAATTAAATCATAATGACCACACACACACACCCAAAAAAAGGAGAGAGGCTGGCATGGAGCTATGGGTAGTTTTTGAAGAGGACATAAGAATCCCTTATTCATTCTATGTGGAGAGACTTTCCTTTGCTTCTTCTCCCACCTTGATTAAAACAATAGACAATAAATGGGGGGATTTTTTTTTTTTTTGCCAATCCAATTATTTTGGTCCTGTTGCATTAAGGAATGAAAATGAAAATCATAATGACATTCCTCCTGTATGGAAATCAAAAGGCTACTTGGAAGCTTGCCATGGCCACTGATATATTTGTAATTTTTCTTCTTCTTTGAATACCATATTCCTATGCCACAACACAATTGGTTTGAAAAATAATACACAGTGAACTGCTTTTCAACAGCAGATTGCCTTGCCACAGGGTGGGCAGCTGCTTTTAAGAAACAGAAGCTTGAAGCCTCCTTGGGTGCACAGAACTACTGGAATCCCATAGTTTCTTGTGTAGTAAATGTGTCCACTTTCACTTTCTTCGAAACATCCAAAAGCCAATACTGAGCTTTGATGTTGAGCAGATAATTATCATTAATTCATTAAAGGACAATTGATCAGGCAACTAAGAATTCTCTAAATCAGGGTTAGCTAATCTGCAGCCATATCCAGCCCTCAAGCAATTTCTGGTGGTTCCCCAAATCCCACATCAATTTGACATATATATATATATATATATATATATATATATATATATATATATATACACAAATACATACCACACACACACACACACACACACACACACACACACTCACACCAGGTTGAGCCCCATCATTGTGCCAAAGTAGAAAACCTATCTCATAAGAAGGCCTAAGGGTGATGTCCCCTCTTTTTAACTCTGGCAAAAGAGGCCCCTTCTCCCTCTTTTGCAGAGCATTCTCAGGAAACAAAATGGTAGTCTTGATGATGGACAACTGATATGATCCAGCAAAGCAATTTGAAGAATACGCAGTCTCCATCCTGTTAGATAAATCAATGAAATTTGGCTTCAGTATTAGGACAATAAACTTTGTTTCAGCCAACAGTCAAAGTGTTTGCAGCCTCCTTTGTGCTGATAAACATTACTGTATCTTTAATTTGAATAGACTCTTAAGACCAAGCTTCCCAGTTCATTTGTTCAGTTAGAGAAGGTTAAGCTCAGTTGGTTGATATTGTACCTATATGGGTGTTTGCTTGTTAATAAAACATCTCTTCTAAATTACTACGTTGATTTTGGAACTTCATGTTGGAGACAACACATGGTACCAGGAGTGCAATACAAGATTTTGCGAAGGTACTTTGAAATATTTGAAGCTAACACAACAAACCATTTCACAAATCACTACTTAAACCTTTCCCTAAACTGTCATTTGCCCTTCCTCAGTGTCACCCCCTGATCACTCTACTCATACATGTGCCATGGTTTGAAATCACCATATTTTCTCTCTGCGTTTCCTTTATTCAAAATTCTGCTGGGTTTTTGTTTTGTCTCTTTCTTTTGCTCCCCTCCTCCCCCCCCCCCCAACTTCATGTAAATCCAGAATTGTGATGAGAACTGCAAATCCTCCAATGGGAGTCTGACAGTGATAACAGCCTTGCATATTGATGTATATAGGAAGATAATAAGTGTTGTTCCATTTATTTTCCCTTACTGACATAGAAGTAGGAGATAACACATGCTATCTTGCACTGAGGAGAAGAAACATATCTATCTTCTGAAACAGTAAAGATTCAGACCTGGGAAAGCTTTATCTCCCTGATAACTATCTGAACTTCCTTGGGGACAACCACATCACACAGAGAAAGCTGTGCATCTAGATGAGGCATCCCCAAACTGCGGCCCTCCAGATGTTTTGGCCTACAACTCCCATGATCCCTAGCTAAGAGGACCAGTGGTCAGGGATGATGGGAATTGTAGTCCAAAACATCTGGAAGGACGAAGTTTGGGGATGCCTGATTTGGATGATCCTTGAGCAAAGCCTTCACTATCTTGGTTCAACAGCTCCTCAGCTGGGCTAGCTGGGTCTGATAAGAGTTGTTGTCCAAAAGATTTGGATGGCGCCAGATTGGCAAAGGCGTCTTTATCAGAGTCTTTTTCTTTCTGTTTTGAAGAGCAACTGGTATTTATCCTGAACTTCTTAGAGTAAGCACTGTCGTGTGTTTTTTAAGCCACTGGTCGCCTGGTCTGTTTATTCATAGCTTTCCATTTAGAACTCCTTTATTATTGCTCTCCATCTTAAAAGTAGCTTGCTTAATCTCCAAGATTTACAGCTGCTCCACAGTCAGAAGACTCTGCTTGCATCTGCTAATTGCACTGTCGTTTCAGAGGCCTGGCAGCACATCTGGCTTGATGGATTGTATCTTCAGAGTGTATCCCTCTCTTTTGTCATTTGATAGAATGCAACCTGATTTCAAGCCAGCTCCCAGTACATGTACCACATTTTGCTTTGCTTTCTTTTATGTATGACCGATTTTCCTATCGTACTTTGGAAATGAAAAATTTGCAGTCGACACGACCATCAGATTCTTGGTTTGGTTAGCTTATCCACAAGAGGAGAAATTTTGCTTTCAGGCTTATTCCTTTCTGAAGTCACCAGGAAGCTCCTTAGTTAAGACCAGTAGATCAGCACAGTGGCATAGACAGGGGGTGGGTGGGGGGCGTTCTGCCCTGTGGGAGATACCCCCATTGGTATGCTCTTGCATGGGCGCTGCCATCGGGACGCTTGCGCGCAGGCCGCCGTCACCCCCATTGGGATGCTTGCATGGGTGACGTGTCATGCTCCCCCGCTCCGGGTGCCAAAGCCCCTAGCTCTGCCACTGGATCAGATAGCCAGGGAGCTTGAGAGTTCTCTTGACAGTTGCCATCATATACATGTGCGCTTCCAACCCTAATAACCTCAGCAGGACTTCTGAGTAAGAAATCAGTTAGCTGCAGTCATTGGTTTATGTTAGGAAGTTGGGGGGGGGGTTGTAAATCTGGATGGTGTCCTTGAATCTCTTCTAGACCTGCGATCCTGTATCCAGTGAGGGATAGAATCCGATAGAATAGCTTGTCTTCATAGTTTCTTTGAAGGGACAGTCTTGGGTGGCAGATAAGGCACCAAACTGGGTGGAATCCTCAGTTCAATTCTGAAATAAATTTTAATTTGATTTTCAAGAATATAAACATACAACAAAACCAATTCCGCATCCAAATATCGAGATTACTTTGAATCTCCTGACTTACCCCCATCCCTTCCATGGGCCCTATTGATCCTATTTTCAACTGCATAGCAATACTTCTCCAATGTTTTTATCTTTCTAAGTTATCCATAAATTCTGTTACAAGTGTGTTTAAAATCCCACCAGTGTTTTAACCTGCTTCCAATAATCTTCTGTATACATTATAAACTTTTCCCATTCTTTTTTAAAGTTCTTGCCTTCTTGATTTCTGAGCTTCTCAGTTAATTTTGCCATTTTGGCACAGTCCATCAACTTGGTTTGCCATTCTTCACTGGTCAGGGCTGTCTCTTCCTTCCATCTCTGGGCTAGTAACATCCATGTGACTGTTTTCACGTGCATGAACAGTTTTTCCTGGTCCTTTGGAATCTCGGTACCTATAATTCCTAATAAAAAAAGCTTCAGGTTTTTTAACAAAAGTTATTCTGAACATTCCCCGCACCCCATTTAATTATATATCGAATCCTTAGTCCAATTCTTGTTTGGGGTGAAGTGGTGCATTATCCCAACATCAAGCAGGTGTGATATCAGGTTACCCCATTAGAGGGGTCTAAGTGGAAGTCTCTGTCCAGAAGCCAAGTGTGGGGCAGACAGGATATAGGGCTTTCAGGAACAGTGAAGGGGAGGGTTACCTATGTAGACCCACATCTTGAGAAGGCCTCAATCCCAGCCACAACTCTGCTTCATCTTCAGCCCTTCACCTGGAGGCTGATAATGGATATACACCCAGTGCCTAGGGCAAAGCCTACCTATGTCTGTAATCAATAAAAGGTGTGGCCAATTTTAAATCCCAGAACATTGTCTAGCTTAGTTTGTTGACACCTATTGTTGCCTTTGCCTTCACCCACAAGGGTAGGTCCACAATAGAACTCCTACATTTTTATTCCATTGGGAGCCAGTTCTTTCCCCAAACAAAATGTCACCACTTTGTAATCGGTGTTCTGGCACTTTTCAATTTAACACCAGCATTAGTGGATGCAAAGGCTGCATGCTAAATTCTTCCTTCATTTAAATGCCATAATGGAACTAAGCATATATTCTCTTTGTATCTTCTGACACATGATTGAGTATCTCCCATGATTTTTTATTTTATTTTTTTGGTCTGAAGATTAATAGGAATAAATGCAACTTTTTACAACCGTCAGCATTGTTATTGTCTTCTAATGGTCAAATTTTCCAAGCCACTGGTCCTCTAATCCAGTCTTAGTTGGTATATCCAGGTGAATGAAGCTAGTTGTTTTATGGCATTCCAATTAAATCCATAATGGATTTTACTCAGAATGATTTCCACTGTGAAATAATTTAATTTCTTTTTTTTTCACTGTCAGCTACACTGGAGCAAATTCGTAGTACGTCCTATGAATTCATTAGTCACAATCATACTGACAGTGATATAAATGAATGTAAAATTTGAATCCTTCCCTGTGAAAGAAAAATTACATATTTGCACATCTTTATTTTTCAAAGTCTAATAATAGTTCATTGCCTTTACTGGAAATACCATGTTTTTATTTTGAGCAAGGAACAATAAATGGAATTCTGACCATCCCATTTCACTTCTGGCAGTTATATTCTGATTACCTAGTAACTAATCTTGAAATGCCCATGCCTCTGTGTAGTTTTTATCCACTTATTTAGTTAGGTTTGCTTCTGTTGCCTCTCCATGTAGGAAATAAAAGGTGGGGAAAGCTTAGGCAGTTTCTGATAAAGCAATTAATCATTTGTTTTTGGAAAGGATGTGTTTCTTTGCTGGTGGATTTCAGAATGACTGGGCTGCTGATGCCAAACCTGCTTTATAATGAGGGCTGCTTCTCTTGCTGCAAAATGGGAGGACAAGAGACTACAAACTTAATCCACAGACTCAGTGCAGGAAACATTTTGGGACCTTCCTAGCAAGCATCAAATGCAAAATTTTAAATCTTCTTCACACTAATTTAATTTTTTTTCCTCTATCATAGCTGTAATCTCTGTGCCAACAGGTGCTATAAACAGACTAAGGCCATATGTGTGTACAAGCAGGTTTCTGCATCCATGCTGAGGGACTACGCTCCCCAGACTGAAAAACTGCACCCATATCCTGGATCTCAGGGAAGGATGTTGGGGGGAGGAAGAAGTCCAGGGGTCCTCTCAGGTGCAAGAGAGGGGAAAGACAGCAGTGCTGACTGACCACATTTTGAAGCGAAGCATTACAGGGGGTTGGACTTGATGACCCTCAGGGTCCCTCCCATCTCTACAATTCTATGATTCTATTTACTCACCTTCCCATTTCTCACAAGCCCAGAGTCCAAGGTTACTTATCATCAGCACTGTTGATTGCACAGTGCCAGACTAGTTAGAGTGTGGTTGAAAGCACTGATCTCTTGATAAGAGGAGATGACCTGAAGAGATGACTTCCTCTATAATATAATAATAATAATAATAATTTATTATTTATACCCCGCCCATGTGGCTGAGCCTCCCCAGCCACTCTGGGCAGCTCCCAGTTGAATATTAAAACAATACAGCATTAAATATTAAAAGCTTTCCTAAACAGGGCTGCCTTCAGATGTATTTTAATATTAGGATAACTGCTTATTTCCTTGACATCTGAGGGAAGGGCATTCCACAGGGCGGGTGCTGCTACCAAGAAGGCTCTCTGTCTGGTTCCCTGTAACCTCACTTCTCGCAATTAGGGAACCGCCAGAAGGCCCTCGGCGCTGGATCTCCGTGTCCGGGCAGAACGGTGGGGGTGGAGAAGCTCCTTCAGGTATACAGGACCAAGGCCATTTAGGGCTTTAAAGGTCAACACCAACACTTTGAATTGTGCTTGGAAACGTACTGGGAGCCAGTGTAGATCTCTCAGGACCGGTGTTATGTGGTCCTGGCGGCCGCCCCCAGTCACCAGTCTAGCTGCCGCATTCTGGATTAGTTGCAGTTTCCGGGTCACCTTCAAAGGTAGCCCAACGTAGAGCGCATTGCAGTAATCCAAGTGGGAGATAACTAGAGCATGCACCACTCTGGCGAGACAGTCCGCCGGCAGGTAGGGTCTCAGCCTGCATACCAGATGGAGCTGATAGACAGCTGCCCTGGACACAGAATTAACCTATGCCTCCATGGACAGCTGTGAGTCCAGAATGACTCCCAGGCTGCACACCTGGTCCTTCAGGGGCACAGTTACCCCATTCAGGACCAGGGAGTCCTCCACACCCGCTCACCTCCTGTCCCCCACAAACAGTACTTCTGCCTTGTCAGGATTCAAGGCTTCAAGGATTCTACCTCCCACTGCCAAATCCAGATGATCAGTGCTGTTGCTGACAGTCTGTCTGTCTGCAGCAGCGGAGGAAGCTGCCCGGGGTGGGGCAAGCAGCCCATAGTGGCGAAGATCACTACGGGGCCTCTGGAGTCTGCCTGCCTCCTCCCACTCAGCTGCCCTACAGCTGGGGGGAGGCAGCGGGCGAACCATTTCGGCAATGTGGAGCCTGTGCGCGTGCAAGCCACCACATCTCTCCCAAGAGAGACATGTGGCTTGGGCGCACTGCAAGCCCCGTGGTGAGTGCCAGCTGGCATTTTGTCACCCCCTTCAGTGGTGACACCTGGAGTAACCCGCACCTACCAATCCCCCCCCCTTCCTCTGCCCCTGTCTGTCTGGACAATCTATACACATAGAACACAACTTTTCAGCATAAACTAGTGCATAGGCTTGTATCTGAATGGGAACCATCATTCCTTAAAAGATGCAAATGCATGTACATTTCCTCTCACTCTCTTTATGTCTAATTATAATTAAAGTGCTTCTTCATTCTTCTTGCGTGTGCAGGCATTTGTCATAACCACACTATAGCCATTACTCACGTTCTGGCATCTTCCTACATCTGGCCCACTGCCGGATCTAACAGATAAATTATTGTCATCACTTCTTTACCTCAAAACTACGGAATCCACACATGCACCCTTTTTCATTATTTTGGTTTCTCAGCACTTTAGTTTATCTCCATTTTCCTTTGTAGCTGTTCCTGTTTACTGTGCATCACTCATATGTGGTTGGGTTATAGAACTTAATGTGCTGCAGGTTTTTCCAGTCAAACCAGTCTGATCCCTTTAATTCAGAGACTGTAAAAACATGTTAATATGGCATTGGATCGACGTGCTATCCTGGCAAATATGCTTCTAACCCAGGAAGATGCTTCCAAAATGATCCCCAACTAAATTTCCCTCTAGATTGTGGAGTTCAAAATCACATGCCATTGTTTCAGAAGTAGAACTCATGCAACAGGAACTTACTGTCATGTTATTTTCTTGCTCTCTTTAAGGATGGCTATGGAATCTATCTGCAGTCCTTCATCTATTCTGGATTAACCAGAAATGAAGAAGAAGAAGAAGAAGAAGAAGAAGAAGAAGAAGAAGAAGAAGAAGAAGAAGAAGAAGAAGAAGAAGAAGAAGGAGGAGGAGGAGGAGGAGGAGGAGGAGGAGGAGGAGGAGGAGGAGGAGGAGGAGGAGGAGGAGAAGAAGAAGAAGAAGAAGGAGAAGGAGAAGGAGAAGGAGAAGGAGAAGGAGAAGGAGAAGGAGAAGGAGAAGAAGATATCAGAACTGGATGATGCTTTTTCCCTTTTTCTTTTGCATCTTTCAGGTAATTCTTTTCCTATCCATCTTTTTGTCTGTTTATATTGTCAATACCAGATGGGCACTGAAAATCTTGAAAGAAGAATGTTTATCATTGTTTCAATTTTTTTTTTGCGCTTCGCTGATACACACACACCTGCACCTTGTTAAAACACCACTAAAAAGCATCTTATACAGTGGTACCTCTGGTTATGAACGCTTCTGGTTACAAAAGCTTCAGGTTATGAGCTCCGCTAACCTGGAAGTAGCTGCTCCAGGTTGCAAACTTTGCCCCAGGATGCGAATGAAAATCGTGCGCCAGAGGCACTCACGCAGTGGGAGGCCCCATTAGCGAAAGCGCACCTCAGGATAAAAACGGTTTCAGCTTAAGACCGGACCTCTGGAACGAATTAAGTTTGTAACCAGAGGTACCACTGTACAGCTCTATGACTGTAGTATTTGAATCCTTGCAATGTGTGTGTCAGGCAGCAGAGGAACCAACCCCTATGTGTTTAATGCACATGGCTTCCCCCAAAGGAGCCTGGGAACTGTAGTCTGTTAAGGAAGCAGGACATTGTAGCTTGGGTGAGGGGTAAACTACAGTTCCCACGATTCTTCGGGGAAAGACATGTACTTTAAATATGTTTTCTATCCATTGTTTGGATGTGCACAAAGGAAGCTGACCCTCAGCATGGTTGCACTTTCTCTCAACAGCCCCAATAAACAATGAAGGCTGCTACTAGCTTCCTTGTGTACAGCTGAGATCAGGCTGCCTTTTCTACACTAAGATGTGTACCACTTATATATAATAGCATGGAAAAACTGCACTATGACTGGCCCCAAATCTTGTGTTTGCTTGCTTGCTTGCTTGTTTTGGGGGAACCCTGCATTTAACAATGCAGGTTAATTCCACTGATTTCAATAGGGCAATGGGTATACCTAGTTTTGTTGCATCTCAAATGAAGATAAACACACTGGGTATAATGCTCATCCCTTTAATGTCTGTGAGTGTGTTTTAAAAGGAGAGTATTTACTTCCCCGCAGCAACTGCTTGGGTCTCTGCAGGTTGATCCAACTCACATTTTGAGATCCCATGTTTTATTTCAGGAGGGGTAGTGAATTCTTTTTTTAAAAAAATGCTTAGCTACTGCATGCCTTTGCAATGCCCTTCTACAGGAAATTGAGAACAGCAGAGTGACTGTATTTTCCAGTCAAAATTAAAAACCCATTTGTTCAGCTTGACTTATGCTTAGCGACAACACTGTGCATTTCTCGCTGTGACATGAATGCATGGAAGACCAACTATGAAGCTATACAAAATTATGTTACATTGTATGGTTAAGTTGGTGTTGTCCACTTTTATTCCTAAAGCTATTATTAGTCCAGTGGTTTAATGCAATTTTTCTGCAGCGTTATATTCTTAACTAAGCATGAATGGCATAATGTGAGATGGTAATATACTAATATAAATAAAATATGAGTGGGGGGGGCGCACACACACTCTACAGGTGTAAAATGTCACTAATGAAGAATTAATGTGATGTTAATTACTTGGATTTGTTTAGGCATAGAATCTAAGAGGAAATGGGGAGGGGGGGTTGACAGGTGGAGAAAAGCAATTTGACAATGCAATTGCTTTCAAGGCTTTACTGCACCCGTTTCCAACTCTCTCTTTTTGTGCCCTGTAAAAATCGAACAGCATTTGTTGAAACCATGAATAAAATGTGCAGGTCGAGAGGCAGAATTTCTTTTAAGCTTTTATGGAGTTGTAAAAGAGGTGGTTTAAAATGCATTTGTTTGAAGCAAGCACAACCAATTCATGTGTAGTCTTGCTTGTCAGATTTCTGAAATATGCTGTCCTGGTATGTATGTCACCATACCAAGAATGAAATCCATTTTCAGTTCCTATCATAACACTTCAAAGGTTAGTTTCAGAATTTTTAAAGGGCTGGGTCAGGTCCGGATCAGGAATGCAGTTTTAAAGGCATTTGTCATTGGCATCTATCTGTCTCGAGAGACAATGGAGTGTGCCTCTGGAGGTGAAGTGAAACCGTTGCATAAGCACAGGGGTCAGCAAACTTCTTCAAGAGGCGGCCGGTCCACTGTCCTTCTGGCATTGTGGGGGGTTGGACTCACCCTCTCCCAAAAGCACCCCCTCTCAAAAGGGCCCCCTCTCCCAAAAGGACACCCCCCCGCTGCCACTCACGCCAACACCACCTCGTCTTTGGCAGTGTTGTCATCGTCCTCTGCCTCATCCAGGGGTCTGCAGTGTGCTTCCCCGCTGCCACCACTTCCTCCCTCTCGACTCTTAGCCATACGTGGCCACCTCAGCAGGAAGGAAAGGGTGCCGCCCAGAGGTGCCCACGGCTTCAGATTGGTTGCAGGAGCTTCCTGCAGCCAATCCGAAGCCGCGCCAGCATCACGGAAGTCAGTCCCCACGTGGTGAGGCCTCCGCACCACACCAGTTTAGTGCGGGGACTGACCAAGTGGGCTGCAGGGTCCACAAGGTTTGTAGGCCTGATTAATGAGCCTGGTGGGCCACACCCGGCCCCCGGGCCTTAGTTTGCCAACCCCTGCATTAGCAGCACCTAAGTGACCTCCCTGGGGTGCAAGCCTGGACAGAATGTATGGAGGTTCTGGGCTGCCTCAGTGACATGGGTCCAAAGGAAAGCAGAACAACATGTTTGGTACCAGCTTGGCTGCAGGAGTTGCTGGAAGGAGGCATACAAGGCACCATCTGACCATTTTAAGGACTTCACTCCGGATTTCTGCAGGGTTTACTCCTTAGCCTTTTCTTCTCCCAGCGACAAAGGCAGTGGAGGTTTAGGATCAAACTTTTCCTTCTTCTACATGGTCTTCCTTTCCAAGTTGACAAGCTCCATCTGCCCCTTTAAGCTTTAAGGACACCTATCAAGATAATAATAAATAATAGGGCTAAACTGATTCTTCCTCAGGTTTGCTTTTAGGCTGAGAAATGCTTTTTTTGGGGGGGGAGAGCTAAAAACCCATTAATCCTGGTTGTTCGACACTGTTCACAAACACTCCCCACCAACCTTGCTGCTTTGGCAGCCATTTCCACCTTTACATTTACTCTGAATGATCCTAGCTAAACAGGGATCATGTACTCGACATGATGATGCCACAACACTCTGCAATCACTTAGATTTGGTTACCTTCCGATGTCATTAAGGACGAATGAAGCCCATTTAAAGAGAAGACATGAGTCCAATTGAGGCTACATGAAGAATCCTCACTCACTAAATCATCACCTTGTCGTGGTGAGTGGGCTTGCACGTTCCTGCGATAGGCTACTTGTGAGCGAAGCCATTGGGAGTCTCATACTCTCTGTAGGATCAAAGGGGAGGAGCTAGATCCCCTCCGTAAGATCAAAGGGGAGGAGCTAGTAAAAGAATGATCCAAGAAGAGAACAGGTGGAAGATAACAAGCGGTATGTTACAATGGCTGTGAAGGCAGATGAAGGCTGCAGCAGATAAGCATCTACTCACGCCTTCAGAATAGAACCTTACTGCAAAGACTACGTTGCTCAGCATGCACAGATCTCCACACATAAAACAAATTCATGCACAGGCGTCTTCAAAAATAAAATAAAATGAAGAATTATAGACAACCATTAGTCATTCTATCAAAGCCAACATTTATGCAGCATTTTCACAATATCCCAAAAAGATTACCCAGAGAGGGGGCCTACAGTGGTACCTCGGGTTACAGACGCTTCAGGTTACAGACGCTTCAGGTTACAGACTCTGCTAACCCAGAAATAGTACCTCGGGTTAAAAACTTTGCTTTGGGATGAGAACAGTAATCACACGGCGGCAGTGGGAGGCCCCATTAACTAAAGTGGTACCTCAGGTTAATAACAGTTTCAGGTTAAGAACGGACCTCCAGAATGAATTCTGTTCTTAACCCGAGGTACCACTGTATTTCAATTATGTAGAAGATTTTTCTTACAGAATAGAAATCCTCCCTTTGGCTCAGCCCTGGGAAAAAGTTTCCGGAGAGGTTGCCATTGAACACAATGCTGTCATGCTCAGTAATCTTAGTGGCAGCTCCTCTCCCCAAGTCGTGAGAAGTTCATAGCAGTGTTTGCACTGTTCAGAGCTTACATGATGCATGCTTATCTTAAGAATCCCCTTAAAGGACCTGACACCTTAACCTGGCAGGAACCTGGCAGCAGGAACCTGTTGTTGTAGCCTGTAATTAATACTCCATCAGACTTTGTTTGCATGGGCATTTCCTGCAAAATTTACTGCAGGAGGTTTCCTTCTTTAGTGCTCGCCTGCACATGTCCTGCAGTGAAGTGCTCTCTGGAGAATATTAAATGACTGTGGAAACTTCACACAGCAGTGTTTAATGTGCTGGGGCAGAACTTTATTGCAGGTCATTTGCAGATGCACTTCTTAAGCTAAGTCTTCCAAATAAATCCTGCCAAGGGAAGAGGCAGATAGAAGGGAGACTATCCTGGCAATAATTTTCCCACTGCATCTACCTGTCTTGTCTGCCAGGAGACTGAAATGGTTGCTTGGATAGTCCAGTGATGTGTAAAAACCTCCACATAAATGTACCTCGTCTTGCTGAATCCCTTTTCACTTCATTTAGGAATTCCTAGGTTAGCTTGCCCACAGAGGAGCCTAAAATTTTGGTTTAACTAAACCCAATGGCAGCTGTGAGGTGTGCAATGCTCTCCTAGGCTCTCCTAGTTTGCCGGCCTTACAAAAATCAGTTTTACTTCCTTTCAAATTTATCAAGCTATTCCACCTGAGAAAAAATTAGGGCCAAACTAAAAAGCTAAATTCAATAGGAAACGTGGGGTTTGTGGGACACCAAATGCTCCCAAAATGTAAATGTCTATTTAATTTATTTCTTCTGAGACTGTTTGCTCACTTTGCAGCTGTGGTGATCTGCCTCTCCGCTGGTACTCTGGGATAATTTGTCTTCGCCATCACTGTATTCTCCTAACTAATCAAAGATCACATAGTGTGCAAAATGATGGTGTACTGCTATATAGTCAGTCATCATGGAGAGCAAACATTGATGTCATGCATGGGGAAGCACATGATCCCCTTATTTTCCAGGCAAACAGGCTACACTTTTTATTCTTCCATCCTGTGTTGTGGTCACTGTAGTCCAAAACAGGAGGAGAGGATGTGTTCCCCAGTTGCCTAAGCAAAACAGGGCTGTTTCCCTGCATTTGAGCATAGTACTGCAAGGCTACTTCTGCCTTGCTCAGACCACACCTGGAATAATGTGTCCAATTTTGGGCACCACAATTTAAGAAGGATGTTGACAAGCTGGAATGTGTGCAGCGCAGGGTAGCCAAGATGATTAAGGGTCTGGAAACCAAGTCTTATGAGGAACTGTTGAAGGAGCTGGGTATGCTTAGCCTGGAAACGTGGAGATGGAGGGAAGATATGACAGTCATCTTCAAATATCTCATGAGTTGTCACATGCAAGAGGGAGCAAGCTTGTTTTCTCCTGCTCAGGAGGCTAGGATTCAAACCAATAAATTAAAGTTACAAGAAAGGAGATTCCGATTAAACATCAGGAAAAACTTTCTAACAGCTGTTCAACAGTGGAACAGTCTCCCTCGGGAGGTGGTGGGCTCTCCCTCATTGGAAGTTTTTAAGCAGAAGTTGGATGGCCATCTATCATGGATGCTTTAGCTGAGATTCCTGCATTGCAGGGAGTTGGACTAGAAGACCCTTGGGGTCCTTTTGAACTCTACAATTCTAGAGTTCTATGCTTTGCATTCTCTAGGCAATAAAACAAAGGCCACATTTCCTCATGAGCAACCTTTCAGGGGGCGGATACCATTGTGGGCAGAGCGAGAGGCAAAAGTGGATTTGACAGGAGGCTACATTCTGGCAATACAAAAACTGCAGGTTGCTACTTACGGACACAGTTCAAAGGTGCAATGTACCCAAGCAACACAATTTGTTGAAGACATGGATCAGGGCTGGGGAGAGGGGCGTGCCCTGAGGAAAGTTTTGAGGGCTGTATAGTGAGGCCTAGAGAGTATACAATAAATGGGATATGCTCTCATCTCGTTGTCCACCACAATGGCCAAACTTCACCAATCTTCCCATGGCTCTCTCCAGTGCATAAACAAAAGGGGACTTGTCTACTTTTGCAGATCTCAAGCAAGCTGTAAAGTGTGTCTGTTTCACCTAGATTTTGTTTGTTTCTTTGTTATATTTGTACCACCCATTGAAAGCTGGTGTGGTATAAGGGGGTATCTATGCTGGGGAGACCCAAATTCACATTCCCACTCAGTCATGGAGTTGTGCGGATCAAATAGGATAAGTCCAGTATGGTGGCATGATTTCCTTGGAGGAAGGGGAGAATGACAATGTGATTATTAAAATAATGACAGTTTCCAAATATGAACCAAGTTAAGCATACATTGAATCTAGAAATGCTCAAAGCCTGCAATGCTTCTCTAAAGGGTAAACTTGCAATAGCTGCATTTTCTTTGGAGTTATTTTTCTTCTTCTCACTGGAGTCCCTAAGGTAGAAACATGCCATTGGATGTAAGTACCAAAAGAAAATTACATAGATGGTGGCTCTGAAACAGCTTCAGCTGAGATGATGAGTTGCAGACGCCTGTTCGTTCATTCATATACTGATTCATAACTTTCATCCAAGAGCACAGCCAGGACTTGGAACGATCACTCATCTCAAAAAGCTCTCCAAGGAGCAGAGGATGGTAACAAGCAAACACAATGCATCAAACAGCAATCGAGAACTTTACACTAACCTGATACGGAGGCCATTCTTCAGTTTCCACTCCATCAAGTTGTTTTCCAGTGTTTGCATTTCCAGCACTTGCTCTGTTTAAGAAAGCTCACAAACACTTCAGATATCATCACTTGAATAGGGAGCTGCTTTTCATCTAGATATATTCTGTACTCTCAGCTTACTTTTCAGCTTACTTTTAAGACAGCATCTTAAAAAGCAGAGACATCACCTTGCCGACAAAGGTCCGTATAGTTCAAGCTATGGTTTTCCCAGTAGTGATGTATGGAAGTGAGAGCTGGACCATAAAGAAGGCTGATCGCCGAAGAATTGATGCTTTTGAATTATGGTGCTGGAGGAGACTCTTGAGAGTCCCATGGACTGCAAGAAGATCAGACCTATCCATTCTTAAGGAAATCAGTCCTGAGTGCTCGCTGGAAAGACAGATCCTGAAGCTGAGGCTCCAATACTTTGGCCACCTCATGAGAAGAGAAGACTCCCTGGAAAAGACCCTGATGTTGGGAAAGATTGAGGGCACAAGGAGAAGGGGACGGCAGAGGACGAGATGGTTGGACAGTGTTCTTGAAGCTATGAATATGAGTCTGACCAAACTGTGTGAGGCAGTGGAAGACAGGAGTGCCTGGCGTGTTGGTCCATGGGGTCACGAAGAGTCGGACACAACTAAACGACTAAACAACAACAACCATTTGAGACAGTGGGGTGGGGTGAAGATAGGATAGCTGTACTTTCTACATACATGGTTTGCCCTCTCACCATTTGATCCTCACAATAACATTCTGAAGTAGGTTAGGTTTCTAGTTGGTGTATGGCAAGAGGTCCATAGCTGCCAAGTTATCCCTTTTTTACAGGGATTTTCCCTTATGCTGAATAGGCTTCCTCGCGAGAAAAGTGAAAACTTGGCAGCTATGAAGAGGTCACCCAGTGAGCTTCATGGCCGAGTAAGGATGTTTCAGCTCACAGTTCATTTGAACCATAATCTTTCCATACACCACCCTACATCTCTGTATGTGTAGGGAATATTTTAATTAGGAGAGCAGTGAAGCTCTCGGGCCCAAATTTCTGAAATGATACAGTAGCAACTGTCATATAATTTTGCCCCATACTGCATCAGGTCATTGGTTCATCTACAACAGAGTTTCCCAAACTTGGGTCTCCAGCTGTTGTTGGATGTCATTTCCCATCATCCCTGATCACTGGTCCCTCTAGCTAGGGATGGTGGGAGTTGGAGAAACCCTAATTTAGTAAATTATTGTCTGCACTGACCATAGCTGCCAAGTTATCCCTTATTTTCAGGGATTTTCCCTTATGCTGAATAGGCTTCCTCGCGAGAAAAGGGAAAACTTGGCAGCTATGGCACTGACTGGCAGCAGATCTCCAAGGTTTCAGGTCTCTCCCAGCCCAACCAGGAGATGCCAAGGATTGGACCAGAGACCTTCTGCATGCAAAGGAGATGCTCTACCACTGAGTTTCTCCTTATCTGTGTCAACCTTCAGCTACAGCTTATTCTGGAAATCAGCATCTTGAAGTAAATGGTAGGCAGAGGTAGAATGTTTCAGCACAAACACATTTTGAAGCCTCCATTACAAATAACTACACCACACCAGTTTGCTAAGGAGATAAGAAGCTATGTTCTGCTATTGTATCCATGCTTCTAAATCACAAGGGCCACCAGTAACTCTTTGGGACAGCACAGGATCCTTTTCTGGGGCAGATGCAAAGGAGCTACATCAACACCATTGCCCCCAGATTCTGAGAAAGAGGCAGGGACGCTTCCTACCAGTGTCTATTGGAACCTGAAAGCAGGAAGAAATGCAAGCTGGTTGTTTGCATCCATCTTCATTAGAATCCACAGTGAAGAATAGATTGCATCAGAGGGGCGCAAACACCCTTTCCCTGAGACCCTAAAACATAGCTGTCAAGTTTTGCCTTTTCTCGCGAGGAAGCCTATTCAGCATAAGGGGATTTCCCCTTTTAAAAAGGGAGAGCTTGACAGCTATGCCCTAAAAGTACTGCTACATTAACTAAGGGTATTGCTTGTAGGAAGCCATGAGAACATATAACTGCTGTAATAACTGATATTGTCTTTTAGTAGTGTAATCTGCAACTGAAGAACCTCTCTCTGGAGCTCTTACCCCCAGTTTCTTGCAAATCATTTTAGGTCTTCTCTGGTTAACACCTCCTACCTGATTTTGACAAACAATATGGGCATGGGCAAATGTTTTCCATCCTTAATTTAGGCCTGCCATATGGATCAGCATATTGACACACAGTACAAAACAAGTTCATTAGTACCGGGAGATTTTTTTTGGATTTTTTTTAAAGCTCCTTAGAATGAAGAAAGTCAGGCTGTAACCCAATTTCTCTATGCCCATGTAATTTTCATATGCACAGAGTTATCACAATAATACACTTGCTTTAATTTTACTTTAATTTACACTTTGCACAGCTTCACCCTTCTTTCAGGTGTCAGCACAACTTATGGCGTTTAATTTGCTGCTTGCCTCTTGAAATAAAACTGAGGCTCTAAATGCTGCAATTCTCCTCTCACCGTACAACTTAACTATTCCATCTCCCCACCCTACCTCCTTTTTAAACATACTTTGTCAGCCTTGCAGTAAAGTTGGTTAAAGTGAGAGTGAAGGGAGAATTTTGCAGAGTACTTTCATGTGCTTTTGGAGCATGGTGGGGATGTTGCAGGCACATTTGGTGATGCATGAGATTGGTGAAATAACTGAAATAGGACTTAAGCGTTGGGTGGGATCAGGCCAAATCTTTATTGATTACAGCATGTAAGCAGGGTTAACATGACAGTGGGGCAGGGATAATTTCCTCATGCTACTCAGCCCTTGTAAATGGAATGGCAGTCTGTTGGGGTTAGGAAACACCCCAAACTCCCTCCACGGCAGTTGTCCAGTGTTGAATCATGGCAAACCAGGAATAACAATAATAACAATAACAACAATATTTATTTATTTTTTAAATATATTTTATTGATTTTATATTATAAAGAGAACAAACATAAAAAATACATAACATATTTTCCACTGACTTCTGTCCACCCTCCCAGAGCCCTCTCCTCCCACCAGAGGGTCCCCCGAAAGGTAGGCAGCCGGCAGTGTTTCATTTTATGATTGAATTTCTCCCCACCCCTCCCCTCCCCCCCGGCACCCCCCTGCCACCGAGAGGCTCCAAGGGAGGAAAAAGAGGGGGGGGCGTCCATCCAACCATTTATCCAAACAAAAAGAAAAAGAAATAACCCCCCTAAAAAGAAAGAGAAAAAAGAAGAAAAAATAAGACGAAAAAAGAAAAAAACATCATTATTACTTGTATTTCTATAATCATTGTGTGGGCCTCCCCACCCTCCCCCCTACCCCGATTTCCATTTTCAATTCTTATTTAACAGTATTCTTATTCTTATTCCCATACTATTGCCACACAAAAAAACTCCACCTCATATTATAAAAACTATCCCAATTTTTAAATCCTCTTTAATCATTCTAAATTAATATTTCCGAATCCTTTCATGATCAACTCTACTCAATCTTACTTTTCTTGACCTGCCTATTTTTTATCCTCCAAAGAACCTCTTTGTTTCCTTCTTACATTCACAAATTTTAAATATCATGATATATAATAACAACAATATTTATACCCCGCCCATCTGGCTGGGTTTCCCCAGCCACTCTGGGAGACTCCCAGCAGAATATTAAAAACATGATAAAAACATCAAACACTTCCCTAAACAGGGCTGCCTTCAGATGTCTTTCCTTGAAATCTGAAATTCCCAAAATCCCTGAAATTCCACAGAGAGGGTGCCACTACTGAGTAGGCCCTCTGCCTGGTTCCCTGTAACTTCCCTTCTCGCAGTGAGGGAACCACCAGAAGACCCTCAGAGGAGGACCTCAGTGTCTGGGCTGAACGATAGGGGTGGAGCCACTCCTTCAGGTTTTACTGGACAACTGGGGCAAGAGATTCCAGCCAGGCAGAGGCCCTAACCTTAACATAGGTTATGTGTTTAATCACTGAGTGTTTATGTGGGGGCTCTTAACTATGCTGATCATGCCCAATGACATTGCCATATAACGTCATAATAAACACTTGCTAATGCCTAAGTTGAGTAAGCTGCATTTCACAGAGGGGAAGGTGGGGGAACAACACACAACTAAGGGTCCACTTTAGGTTGAGAAGGAGAAAGGTAAGTTTCTCCCCAACCCCCATTCCAGCACTGAGGTGGATGTGGAGCTTAGTGCTACAGCTGGACATAACTGCCTGCTCTCTAAGGGCTTATCTTCAATAGAATGATTAGATTCTAATCATTAGAGTGTAATAGATGTTCCAATTGGGGCATTAGTCATGGGAAGGTGACTAGTAATGGTAAAGCCATAAAATGACAAAGCAAGCCATAAAATAGCACAGGGTAATCGGCAAGTGCGAAGGGGATCACTGAAACGGGCTTATTTATGTACTGGGGGCAGAGACATTTTAATAAAGCAAATATACTGATGCGCATTTATTTTGAGCACAGAGTTTCTGCTCGTCACACTACTGAGTGGGGCTGTGGGAGAGGCGGTTGAGCTTAAGCATCCCTGGCCAAATCCCAGGGGAAGGCAGAGGATGCCACTGAGTAAGGATTACTGAACACAGGGGGAATTATGCATTGCTTGATTTTCTATTTCAGTCTCATGAATATTATTATTTATTTATTTATTTATTTATTCCATTTATGAATCTCTCTTAAGAGGCATCTCGAGAGGTACAGGGGTGAAGTGGGAGCAGCGACAAGGGTGCAAAAAAGGCTGAAAGGGAAACCCTCATTTGTGGAAAGCAGTATTGCATTGGAGCAATGTGAATCCTATTAAGCATCCTTAGCATAGAGAAGCAAGAGGTAGAGATTTTTTTTGCACACAGAAGGTGTATGTTCAATCCCCAAGATCTCCAGGGAAGCCTGGGTGGATCTGTCCATTTTGGTTTCACTCATTTTCTCCTTTTTCCAGACTTCATTTCAGTTCCCTACATAGAATCATAGAATCATAGAGTTGGAAGAGACCACAACGGCCATCCAGTCCAACCCCCTGTCAAGCAGGAAACACCATCAAAGCATTCTTGACATATGGCTGTCAAGCCTCCGCTTGAAGACCTCCAAAGAAGGAGACGCCACCACACTTCTTGGCAGCAAAGTCCACTGTTGAACAGCTCTTACTGTCAGGAAGTTCTTCCTAATGTTTAGGTGGAATCTTCTTTCTTGTCGTTTGAATCCATTGCTCCGTGTCCGCTTCTCTGGAGCAGCAGAAAACAACCTTTCACCCTCTTCTATATGACATCCTTTTATATATTTGAACATGACTATCATATCACCCCTTAACCTTCTCTTCTCCAGACTAAACATACCCAGCTCCCTAAGCCGTTCCTCATAAGGCATTGTTTCCAGGCCTTTGACCATTTTGGTTGCCCTCCTCTGGACACGTTCCAGCTTGTCAGTATCCTTCTTCAACTGTGGTGCCCAGAACTGGACACAGAACTGGACACACTGGACATTTTCATATCCATTCGTGATTATTATTGGGTGTGGTGTTTTTTTTTGGGGGGGGGGAGAATCCTCATAAGAATTCATCAGCATTTTAGCATACATTGGTTCTAATAAATACATTTCCCCATGCAATTTTGCTTAATATACACTTTTTTTTGCAAACCAATTTTCCTTACATAATACATTCAATCTCTAGTATAACACATTCATGTATGTTATTTTCAGTAATGGAGGCATTTCTAAGCACATTTTACCCCATTATTTGCATGTTACTTGGCTGGCGAGCTCCATTGCAAAATCCAGAGATGTGTGGATTTTGAAAGAAGGCGATGTTACAGTTTATGGATTGCTTCAGAGAGTATGAATTAATTAGGTTCACCTTTAAATCCAAGTCAAGATGCAGAGGACCCTTGGCACCTGAGGCAGAAGATCTCATAAGCACCGCTCTAGCAGGAAAAATACACCAGATGGCTAGCAATTTGCTGCCTTTACATGGAACTCAAAATGTGCTGCCTCTCCCTAATGCTAAAGCCAACCTTGAGTTGGTACAATGGTTTGCATAAGGCAGCTTCCTCTGCATAAGGCATAACCGGGATTTGTCTGTCGAAAATGGCATCCAGGCGGAATTTGCAGAAATCGTTTAAAATGTCTGGGGAAACCTGGGCATATGGCAGCCCATATCAGAAGTGTTGTTTTTGGGGCGAATTTTCTAATATAATAACAATTTTTTTAAAAAAAAAAAGCTTAAAAACTAGTTTTGTGTCTGGATTTTCACTTTTTGAAACATGGCAACAATATTCTATGTACGCTGCTCAAATCATTGGCATCATGGTTGTCTCAATTTAGCAATTGTGAAGGGAAATCTTTTTCATGATCCATCCATGGCCAGCTGGTATGCAAAGCATCATTAATGAAGCATGAGATTCAAGGCTGCTTGATCATCCAACTGGAGATATGCGATTCTGGTTCTCCCTGTTCCCCAGAGCCAGGAGCCTCGACATCAGGGCTTTCCAAACTTTTCATGATGGTGACATGCATCGTTTTGTATACAGTGGTACCTCTGGTTACAAACTAAATTCATTCCGGAGGTCCGTTCTTAACCTGAAACCGTTCTTAACCTGAGGTACCACATATCTCCTGGTATGCCCCGCAGAGGACCTTAAGGTCCACAAACAACAATATTCTGGAGATCCCAAGCCATAAGGTGGCTAGATTGGCCTCTACTAGGTCCAGGGCCTTTTCAGTATTGGCCCCAACTTGGTGGAACGCTCTTTCACAGGAGACCAGGGCCCTGCGGGATTTGTCATCTTTCCGCAGGGCTTGCAAGACAGAGCTGTTCTTCCTGGCCTTTGGGTCGGACTTAGTCTGACCCCTGTGTTTTCCTCCCCCATGGCTTGGATTTATGGGCTACTTAAAATCAGGCTGCATTTTAAAATTTAATATTGTATTTTAATCTGTATTTTAATCAATTGCTTTTTATGTTTTATTGTAATTTTATTGGTGTGAGCCGCCCTGAGCCTGGTTTTGAATGGGGAGGGCGGGGTATAAATAAATTATTATTATTATTATTATTATTATTATTATTATTATTATTATTATTTACCTAATAGGGCCTCCCGCTGCTGCCGCACTGCCGCCGCACAATTTCTGTTCTCATCGTGAGGTAAAGTTCTTAACCTGAGATACTACTTCCGGGTTAGCAGATTCTGTAACCTGAAGTGTTTGTAACCTGAAATTTTTGTAACCTGAAGTGTTTGTAACCTGAGGTACCACTGTACTAGCAAACCAGAGGTTAAACTAACCCCTTTCCAGTTCCCAGCGGAGCTCAGGGAGCATTTGCACGTCACACTCTTCACCAGGCATCCCCAAACTGCGGCCCTCCAGATGTTTTGGCCTACAACTCCCATGATCCCTAGCTAACAGGACCAGTGGTCAGGGATTATGGGAATTGTAGTCCAAAACATCTGGAGGGCCGAAGTTTGGGGATGCCTGCTCTACACACTGCAGCCAACACAAAAATGTGTCGCGACAGACAATTTGGAAAACTCTGCTCTACACGCTGGAAGGAAGCACATGAAATGTATGATATGGAAATAATTCTGTCTCCTTTGAATATCAAGCCACATATACCGTATTGGCCCGAATATAAGCCACACCTTTAAAATTGGAGGCGGGGGGGGAGGAGAAAAAGAAAAGAAAAAAATACCCGAATAGAAGCCGCACCATTCCTCGCTGCTCCTAGCTGCATACTGGGAGGGGAGGGGAGGGGAGGGGAAGCCCCACAGTGTTGCCAGCGGCCTTTCCCCTTCCTTGCTCTCTCCCTTCCCGGCCTTGGGAGAGAGGACGGGGACTATGCATGGGACAGGCACCCCTTCGCAGCACTCCTGGTGCTGGTCATGAATATAAGTCGTGCTTAATATTTTCACAGTTGGAATTTGGGGGGAAAGAGAGGCTTATATTCCGACCAATAAGGTGTGGGTGTGGGTGGGTGGGTGTGGGTGTATTAAAAGTTTTCAAGAGTGACAGTTTCCAGTGGAGCGTTACCTTGTGAAATGGAGAGCAAAGCCACACACTGTGAAGGGGATGGGAGGAAATAATGTGAAATCAAGAGGGTTTTTAAAAAGAAACAAAAACCTAACAACAAAACAACTATTATTCAGAAGGATTACAGATATTATTAATAGCTAACCAGAATTTTTTCTCTCCCTCCCCCAAGAAGTCAACAGTGCAAACAATTATATTTTGTAACAAATTAGTGCCAGATGGCTTCATAAAGCATTATTAAAAATATTGAGATACAGATTTATACATGAATATAGATGCACATGTTTGTTGGGTTGTTGTTTTTTTGTAAAAAAAAAGTTTTGGGGGGGACGGTGACATGAATTGCATACCGGTACATTTCAGCAAACAATCTAATTCCCTTGATTAGAAAGTACCTCTTGTTATTGTCCTATAGATATAATGTAATGATCAAGGCACTTTTATATATGTTGTAGATGTAGAATGTCTGACCAACAGCATTGTTGCTTGCCACAGTACTTCATTAGGGCACAGTAGAGAATGAGCCTCAAATTCAGATGAAAGGCAAAACTGAGGGTTTCAGAGAATGGAATTCAAAAGTGAACAATGGAACCACTGCCCTATCCCTTTTGTTATTCAATTTGGCATTGATTCCTTCTTCTGTAGGCTGCCTGCAAACTTACATTTTTAAGGCAATGTGGAAATAACAATGGAAACTTTGCAACTGTGTAGCAAGGAGTAGAAAGTCGAAATTGAGAGGGTTGGATATTTAAGCAGCCACAACACAACTGTCCATCAACTTGGAGCAGGGAGTCAGGATAGCTGTTGAAGGTGACTCAGAAACTGAAGCTAACCCAGAATTTGACTGCCAGGCAGCCAGGACTATGTAACACCGGTCCTAAAAGAATTGCATCAGCTCCTGGTATGTTTCTGAGCACAATTCAAAGTGATGGTGCTGACCTTTAAAACCCTGAACAGCTCCAGCCCTGTATACCTGAGAGAGCATTTCTACCCCCATCATCCAGCCCGGACATTGAAGCAATGGAATAAAGCAGATATAAAGAAATAATTTGATTCCAGAGATGCACAGATTTTTTCAGTATTCTTTTTTAAAAAATAAAAAATGGCATTATTGAAACATGGTGTACACACAGTATGGGATACTCCACATTTTTTTCTGTCTCTCACCCATACATCTTTAAATTGGTTTTTTACCTGGGGGTTAAAGCATTATCAAATTAAACTGAGAATAATTTATTAATTCCTTAATCACACTTTTAAGATGTACATTTTTAACCAGCTTTTAATCTAGGCTGTCCTCTGTGAAAAAGTGTTCCGTGATGATGACATTTGTTATGCATCAGGGTCCCCGCACGTCTAATGATTGTTTGCCACAAAATATCACCTGCATTAAGGCTTATTTTAAATCAGATAACAGAAAAGCTAGTTGATCAATTAAATTCTGCCTAATTGGTTGGTTTTAATTTCGTCCAGCCTCACCACACTGCAGTGGTTTTAAACGTCCTGCCTTCAAGGGAACCCATTTCTCATTGACTTGGGAAAGCTGGTATAGTGCAAAAGATTATTGGATGCGGACTCAGTTCATATGAGTCATTCATTGGCCAAGTCTGTTGAGTCTGCGTAATTTAAGCTGAAAATCATGCTCTTCAGCAACTAGCTTTATGTCGCTGGGTGAAATTGACAGCATCTTTCAAGGAACCACGAACACCATTATGGGTCTGTTCATGGAGAAGCCCCTGATATATTTTTGAAGAAGCCCAGGATTCCTTGGAATATAATTTGAAACCAGTAAAATATTGCATGATGTACAGTGTGAATGAGGTGTGTGTGTGTGTGTGTGTGTGTGTGTGTGTGTGTGTGGAGAGAGAGGGGGGGGGACTCCCACAGGAACTAAACACCTATAGGGGGGTGTGACAAATTGAAGCACTTTTGAAATGTTTATTTCTGTCCGGCTGGCAAAGAGTTAACCCACCTTTAGCCTGACTGACATAGAACTCTGATGGGGGCGGGACTGTGCCCTGTTTGAAAGGAGGGAGTGTCGGTTTGGTCAGTTAGGAGGGAGAGGGAGGAAGGTGTGGGGTGGTGTTATGAGGTGGCTTGTTAGAAGACAGTGAAGAGGCTAGGACAACTTAAAGTTAAATGTTTGACTGAGTTTATTTTGTACAAATGGAACAAAGCTAATTAATAAATGACACGTTAAAGAATCACTTATGTTTTTAACACAATAAAACTTCATCTCTGTTTTTGCCAACAAGAGGTCCGTCTGTATTTTTCCAGCGAGGTACCAGGACTCACAGCCGTGGTGACTCAAGAGAGGGCCAAACTCACCTCAGGCAGGGAGGTGGTGGTTTGTGTCCTGAAGTTACACGGAGGAGGCTTAGAAGGGTAACCTGAGGTGCCAAGAAGTTGCCAGAGTGCATAGGGCAAACTTCTACAGTGGGGGAATCCAACTGAGGGAGACCCTTTACTGGAGGCAAGAGGTTATTCCTGGGGGACAGCCTAGAGTTTCTTAAGGTACCAGGCCACGCAGGCTGGAAGGCTCTCCTTACTTAGAAACCCATTAGTAAAAGGGGTTTATTTTTGAGGCGGCAGGACCAGAGGGTGGGTGTTTTCCCCTCTGGATTCCTGTGTCGCAGTGATAGTAAGGTAGAGTGGGACACGGGTCGTCACAGGGGGAAATTGGAAATTGTAAGAGTTAGGTCCATTTAATCAGGTGTCTTTAGGGACACGGGTGGCATTGTGGCCTAAACCACTGAGCATAGCTGCTAAGTTATCCCTTTTTTTTAAGGGATTTTCCCTTATGCTGAATAGGCTTCCTCGCGAGAAAAGGGAAAACTTGGCAGCTATGCCACTGAGCCTATTGGTATTGCCAATCAGAAGATTGGCAGTTTGAATTCCCACGATGGGGTGAGCTCCTGTTGCTTGGTCCCAGCTCCTGCCATCCTAGCAGTTCAAAAGCATGCAAAAAAAGTCCCAAGTAGATAAATAGGTACTGCTCCGGCGGGAAGGTAAATGGCATTTCTGTGCGCTGCTCTGGTTTCGGTGTTCCATCACACCAGAAGTGGCTTAGTCATGCTGGCCACACAACCTGGAAAAACTGTCTGTGGTCGAAATGCCAGCTCCCTTGGCCTGTAAATCAAGATGAGCACCGCAACCCCAGAGTCGTCTGCGACTGGACTTAACTGTAAGGGGTCCTTTACCTTTTTCTTAATCAGCTGTCATGCCAGCAGGGACCTCCACTTTGGTGCCATCCAAACCAATTCTGCACCAAATGACAATTTGGTATGTAGTTGCTTCTAGGGTAATACCAGCACCGTCCCTTCCTCAGGGCTGGCAACACTTGTGTGGGAAGTAACAGTGTCATGCACTCAGCCAGTATGGTTTCTATTTATAGCCATGTCAATACAGTGTAAGACTAGACCATGCAGAAGTAATGACAACACACGAATCATACAAAAAATATGTCTGTTGATATTCATTGAGTGCCACAAAGTGCTTTATGTTCTTCACCGTTTTTCTCTCCAAACAAATGTATGAGGACAATCAACAGGGACCCTCAAGGAGTTGTGTCAACACAGAGGAGTCAGGAGAGCAAATTCTAGTGTTCTCACTAGAACAATTCCAAAGAAGCAAGTTGTTTTAAAATAAAGATCAGAGGATCAAAGTGCTGAATAGCTTCTTTAGCAGCAGTTTCAGTTGGAAAAACATTTAGAGAAAACGTCACCCACATCCATAGTTTTTCTCTCTCTATGTGTGACATCGGATAAGGCTATGCTGTAAGTTTTATGACTGCCAGCTGTGTGAAGCTCGATCTCCTTCATCCAACTCCATATGCAGAACTATATCCACAGTGTCTGCCCATTCTATAACAATGTTTACCATTATTATTATTATTATTATTATTATTATTATTATTATTATTATTAGTGTTTGTGGGAGATGAACACAGAAGGTAGCAGGGAAGGCATTCATTCAAGCAGCTGGGTTCCATTATTCAGGACATCAAATAATAATAGCAAACTTTTTGTTAAGTTTAGGTTAGGTTTGTGTGTGTGTGTGTGTGAATTGTGGAACTGGAGGGGACCCTGTGCATCATCTAGTCCAACAACTGCAATGCATACAGGGATCAAACCTGCAATGTTGGCATTTTCAGCACCACAGTCCAGCCAATGGAGTTATTTACAACCAAGTAGAAGTATGCAATATTGGGACGCGGGTGGCGCTGTGGTTAAACCACTGAGCCTAGGGCTTGCCAATCAGAAGGTCAACAGTTCAAATCCCCAAGATGAGGTGAGCTCCCTTTGCTCGGTCCCAGCTCCTGCCCACCTAGCAATTCGAAAGCACGTCAAAGTGCAATTAGATTAATACGTACCGCTCCGGGGGGGGGGAGGTAAACAGCATTTCCGTGCGCTGCTCTGGCTCTCCAGAAGTGGCTTTGTCATGCTGGCCACATGACCTGGAACTCGGCCAATAAAGCAAGATGAGACCCGCAATCCCAGAGTCGTTCGCGACTGTACCTAACAGGAAGTATTCAATGATCAAACCATATATATAATATCATATCCTGCTGCTGCCCAAATGCTCAAGAAAAGAAAGAAAGAAAAGTATTTTTATGGTACCCGAAGGATTGCAAAAAGTGGGTCCAGTAACACATCACCAGTGAATCTAGAACCTTCAGGAGTGGGGTAATAGGATACCTCTTTGTCACACACACACACACACACACACACACACACACACAGAGAGAGAGAGAGAGAGAGAGAGAGAGAGAGAGAGAGAGAGAGAGAGAGAGAGAGAGCAACCAGACTTTGATATTCTACATTCTGATAAGGTGACATTTCTATATCACCACTTTAGCATACAGTAATTAAAGTTCTTCTCAATAATACAGTGTCTCAGAAATCCTTATAGCAACCCTAGACAGTGCCCCCATTTAACAGATTGGGACAGAGCCAGAGGTAAAGGTAAAGGTAAAAAAAGTATTTAAAAAGGGGGGGGAAGGGGTGGTGGTAAAGGACCCATGGACAGTTTAATCCAGTCTATGTTCTGTGTATACCACAATGTTTTTTGTTGCTATGGCCAAAAGCTGATGCAAATACTATAAAGTTTCAGTCAGTCAGTCAGTCACTGGTGACCATGGTGTTGCGGCACTCATCTCGCTTCAGGCCGAGGAAGCCGGCGTTTGTCCGCAGACAGCTCTCTGGGTCATGTGGTCATTTGACTAAACCTCTACTGGTGCACGGAGGACCGTTGTGAGTTCCAGGAGCACACAGAAACGCCGTTTACCTTCCCGCTGCAGCGGTACCTATTTATCTACTTGCTCCGGCATGCTTTCGAACTGCTAGGTTGGCAGAAGCTGGGACAGAGCAACAGGAGCTCACTCCGTTGCAGGGATTTGAACTGCCAGCCTTCTGATCATCAAACCCAAGATGCTCAGTGGTTTAGACCACAGCACCACCCGTTCCCCAGGGGCAGAGGACTAATGTCTTGCCAAAAACCAGTGGGATCTCTTTCACAAATTCAACTGAAGGGGAAACAGGATCACACTCGCAGGTCCCACCCCGTTTACATGTTCATTCAAAAGCAGGTGGGAGAGAGGTTGCATATGTCTTCTTGAATTTAGGCTGTTTATATGTGGGAAGGCTCTTTCACACCTTCTTCTGAATATGTGCACACAGTGGAGGCGAGGCCAGTGGTCTGGATTAAGAGCAGTCCCATTCCCCATGCACATACATTTAGCTGAACATGTGAAAGAAGCTCTAGCGAGTTCATCCATGCAGAGGCGAGATTTGAAGCAGTAACTTCATTTCCCCATGTGCCAGAACTTGGCCTGTTGCGCACTGCATGGCCCCAGCTCTCTTTAGACGAAATGAAGTCTCTCCTGCAATAACTATGTTGCATGTAGAAATCCAATTTGCAGAATTCCATTTGATGGGGCTTACAGGACTTTCCCCTGTAATAACATCTTTGAGGGAAGATAACATTAACACAACTGCCTTTGTGTTATTTTCTCTGTCTATTAAGAAATCCTGAAAGACAGCATAAAATGAAGACGGGACAGCACCTGCTTCACTATTCAGTTTAAGCGGTGCTTAAAAACTCAGGAGGTCTATTTCCACAATTGTTATATATTGTAGCATAAGCCAAAATGCCATAGTGTATACTTTTGCTATCGTTCGGGAATGCAGTATTTATGAAAGCCACCGAAGTCACGGGACTTTTGCGAGACAAAGTCTTCAGTCTGTCACAATACTGATTTTGAAATATCATGGCTTCTGTATGTTCAGTCGAAGGTAGCAAGTGTTGCCGCAGCAATTTTGTTTTGTGGTCCAGACATCAAGACTGCGAGAATGTGCACACTTGCAAGTACAGTTGATGAAAGGCGGAAGTAGGAGAGACAAAACAGACATTTTGAAAAGAAGCTGCCCTTGAAAAATGGGGAGATGGCAGGCAACGTATTCTACCTGAAGGTCAAGATGGGAGAATAAATGAGATCAATGAAGAGGTCAGGAGTGGAAGGAAGTTGTTGGGCTGTGAGAGTCCTAGACATTTTAGATAGTGGAAATAAATTCAGAAAGCAGATCTGGCCACAGCAGGGTGAAGCAATCAGCTTCAGACACCACAGTGGGGTAGATTGAGGTGTGGAACATTTCTTGGCCTTAGGGGTCACATACTATTCTGTGCAACCCTCGAAGGGCCACAGGACCATAGTGAACGCAGCCAGAATCAAAACTGGGCTGAGCAACAAATGTGGTTTTTACCTTTGTACAATAGGCTAGTCTCTACACAAAATTGCATTGCCCTATTCCCCACCCCGCCCACCAGCATGCAATAAGAATTAGCAGAGTTGAAGAACACATTCAAACCAAACAAAAGCAGTGCTAGACTGGGGGTATGTGTGGATAGGAAGGAGTTGTGGCTCAGGAAGAGTCCCAAAAGCCAGGTAGGGATGTCTAGAAAGTGAAATCTAGCACCTAGGTCTCAGGCATAGCTGAAGTTCAGAATTTTGTTTGTTTGTTTGTTTATTATATCCCAAGAAGCTCAAGGTGACATCTATGTTTTTCCTTCTCCTTGTAAGGTAAGGTAAAGGGACCCCTAACCATTAGGTCCAGTCGTGACCGACTCTGGGGTTGTGGCACTCATCTCATGTTATTGGACGAGGGAGCTGGCGTACAGCTTCCAGGTAATGTGGCCAGCATGACAAAGCCGCTTCCGGCAAACCAGAGCAGCACATGGAAACGCCCTATTGATCTACTTGCACTTTGACGTGCTTTCAAACTGCTAGGTTGGCAGGAGCTGGGACCGAGCAATGGGAGCTCACCCCATCGCGGGGATTCGAACCGCCGACCTTCTGATCAGCAAGCCAAAGGGTCAGTGGTTTAACCCACAGCGCCACCTGCGTCCCACCCTTGTAAGGTAGATCAGGCTGAAAGATGGTGACCGGATCAACATCACCCAGGGAACTTCATGGTTGAGTGGGGATTTGAATCCTGGTGCTTGTTCATTACTCTAACCACTATACCACACTAGCTCTCTATGAAGAGTAATGTAAACTACTTTAGGCCAGTGAATGCCTGAAAGTAGATATGCCGGACAGTGAACCCTTCTCCCACTCCCTTCTCTTTCTTTATTTCAATGGTGGGGAGGCTTCTGTGTCTTCCCAGATATTGTTGGACTCCCATCCCCATCAGCTACAACTGGTATGGCCAATGGTCAAAGACATGGGTAGGCAAACTAAGGCCCAGGGGCCAGATCCAGCCCGTGGACAGTTCGGGAATCAGCATGTTTTTACATTAGTAGAATGTGTCATTTTATTAAAATGCATCTCTGGGTTATTTGTGGGGCATAGGAATTTGTTCATTTCCCGCCCCCCAAAAATATAGTCTGGCCCCCCACAAGGTCTGAGGGACAGTGGACCAGCCCCGTGCTGAAAAAGTTTGCTGACCCCTGATCATCAAGAATGATGGGCCCTATAGTTCAACAATTCTTGGAGGCCACTGGTTTCCCTCCCCTTCTTTATTTCCTTCATTATTTCTTTACTAGCTTATTTTTAGTCTAAAATATGAAGATGGGTGGGTGGAAACCTTGAGGAGAGGGCACCACATAGGCCACACACACCTAGAGTATTGATTCAGGAAGTGCAAATTAGGCAAAATCACATTAAAATGAAAATGGAACCAAATTTGTCCCCGATCCCTGTGTACCATGTCCCCAGGATATGGAATTTCTTGCTGTTTAAAAACCACACCTGTTTGTTATTTCCACCCGCAATCCACCTCCATCTTAAACCTGGTTAAAAACCAGGTGCTAAATGTGCAGAGATGGGCCCAACATCATGGAACCTGCTTCCTGATGGCATATATGGGGAGCACCATGCAAAGTAATTCAGTTCTTTTTTAGCTACTCCTGGCATGCTGATCTTCTTTCTCCCAGGCTCTGAATCCATGTGCTAGTCAAATATTTGGGTCAAAAGCAAAACTGCACCCAGGCATGTGGATTTGATGAAGCATGCAAAAGAAATATGAGGGATGGAGAGAGATACAACTGGGTGAATGAAGCAGAGAAGTATAACTGGAATCCAGGGAGCCTGAGGATGTTACCCAAAGAAGGAGCGGTAGAAAGATCTTCAGGGAACCCCAAAGAGCCTTGTCAAAGAAAGAAGGAGAATCGAGGAAGGACTGCCATGAAGACCATTGTTTCCTTTTCACATGCCAGTTTTGATTCCCCACCCCCACCCCGTATTCAGTGACGCAAAGGACGAATCTCCTATAATAACTCTGAAGGGGAAAAAAGCTAATTATTAAGAAAACCTAACCTTTGCTTCAAACACTGTCAGAAGAGCAGCTGCTAAGTACAGTACTTATTTTGTATGGCACTCTGGGGTTTTCAGGCTAGGATTTTAATAACAAAATGAAGTTAAAAAGAAAAGAATAGAATAGAATAGAAAACTTCTATTTTAAGGACGACATAGATTTGCTGTATCTGATTTTACATGTTCGTAACACAAAGGACTTGCCATTATAACAAGTTCTCCTTGTTCTCTGCTATTTCTGCCTGCCTCGCCAGTCTTGACATTGCTTGTTGATCTGCCACTGCTCCTGATTTCTTGAGGCACAAATACGTTCCCCCCACCTTTATGATTTGAAAAGGAAGAAAATAGGCAGGAAATAGTGTGCGCACAGGTGAGCATGTTGTACATGTATGAGTCTCCATAGCTTTCCTCTTCCCGGAAAACGTAACACCCTCACACATTCATGCTTGATGTTTGCACATGACCTGAGGCTCAATTGAATTAACAGAGCAGGCCATGCATTTAATGACAAAAAAAAAGTGGTGAATAGAAATCTGAGGCCAAAGCTTTTTCTTTTTGTCTTGGAACTGCAGTTTAGAATCCACACTCCCGGATCCCTTTAACAGGATACCCTTAATGAGGAGGGGCAGGTGGAGGTTACAACCTCCCCTCCATCTAAACAAAGGCTCACCCAAGGCCTAACCACACGAGAGGACAGCCTCCCTGCTGCACTGGTGTTTAAATTCCCTGTGGCACTGAATGGTTGGCGAGGCCCGCTTCTTGAGTGGGGCCCTGCCCAGTGCCAACAGCATGGGGAGGCGATGGCAGGGAGCGCGCCAGTCTCCAGCCCTCAGCCGGGTCATGCAGGGACCAGGGCCTGGCCGCAACATCACCCACCAAATAATGTAAGCGGATTTAGCAGGAGTGGCCAGCAGGGATGTAGGGTGCAGCTTAACTGGCTTCCCAGCAATGGCGTCAATGCCAGTTACCAGGAGGGAATCGAGCTGTGGCAACTAGCTAAAGCAGGGGCTGGAAACCTGTGGCCATCCATACTTTGTTGAATTCAAACTCCCATCAGCCCCAACCCAAATTACCAATGGTCTGGGATGGTGGGAGTTGTGATCGATGCCCTTCCACCATTTGGATTCTGTACTTAGATCGAGGTAAAGTTCGCAAACACTACTTCCAGTTTTGCGGAGTTCGTAAACTGAATCGTTCATAAAGCGCTTTATATCATTAAATATAAAGCGGGTTGTGGAAGGGCTGGGAAGAAATCCAGTAAGGGTTTGGCTGGGGCCTATGCCCCTGCAGGTGCTGAGTAATGGGGGTGTGGATACCTATTTAAATGTAAGTAATGTGATTGGAGGGAGGGCCCCTATTTAGACTCAGTTTCTTTCACTTTTGAGTCACTCTGGCTTGGTGTTTTGAATCTCCCTCCCACCCGCCGCTTTCTTTTTACAGGTTTTAGCCTGATCTTGCTTTGCCTCTCACGGGGCCGCTTGCTTTGCAAGGGTCCAGTAGGAATTTTGCCATTTGGCTGATTGGCTTTGCCACTTGGTTTTTGCCTACTGCTTAGCAAATCGTCACAACTTGTTAGGTTGGCGGTTAGGCTTTTGGTTATTGAATCTGGATGGAAGAGGGGTGTGGCATCCAGATGCCTACCCCCCCTTTCCTTTATGTTGCTCCACATAGAAGTATTCTGCTAAAGGAATTCTGGGGCTTATACTCTTGTCCTTACATCCCTGCCATAGGCGGGGCTGGGGGACCATTTATAGAGTACGAGCCTTGGGAAACATTCATGGTCGAGAGGGGAGAATGTCTGGGCACAGCGAGCTCCTTTCACAGGGGTGTTTACTTGACTTCCCTATACCCATGGGAAGTCAGAGCTGGTATTGTCCCAAGTGGACAGATGATGTGAGTCCTGTCCCAAGTGGGCAGAAGATCGGAGTCCTGTCCCAAGGTGACAGATGAATTGAGTCCTGTCCTAAATGGACAGATGAAGATGGTCCTTCTTATAGAAGGACGAATGGTTAACCAAAAGCCTAAGCCAACACTCGAATTAAAATTGTATTTGAATAAAGTTGTGGCCAAAATTAATGCCAAAAACCCAAACTTAAATATTGTTTCTGTTGTGAATTATTAAGGGGGGATTTCTGGCAGCCTCGTCACACAAACAGAACTGTTTTTAAACCGAGGTACCACTGTGCTTTTATTATGGTACAGAAAGCTAGGGAAACCTGCATTCCCTTCCCTTCTAATCTGTTTATCTAGCACCAGAAAAGGTATATGCCTTATGCCACCTGAACCATCTAAACTTTGTTTCATTACTGTATTCATGTATCACCAAAAAGCAAACACAAAACTAGAATCACACATCTACTGCTAATGAAACCAAGCTGTGACTCTCTGTTTGTTGCCTGTATACTTTGAATCTAGACACAAGTGGAAGAATAAGCCACAGAAAAGTGTCAGTGACAATCCCCTAATATAAAGCTAATAAAAATCAATCTGGCTTCTCAAAGTATCAATTGTTTTGTTATACATGCACAACCAAATAGATACACTAAAATCCCCAAATTAACATTATTCTACCAACAGGAAAGATATAATCCCCACCCCTAGATACATTAATGTCAATACATTCTCAGACTTATTTACTACAGTCAAATCCATTTTTCCTGATGTACAAATGTTGCTCCCAATTATTTTATTTCCCATTTTCAGTACTGGGTGGAAGGTGAATGTGTGAGGGCAGAGAAGAATCAAAAGCTGGCTTAAGGGATTAGCTCTGTTGAATGAACACACTTAAGACACAAATCCTCAGGCAGTGGGTATAGAGAAGGTTCTGGTTCATGTCAGCAGTAGCTGGAAGAGGGCAAAATCTGGTGCGAGACTGTAGAGACAGTTAATAGAGGCTACATGTTTTATGAACAGGATCCTTGCTGTAATTAGCCAGTTTCGTGTGCAGAGAAGACTTTGAATTCTATGCCATCCCTTGCTCTGGAACCTTCATATTTTAAAATTTAAATATAAATATATTTATAATGGGAATTTATGCCTAATAGGTAAAGGACTTAGAAGCATAATATGGTAAATCCTATGGAAATCCTATGTTGGGCAAAATATGCACCAACTGAGTGGCAACAGCGGCAGGGTCGACGAAATAACAAAGTCGTCTTCAGTATCTTTGCTTGCTTTTATTTACAATTATATACACCACACTCCTCTACTCCTTTCCTCTCATTTCACAATACATCACCACCACCACACCCACGAACCATTTGCTTAAATACAGAATTCAAAATAGTCAATTACCCAATCACATTACAGTAAACAAACTCTACCTTCAATTATTCAAATTAGCAAAAGCTCACAGGTGTGCTATCGTTCAGAACAAGGTTACAAACACACATCTCTGTGTAGCACCATTGACCACATCAGTCTTAAAGGAAAAACCTAACAACTAAGCCCTGTGCCAAGCGGTTGATAAAAGGAATTGTTATGCAGCAGAAATTCCAAAGGACTCAGTGCTCAGATAGACTGTGCCTGCATGTCTATAAGGAGTCAGCTCCGAAGCAATTGTACAAAAGAACCCCGATGGCTGGTGCTGATGTCCAATTGCAAAGCAAGTCCGTGTGCAACCAGTCCTTCACATATCAAATAATATGGAAGATCAGGGATGCTTGACTTCTGTATTTGTGTCTGCTTTTCTATCCTACATTATTCCGCAGACTGGAATTGCATTTTTGCCACACAACGGGAGTCTCTGATGCATGGAGAGCTGATCGTTCCTCCATCAACAACCACAAAATTTGCAATAAAATTTAAATGAAGCTAACATTGTGACTCACTGCTTTGCCAAGTATCTCTATCAGGCAAGGCATCCCATAGAAAACCCCCAGAGAGATGTAACGAAGTATCACAAAGGTGTCTCACACAAGTACTGAAAACAACATTATTTTCTGGGCAGAGTTTTAATGATGTCCTGATGAAAGTTTGCTACTGGGAGCCAAATGAATTTCTTTCGGAGCCTGATTAACTGGCTGACTGTTGGACAATCCTGACCTAGATCAGATTCAAAATCCTCAATGTATAAAGATTTTGCCTTTCATGGGGGAAAAAAACAACAACCCTCCAGCGCGAAATTGAAAGTCATAGCTCCACGGTGCAATGCTCCAATTCCCAGGAAGCATTACATTTTTATCTACATATTTGGGTCCTCTTCATTTGTTTGGGCTCTTCTCCACATATACCACGAATGCACAGAATGTCAACAGTGGCAGACTCTGTCGGTCAGCATCTTGAAACACATGCCTATAACGTGTGTGCATTTGATAGTACCGAAAATAGCTGTTTACTTAGCTGTTTCCCTATGTCATGAAGGCTGATATTTCAATTCAGTGGAGCAGGGTCAAGATATTAACTGATATGCATGAAATTTCGGATATAGCTATATAATCCCTAGTTTAGTAAGATAAGACCTTTGGAGCAGGCTTTTTTTAATGGAGAGTGAGGGTGAACATTGCCCGCCACTACCCACTCAAGAATTTGTCCCCCCCCCCATGTGCAGGAGCATTAATGTCTGAAGAGCATTATGTGAAGTGTATACACCCCCTTTGTTTGAATGAACAAACATAGGGATGCTGTGGGTCTTTTGAGGCGGTTGCATTGCCTTGGATGTGCAAGTCATGGCCCTGCTTAAAATGTCATCCATATTGTTGCATAGCACCCCAATCTCTGAGCAGTGCGAGGCTGCAAGGCTTCCAGATGCTTACCGGTCTTCCTGTTTCCTATGAGAATGAGGCACAGCAGAGACTGTGGTATATATTTTATATTTGAACTTACAGTACACACAACCTGAGCCTGTTGGGGTCCGCTTATGATTTAGGGGTTCACAGCATGTAAGAGGGAGGGATTATAGAGAACCCCCCCTCTCATCAATTGACATGAGTCAGCAGTGTGATGCAGCAGCTAAAAAAGCCAATGCAATTCTGGGCTGCATCAATAGGAGTATAGCATCTAGATCAAGGGAAGTAATAGTACCACTGTATTCTGCTCTGGTCAGACCTCACCTGGAGTACTGTGTCCAGTTCTGGGCACCACAGTTCAAGAAGGATACTGACAAGCTGGAACGTGTCCAGAAGAGGGCAACCAAAATGGTCAAAGGCCTGGAAACAATGCCTTATGAGGAACGGCTTAGGGAGCTGGGTATGTTTAGCCTGGAGAAGAGAAGGTTAAGGGGTGATATGATAACCATGTTCAAATATATAAAAGGATGCCATATAGAGGAGGGAGAAAGGTTGTTTTCTGCTGCTCCAGAGAAGCGGACATGGAGCAATGGATTCAAACTTCAAGAAAGAAGATTCCACCTAAACATTAGGAAGAACTTCCTGACAGTAAGAGCTGTTCGGCAGTGGAATTTGCTGCCAAGGAGTGTGGTGGAGTCTCCTTCTTTGGAGGTCTTTAAGCAGAGGCTTGACAGCCATCTGTCAGGAATGCTTTGATGGTGTTTCCTGCTTGGCAGGGGGTTGGACTGGATGGCCCTTGTGGTCTCTTCCAACTCTATGATTCTATGATTCTCTGATTCTATGATTCTATGATTCATCAGGAGCAGTCCGTCTCCAAGCAGCCATGAAAGCGTGGGGTCTGAAGGGGCTAGTCAGGAGACAGAGAGTGAGTGCCAGGTCTCTGGCAGCATGGGAGAGCCTTTACTCCTCAGGCGGGAAGAGAGAGAGGCGGGAAGGGTGGACAGGGAGAAAACAGATCATAGACCTTCCCCACCCCCCCGACACCGGAATTAAGGAGGAGGAGAAAGGGGAGGAGATTCACTGTCCCGAGGCTTTTATGCTGGTCAAATTCGCGTAAAGGGGCAGTGCCGGATTCTGAAACGGAAGGAGAAGACAAGAACCCGGCAGCTCATTACACTGTAAATAACGTGCTCCAATAAAGACTTTTGAAAGACAAGTATGTGGAAGGTCGTTACTCAGGAGTAGTCTGAACAACCCCTGACACAGCATTAACAGCTCATTGTGTTAATGTGTCGCATGTAACCTGAGCATTCTACAGAAGCCTGGAAAGAAAACACAGTAGCATTAGGGTTTTTTAATGCCAGATTTTAGGCGTTTCATATTTGAATAGATTTCTTTCAAAGTTTAAAAACACTATCGGCCCCGAGCATCATTTGTGATGCTGATTGTGAAAAAATGTTATCTTAATAAACTATTGTTGCCTTTACACTGGTATACTGTATCAGGGAGAGAGAGGAAAACCAACTGTCTTAAACTTACAGAATAGCATACCAAATCCGATCCATTTTATTTGCGCCAGTGAAAGAGAGACTTTCCCTTTGCTTGTTTTTGTTTTGGAAGCAGCACTAACTCTACTACTGTCCTCAAGTAATCTGGTTTAATAACATGGTTCTTTTCACTAGGAAAGTTCAGATAAATGGAATTTCACACATTGTTGTGACAGAATGGGGTGAGAAGGAAGCAGAGAAAAGGCTCTTTTAGTGTCCACTGTTGCAATGGCAAGAGAAGGTAAAAGCCTATTATATCAAAGATGATGGTATTCATCAAAGGCCCCTTGCTGCAAAAGAGCAATCTGTTTCTCTCATTTGATCTGTCACCAGTTATCAGTAAACAACAAGGATCTGAGAGAATGACACAGACAGGGGGGGCTGCAGAAGCTTCGGAACACCAATGGCTCCGGACAGCATTTTCTCTCTGTCTCTCATGCTCTTTTCCTCCCTCTCACAAGGAGGAGGAAGGCTCAGATCATCAGGCTGCCCACAGTTTTCCTGAGAGGAAGAACTCTCAAATTACACAGTTGGAGACAGCTATACAAAATCCCTATGCTTAGACAGAATGGAAGGGTCTTGCAACCCGTAGCATCAGATTAATGTTTTTTTTTTTTTTTAAAGGAACCTGTGAAGAAATTAGAGTCTAAATTCAAGGCACTCACACGTGTTTGTAGGTTGTGTAGTTTCTGGCATTGGAGCTAATCCAATCATTTCTCCCCTTTCTCTAGTTCTTAACACATTATTTCACATTAATCATTATTATTAGCAATAATTGAGCATACTTACGTTCTGAAGAGAGTTGTCACTGGATTTCACATGGAACAAAAGCGAAGCCAAGTATGAAAAGTTCTGTTTGGGAGAAATAGATGTAGGAATTAAGGGAGATGGGTTTTTAGAGAGAGGAAATGCACTTGAGATCAGCTAAACTTATGAAAGGTTTGGGGGGGGGGCACAGGGGAAAGTGCTGCGTGCATATCAGATTCTGAAGATTGCAGTTCTGGCCATTTCCTCTTGTGTCTTAAAAGGAAGACAACCTCAGAACTGGTCCTTGGTCTCTAGGGCAGTTTCTGCCCACTTGGTGTCCTACAGATGTCGGACTCCAACTTCAGCTAGCAGAGTCACTGATCAGGGATAATGGCAGCTGTAGTTGAACATCTGGAGGCTGGGGGAGGATGGATTACAGCATGTGCGGGGAACCACTGGTCCTCCAGATGTTGCTGAACTACAACTCCCATCAACCCCAAAAAAGCATGACCAATGGCCAGGGTTGGGGGGAGCTCTAGTTGAGCAACATCTGGAGTACCAAAGTTTCCCCACATGTGGTCTATGGAATCTTCTTTGAGGTAGGATTTTAAAAGCATGTGCTAAACAAATTGGCTCTTCGGACCCAAGTTCAACCACAGATCTCTGATACATCTTTATTACTTTTTTTTCTTTTTACAAGCCTAACTTCTTCCCTTTTGCACTACAACTACCACACTTTCTCATTTTCATAAATCCACAGTCCCTGGGCTTTAGACCTAAACAGAATATTTGCACATCCCCTTGGGTACCTTCTTAAGGCAAGGACTGCTTATAAAACGTTAGACCAGGCACCCCCAAACTGTGGCCCTCCAGATGTTTTGGCTTACAACTCCCATGATCCCTAGCTACCAGGACCAGTGGTTGGGGAAGATTAGAATTGTAGTCCAAAACATCTGGAGGGCCAAAGTTTGGGGATGCCTGCATTAGACGCAAATGAGGGCCTGTTTTCAGCCTGATGATATAGAAATTGATATATTCTTTTATAGAATAAGGTTATTTAATATCTTATACTATATAATTTATTTCTAGTTGGTAGAGCATGAGACCCTTAATCTCAGGGTCATGGGTTCGAGTCCCACACTGGGCAAAAGATTCCCGCATTGCAAAGAGTTGAACTAGATGATCTTTGTGCTCCCTTTCAACTCTACAACTCTATGATTTAAGATTCCATGGTTTCTGAGGTGCCTCTGATGAGGTGAGTGGAGGGAGGACACAAGGAAGGGGCCATCGCTCGGTGATAATAGCTCATGTTTTTTCCAGACAGATGATCCAAGGTTCAACCCCCTGATATCTCCAGTAAAAAGAATGAAAGAAAAGGACCTGGTTATAGGTGATGGGAATGATTTCTTCCCCAGATCCTGGATAGCTGCTGCCAGTCAGAGTAGACAATAATGGGCCAGATGGACAAGAAGGTCTGATTTTGTTCTACAGCAACTTGCAAGGTGATCTACACACCATGTAATAGAGACTTCATGCAGTGGTCCGTACACACAGAGGTGTGATTCGCACAACCCCCTGTGAACACCCTACTTCTAGGTTTCTGCATGAAGTGTGTGTGATACACACAGTACATGAGGTGTGTGGTAGAGGGAGGAAGTTGTATACCTGCTTCTCCAACACAGGAATTGGCCCACCACTGGTAAGTATCTGATGAGAGCCGCACAGGTTTTCTTTTGCACACAGTACGATCCTGGACAAAGCAAGACTGTAAGTGGGGGAAAGGTGTGTGTCTGCTAAATTTAAAACTAAATGTTGGCGTCTTTATATAAATATGCATTTAACTGCCATGAAACAAGTGAGAGGAGAACTCCACAGATAATAGTTCTAAACTCCTTAAGGTCATATTTAATGTCACAGCAGCTAGCTCTCCTTGTTAAGAGAAAAATGAGATTTTATGCCCCATTTTAAGACCCATTTTAGAAAGCTATCAAGGTGCCCCCAGAATAGGCATTGCATATGTATCACTGAATGGTGGGGAAGGCTTTCGTGTGCACCATTTTTTGATGAGATGCTTGCAAGGGAAGAAAGAACAAAGTGCCACTTCTAATCTCTGCTAGTTAGATCACCCTATAAACCAAGTAAATTGTGGAAGGGTAAAAATTAACAGGTAAAACTTCCACCTAAATCACCTGATGTGGGATGGCAGGTGACTACAAATGGTCAACCTGCATCTAAACATGCATTAACCACATCCTTGTTAAATATTCTCCCATGTATACCCTTCCTCCAGAGTAGACCCCTGGCTGTAGATCCTTTTTGGCAGCCAAAAAGTCATGAGTATACCAATTCCAAGATTCCTTTCACCTTTATTCTTGTGGCCCACGGAGCGAAGCAGGAGAACAAGGGCAGGGTTCATGATGTTTTCGGAGGGGTTATGAGGGTGACCAGGTGAAATAACCACAAGACAAGGCACTTCTGGGTGCCTTGGTACCACTGTAGGTTCCTCCAGGTCCTTACTCATATTGGGGTTCTCCACAGAGTCCCACACCTCTTCCCCAGACAAGGTCTCATTGGGTCTGGGGCAGGTGGGATCCTGGCTGTAGTAGAATAATGGAGCGCTTGCAATCTTTCAATGCATATGTGCTCATGGTGCAGAGAGTTTAACCTGCTTAGTGAATACAGATTGCATGTGCAAAAAGCACTGAGAAATATTGCTAAGCATATAAAAACTCTGCTAGCTCCCCTCAATATTTGCCCGGGAAAGAAGGAACCTCTAAATAAGCAGGTTTTACTTTTTGCTTGGGACACAGGTGGCACTGTGGTCTAAACCACAGAGCCAAGGGCTTGCCAATCCAAAAGTCAGCGGTTCGAATCCCCGCGATGGGGTGAGCTCCTGTTGCTTGGTCCCTGCTCCTGCCAACTAGCAGTTTGAAAGCACGTCAAAGTGCAAGTAGATAAATAGGTACCACTCCAGTGGGAAGGTAAACGGTGTTTCCGTGCACTGCTCTGGTTCACCAGAAGAGGCTTCGTCATGCTGGCCACATGACCCGGAAGCTGTACGCCGGCTCCTTCGGCCAGTAAAGTGAGATGAGTGCCACAACCCCAGAGTCATCCACGACTGGTCAGGGATCCCTTTACCTTTACTTTTTGCTTAGGGCAAAATTCAGTGGTAATTGAGTGGCATGGGTGGTCCACATAGGAAAAAGAAACATTCTTCCTTTTATCAGGACTCTTTCAAGCATCTAACACAATCCTCCAGAGGTTTTGTCCAAGTAGGAACCTCAAAAAACAGTTGTATCAGTGAAACAGTACTTTGTTTAGAAAATGCGGGTCACAATTTTGATCAAGATGCTAAGATGATAAGGAGCCAGCAACCATCTCCTGCATTTTTGTAAATTCTTCCAGCAGGTTTGTGTTTGTGGTTTGTGTATTGTAATGTTTCACTGCCTTAGTAAGGCACATTGGTTCCATTTATGAAAGTAAGTTAAGGTATACAAGAAAGAAAGAAAGAAAGAAAGAAAGAAAGAAAGAAAGAAAGAAAGAAAGAAAGAAAGAAAGAAAGAAAGAAAAAGAAAGAAAGAAAGAAGGGAGGGAGGGAGGGAGGGAGGGAGGGAGGGAGGGAAGGAAAGGTTTGTTTCTTCTGTGCTAGTAACCCTGATCCTCATCAAAATTCCATTATCAGTCCTGGAATTTTAATAGTTCCCTAAATGGATGGGAAGTTTCCCAGTATTTATTTATGACCTACTTTCACTGACCTGCATGGAGTCTCTCTCTCTCTCTTTCCCATCCCCTCCAACTCACACCCATCTGTGTTCACCAGGCTGCTTGTAGTTGCGGTAGTGGTATGCTTTCTGACTCATTTCAATTCTTTCATACAAATTTGACATTCTTGAAGAATAGTGTCTGCCTGAAAGCTAAATCATGTAGCATATATCATACTGTGATGTCTTTGGATACATCCTCATATATGGTTCGAAGGATGCCGTCTGATTTGGAAAAAAGAAACAAAACAAAACAAAACACACACACACACACAACCAAATAGACTGAATTCTATTATTTATTATTTTCTTTTTTTAAAAGAGGAGATGAATATTTCCAGAGAAAGATCAAGATTTTTGATATGTTAATTGCATCTTACAGCCTTTCGTCCCTTTTGCTAGGATACAGTATTTCATCTTTTGATGTTTGTAGCATGCAAAAGAAAAAAGAGGAAAAGGCTACTTTGTGCAAGAAGATATAATCATGTCTAATCTATTCGTGGGTGAGCAGAGGGCAATTGCAAATTAATTTGTATGAGAGATCAGTGTGCCAGGCCCAGAAATGGCACCTTGAAAACTGCAGCATATTAAAGTGGTTCAATGAACATGTAGTAGGAGAAAAATCTGTAGATGAGATATTTTTGCGTTTGCCAGTCTAACCCTGTAGGGATTAATTTTACCTCACAATGAGGCCAGCATCCCAGTTCTATCCCAATATACACGGGATAGAAATATTCTGTGAGAGAGTTCCTTTTCCTCTTCAGGTTTGGACTGAGGAAGAGGTCACGTATGGTAGTTGCACAAAACATAGGATGAGTTTGGTTTTCTTCCATTGCTTTCAGAAGGCAAGTGTGTCGCTAACACTGTCTCTCTTTTGAGAGGCCAAGAATCAGAATCCAGGAATGGATGATGGAGATAGGTTCAGAAAGTGCTATTTTTCTAGAAAAAGAGGTGTGGAACTCACCATGAATGCCTCCCTTGTTCTCTTATAATGGCAATGGCGCACATCCGAGAGGTGCCGGAACTGAGTTCTGGTGACTTCTGGCGGAAAAAAGTCCTGGGAACAGGCTTGATTCTCAGTAACTGGCTTCACCAAAGTAACAAGGAGATTTAATACCACCCTAAGGGTGGTGTTCCTGAGTGAACTACTGTACTTTATTTTATCTTACTGCATTTTTTTTAAAAAAAAATTCTTTTCAATCTTCAAGGGGAAAGTAGAGTGCTATAGTTTACAACAATATGGGGTTTAACCCAATGTGCTACTCTCCTAACGGTGGGTAGGCTAGCCTACATAATTAGAGCACAGGAATATATCTATGAACTCATACCCTCCAACATTTCTCTGATGAAAATAGGAATGTCCCATTCCATAATTATAATTTTACAATTTATACCTCACACATCTTGCTGGGTTGTCCCAGCCACTCTGGGCAGCTTCCAACATACTGTATATAAAAACATAATAAAACATAAAACACTTTTTTAATAAATAAATAAATCCCTATACACGATTGCCTTCAGATGGCTTGGGGGTTGGATAACTCCATACCCTCCCAACATTTCTCCAATGAAAATAGAGACAACCTACCATGCCCTCCAACATTATCCAATGAAAATAGGGACATCCTAAGTGGGACATTCCTGGATCAATTCAGAAAGCAGGACGGCTTCTCTAAATCGGGGACATCCCTGGAAAATTGGGACACTTGGAGGGTCTGTGAACTGGCACCATTTTCAAGGAAGGGGAACGGCTGGCCAATCTCTGTTGTCCCCCACAGGCAGAGCTAGCGCCTCAGCTGAACAACTGCCAATACTAACCTTCCAACTTCCTGCCTGTCAACTTTCCCTCCCTCGCTGGTTTTGTGCCTCCAGTAAGAAGAGCCAGCAGCACCCTCAAATTCAGCCAGAGAGGAGGGAGAGGTGGCTATGGCAAGCTTTGGAAACAGCTGCAAAAAAGTGCCTCTGGTGCGGTGGCAGCAAAGGGACTGGATGACTCTGCTGCATCGGGACACTTCGTGAAGCCTTGCCTCCAGCTCCAGCTGGCTAAGCTGTGGGGATGAATGAAGGTGAGATATGGAAGTGAAAGGAGTGTCCTGCTAAGGAGCACAGCACCTCTCAATCATCTCCTCGAAGAGGGGAGGAAATCAGTTGTTGTAATAAAATTTTCAGACACATTTGTGATCAATTCTCCACCCCACCCCTTTCTAGTAGCTGCAGCCCCATCTTGCAATCATTTCTCTGTCTGGGATGGAGGGTCTTGGATGGAATCTCTGCCCCTGCCCCTTGACTTTGGTCTCATGGCTTTCTCTCTGCATGCATCCATGCCAAACCAGTGGCATGACTGACCCCTTGCCAGGGGTGCCAACTTTAGGGTTGCCATATTTCAAAAAGTGAAAAAAATATGGACACCAAAACTATTGAGCTTTATTCTGCAAAATCTCCAAAAAAAAGAAAAGAAATTTTGAGATATTTTTGAGGAAATTCACCAAAATCTACACTTCTGACATGGGTTGCCATATATCTGAATTTTTGAACAATTCCCATCCGAGCGCTTTTTACAAGCACTAAATCCCGGCTATGTCCAGGAATTTCCGGGTGTATGGCAGCCCTAGCCAGCTTGAATAAAATATTGTGGGTGGGTAGGGGCAAGTAAGCCACGCCCCTTGTAATCGATCACAAGACGTGGCACCCACACCACTTGTATGGCAATACCCATCAACTTGGGGGGAGGCAGCCCCCTCAAATATTTTATTGGGGGGCCCAAAGGGACCTCAGATCCTAGGAGTTGGCTCCTATGTCCCATACAGTGCAAACCCTCCCCCCACAGTCATCACATGAACACATGTGATGCATGAAGATGGAGTTCATACTTAATATATACACACAAATAAAGGAGTGTGTGTGTTTTATGTGTGCTGGGTCCCAGTGTTCTAATGCTCAACTTATTCATCACAATTCACACTTTGAAAATAGTGATAAGCTCAGAGAGGCAAATCTAGCAAACCAGGGAAGAACCATTATGGTATTTTGACTTCCTGCATCCCCATAGCTGCCAAGTTTTCGCTTTTCTCGCGAGGAAGCCTATTCAGCATAAGGGAAAATCCCTGTAAAAAAGGGATAACTTGGCAGCTATGTGCATCCCTCAAGAAAAACATCAACACATTAAGCACAGTAAGGGTAGGATTAGTTTAAATGTCAAAGTGGCACAAATATGCACTTAAAAAAAAAAGACTTAAGCATTGGTGTTGTAGCTTCACTTTGGATAGAAAGCATAAAAAGATGGAACTTATTTCGAGCCAGAACACAGCCCCAGAGCTAAACATGTGAAGCAAAGCAATAAAGCATTGCATGTGTTTGAATACAGATTTTCTCTTTCCACTGAACAATCAGAAGTTTCAGAAGCTCTGAGAGGAAACAGGTGATCTGGACTCATGACCATCTGGTTTCAGGTTGTGGTTGTGGAACAACAACAAAGCCTTGATCACCTTTCTCCTTGGTGACTTTCTCCGGGATACAAATAGGGGTCTTGTGATCCTGTTGATTCTCCTGGATCTCTCTTTAGCTTTGATATCATCAAATGTGATGCATTACCAGACGGACTCAGTGGGAGATGGTGGTACCGCTCCTCTTTGCAAGGTCAATGCCAGGAAGTGGCAATGGGGGGACATCTTCTCTACTTCACAGCTGCTGCGCTGTTGAATGCTTCCAGGATGTGTGTCCTGTGGGGGCGGAGCCTGGGTTGCCGGAACCTGGGGCAGGGCAAGTGCTGTGCCTCCCTGGTGGACTGGGTAGCGGTCAGTTCCTTCACCAGCCAGAGTCTAATCAAACTAGCCATAACCTGGGAGCAAAGATAAAATAGGAAAAACATGAAGCCAGGATTGCAGCTGTTTTGCTTTGCTCCCCTGTCCTTGCAGCAAGGCACTCTGGGCAACACACATGGCTCTTGCAGTGCTTTCCTGTCTTCCTCTTCCCCCTTCCCTCTTTGATGGGTGGTGGGTACGGCACCCTCCCTCCTTCTCGGCTGGGCCAGGGGCAAGGCATGCACGAGCAGCCCTTCGCCGGCCACAAGCAGAAGAAGGTGGCACTCTTGCACCCGCCCTGGAGGTCCGGCTTGGGCATGGCTTGCCTCCTCATGGCTAAGGCCTCAATGAGGAAGCGTGTCATGTGGGTGCCTGGTTCTGCCCTTTCATACATTTGCACCCAGGGCCATGTCCTCCAGCCCCCCCACGCTATGCCACTGAGGTCAAGTCCTCTGCCCCCACAATAGGGTCCTATTCTACCTC